>NC_134355.1:543161263-543471263 GCF_048569485.1 Anomaloglossus baeobatrachus
GAACACACCATCCCCACTGTCAAACATGGTGTTGGCAGCATCATGGTTTGGGCCTGCTTTTCTTCAGCAGGGACAAGGAAGATGGTTAAAATTTATGGAGCCAAATACAGGACCATTCTTGAAGAAAATCTGTTGGAGTCTGCAAAAGACCTGAGACTGGGACGGAGATTTGTCTTCCAACAAGACAATGATCCCAAACATAAAGCAAAATCTACAATGGAATGGTTCACAAATAAACGTATCCAGGTGTTAGAATGGCCAAGTCAAAGTCCAGACCTGAATCCAATCGAGAATCTGTGGAAAGAGCTGAAAACTGGTGTTCACAAACGCTCTCCATCCAACCTCACTCAGCTCGAACTATTTGCAAAGGAAGAATGGGCAAGAATTTCAGTCTCTCGATGTGCAAAACTGATAGAGACATACCCCAAGCGACTTGCAGCTGTAATCGCAGCAAAAGGTGGCACTACAAAGCACTAACTTAAAGGGGACGAATAATATTGCCCGCCCCAATTTTCAGTTATTTATTTTTTAAAAAGTTTAAACTAAGCAATAAATTTCATTCAACTTCACAATTCTGTCCCACTTGTTGATATTTCACCATAACATTAAATTTTTTATCTTTATGTTTGAATCCTGAAATGTGGGAAAGGTTGAAAAATTCAAGGGAGCCGAATACTTTCGCAAGGCACTGTATGTGTACAATCATCCGTGCTATGATTGCATGTACTATATTTAAATATTTTTATAGATATCACTGAGGTGTATTCTTTTAGGCTACATGCGCACGCTGCTTTTTTTGCTGCTTTTTTGCTGCTTTTTTAGCTGCAGTTTTGTCAGCAGAACTTTCTGACATCTGACTTCCCAGCAAAGTCTATGAGAAGTCAGATTTGTCATGCGCACATTGCAGTTTATTTGTCAGCGTTTTTTTTGTCAAAAGTTTGTGACAAAAAAAATGCACCATGTTCATTCTTCCTGCGTTTTTGTCAACATTTGTCACCCATTGAAATCAATGAGGGCATCAAAAACGCAGGAAAAATGCATGCTAATCAAAAGTGGTGCATTTTACCTGCCTTTTACCTGCGTTTTTGCTAGCAAAAACGCAGGTGATTTGTCAGGAAGTGAGGTCAGGCAAGTGGTCCCGTCCCGTCCCGTCCTCCACGTGTTCCCCGAAGTACCGCTGTCCCCAGGGGAGATGATGTGGAGGACGGGACTATCAGCAGCGGCAGCGAGAGGGGGATGGACATTGGCAGCTGAAAACATTGATTTTTCCCTCTTGCTGCTGCCGCCGCCGCTGGTAGTCCCGTCCTCCACGTGTTCCCCGAAGTACCACTGTACCCAGCGTGCACACACAGGGGAGATGATGTGGAGGACGGGACAATCAGCAGCGGCGGCAGCGAGAGGGAAAAATCAATGTTTTCAGCTGCCAACGTCCATCCCCCTCTCGCTGCTGCCGCTGTCCTCCCCGTGTTCCCCGAAGTACCGCGGTCCCCGCACAGGGGAGATGATGGACCCCTCTCACCGCCACCGCCGCCGCCGCTGAAAGTCCCGGGCTCCACGCTCCTGCCGCCGGCCGGCTCCACGCTCCTGCCGCCGGCTCCACGCTCCTGCCGCCGGCCGGCTCCACGCTCCTGCCGCCGGCCGGCTCCACGCTCCTGCCGCCGGCTCCACGCTCCTGCCGCCGGCCGGCTCCACGCTCCTGCCGCCGGCCGGCTCCACGCTCCTGCCGCCGGCCGGCTCCACGCTCCTGCCGCCGGCCGGCTCCACGCTCCTGCCGCCGGCTCCACGCTCCTGCCGCCGGCCGGCTCCGCGCTCCTGCCGCCGGCCGGCTCCACGCTCCTGCCGCCGGCTCCACGCTGTAGCGTGATCAGCTGAGCTGTCAGAGGTTACTCGCGGCCACCGCTGGATTCGGCGGTGGCCGCGGGTAACCTCAGTGACAGCTCAGCTGATCGCGCGGCACTCTTCATTAGCTGCATGGAGGTGACCGGAGCGGCGGTGTCTGCTGCTTCTCCGGTCACCTCCATGCAGCAGAGCTGGAAGCGACGCTGGAGCATGCTGGATTACGCCGGACATGGAGGGCTTTGTCGGGGTTAATAAATTGGTAATGAGGGAATGTGTTTGTGTTTTTTATTTCTAATAAAGGATTTTTCGGGTGTGTGTGTTTATTTACTGTAATTTACAGATTAATCATGGAAGGTATCTCGGGGTGACGCCTGATATGATTAATCTAGGATTTAGTGGCCTCTATGGGCTGCTAATAACTCCTTATTACCCCGATTTGCCAACGCACCAGGGCAAATCGGGAAGAGCCGGGTACAGTCCCAGAACTGTCGCATACAATGTATGCGGCAATTCTGGGCGGCTGCTGACTGATATTGTTAGGCTGGGGGGCTCCCCATAACGTGGAGCTCCCCATCCTGAGAATACCAGCCTTCAGCCGTATGGCTTTATCTGGCTGGCATTAAAATTGGGGGGGACCGCACGCCAGTTTTTTTTAATTATTTATTTATTTCTAATTTTTTTTTTTTCCAATTCAACAAGCTTTATGGGCTTGTTTGAACTGAAAAATACATGAACAATTGTTGACAAAACTGCAGCCAAAAACGCACCAAAAAAGCAGCAAAAATGCACCAAAAAAGCACCTACATTTTTTGTGACATTTCCAGGCTCTCTCTGACAAGGTGCAGTTTTGGCTGCAGTTTTGGCTGCAGTTTTGGCTGCAGTTTGTGAACACGAAAAAGAAGCAGCGTGCGCATGTAGCCTTAGAGGAATTAGTAAAAGTTATTTTTTAGATTTGAGTACTGGTTTTTGTTTATAGGTGTTTGAGGACTCCCAAGAATTGTTATCTCATGAATAGAGACAACCATTGCATCAGAAGCAATTTTAACTTCTTGTGGATTAAAAGGCAGCAAGAATATGGCCTCAATCCATTAAGACTGATGATGTACATGTCAGTCTTAATGATGAGCGTTTTGAGGTTGGTTATGCCATATTGATTAGGAGGTGCATTATCAGCCTCCTTCCGCCTTGCCAAAAATGTTACTCCAGTTTTATGGCAGAAACACTTTGATAAATCGGGGTCTCTGTGTTTTTCACAAGTTTTGTGTAAAGTATAAGAATGCTTCAGGAGTAACTAAGGAGTAACTTAGTGATGCCGCCAATTTTGCATTCGAAACCAAGCACAATTTTTGAATTCTGATGTGTCACTTTATGTGCGAATAACTCTGCAATGCTTCCACACAAAAAGTTGATAAGTAACATTTCCCATATGTCTATTTTATATCAGCATCATTTGTCAAATGCCCATTTATATTGTTACAATGTTAGAAGTTTGGCAGTCATTTTTTTTCAAGGAAAGATGCAAAACCTATTTTGTTTAACCAACCTATTCTGTTCTGAAGAGACTGTAAAGAGCCTATGTATTGAAACCTCTCAATAAAAATATAAATATTAAACATTGCAAGCCTCAAATTACTCTTATCAAAAAGTTTGTTTACCCTTCAGGTGCTTCACATTTTTTTCTTGTAGAAAACTAGGGATGATCGAATACCTCAAATATTCAGCTTCGCGAATATCCAACGAATAGGTAATATTCGATGTGCAATGTAAGTCTATATGAAGCCCGAATAGTTCTGAATAGTTGTTATTCGTGTTTCCCATAGACTTAAATTGTGCATCGAATATTCGCGAAAAGTCAAATAGTGGCGACCTATTCGGCAAAAATTCGCGAGGCCGAATATTTGAGGTATTCGATCATCCCTACTGAAAACCACTGTTTGAGCACATGGCAGGACGTCGAAGCATAAATCTATCTGAAACAGATTGCGGATGACATGTTAGATTTGCAGAGCTCCTGAGGTGCTAATAAAAAAGACACTTGGAAGTGACTCCATTTTGGAAACTAAATTCTTTAAGGAAATCATCTAGGGGTGTAGTGTGCATTTTTAACTTAGAGGTGATTCAGATAAGTTTGTAAAATTGACCCTTGAATACCAAAAATTAGTTTTTTTTCTGCTAAAATGTTACTCTACTGTCAAATTTTTTATTCAAATAAGATAGGTGAAAATTATGCTTCCATTTGTTACACAATTTCTTCCAAACACCTCTTTCATTGTTATACTAATACATGGTTGGATACTACTGTTTGATCATATAGCAGAGTTTGGAAGGTTTAAACCACTATTTGACTTTTGGAATGCAATTTTGGCTGGAATACAATGTGGATGCAATGTCATGCCTGCATGGCTCCTGAGGTGGCAAAGCAGCAGAAATCTGCGACATGTGACCCCATTTTGGAAACTGCTCCCCTTAAGGAATGCATCTTGAAGCGTAGTGAGTATTTTGAACTTACAGGTGCTGCACAGAATTTTATACATTGGGTTGTTGAAATGAAAAATTGCATTTCTTCCATTAAAATATTCCAATAGCTACAAATTTTTACAGCAAAAAATTCAAAATAAGACCATATTGGAAATTGCACCCTTAGAATTCATCTACAAACTATTTTGTCCCTACAGATGTTCTCCAAAGAAAGAATGGAATGGATTTTGCTGAGTATTATTAGATCTTACAGGCTTCATAGGGTTTGCCCTTATTCCATAGCATAATGCATATTTTACGTATTTATGACATTCTTATTATGCATAAATGCTCATTATGATCTATCATATTGTGTCTCCAGTCATTCTCCTTTTATTTTTACGTTGCAGTGTAAACAGTGCTTACTTTTGTTTTATACAGCGGGTGAAATAACCTTTGAACATGTCACCCATTTTCTAAGTAAATATGATTCTAAGGCTATGTGCGCACGTGTGCGCTCTGCACCGCACCGAAAATGTGCGCTTCAGAGCGCAGCTGAAAAGCTCCGTTCTGAAGCGCATGGTGCCGGCAGATTCGTGCGCTCTGCATGCTGCCCCTCCATACATACAGCATGCAGAACGCACGAAAGAAGTGACATGTCACTTCTTAGAATGCAGCGATTCGGCAAGCAGCCGAATCGCTGCGTTCTAACATGCCACGTGCGCACGGCCCCTGCACAATCTCCATAGATTGTGCAGGGGACGCAGGATGCATGCAGTTACGCTGCGGTGCAGAACGCAGCGTAACTGCATGTAATACGCACACGTGCGCACATAGCCTAAAGGTACTATTGGGGGGAAATCTGAGCCAAGTTCAGCGGAGCCACAGTTATCATCTTGCAAGGATTGATGATGTGCTGAGGTTCCTCCTCTTGATCGGTGGGAAGAAAGGACCTTGAAAGTCCTTCCACCATGACATCCTTATTTTCCTGCTGGAAATGGAGGACGAAGTCAAAATGGGTAATGAACAGCCACCATCTTGCTTGGTGGGGATTCAAACACCCTTGATGGTTCTCCTTTGCCCCAGTTCATATGTGCATTTGTAAATTTGAGTTCATCCTCATTATTTTTATTGACTTTAAGTTTTATTTTTTGTATCCAAAATGCATTCATGAAACTCCTCAGATGGCAAGTAATATTCAAATAATAATAATAGTAATAATAATAATAATAATAATGCTAATAAGAATAATGATAGCCCAGAATCTTACTTTGTTCTTTGGTTCACATTTCATGCATGATAAGACAATATAATGTTTTATATTAACAGGTGCCTGGTCGCATCAGCCTCCTATGTCACAAGTTCCTCTTATCAAGATTTTGATATAGATCATGTATTATATGATCAATGACCTTCGTGCTACTTTGAGAACGTCAAGTAAAGTAATGAAGCCACACACTTTTATCTTGATGGAAAACTCTTTGTTTATGCTAGTGAAACTTAAGGCTGTGTGCCCACAGTGCTTTTTTCAGCACAAAAAAAGCTGCTTGTTTACATGCTTTCATGCTTTTTTTATGCTTCTTTTCATGCTTTTTTTCATGTTTGCACACTTCTTTTCATGCTTTTTCTTATGTATTGAGATGAAAAAAAGCAGAAACAACTGACATGTCGCTTCTTTTTTCAGCAACAAAAAAGCAAGGAGAACAGAAGCACTGTGGCCACAGCACGTCACGATTCTCATAGACTTTGCTGGAATGCATTTTCCTTGCCTTTTATCGGTTAAAATAAGCAAGGAAAAAAGCAAGAAAAAAAGTCCCGTGGGCACAAGGCCTAAAATTTGTGCTTTAGGAAATAGTTCTGTATGCATGGCTGGTAAACCATAGGTTGGATTAAGTTTCAGGTTGTCATTTATATAGACTTTTTTTCCTAACATATGTTAAATATCTTCAATTTTCCTCACTGAACGCCATCACACCTTCCTTTCCCCTACGACTGTAGCACATGCTTACCACTACTGTGAGTTTCTAGTCCCTGCCCATTGTCCACCACAATGGTACAATCTCAACTTCTTGCGTGATACAAATTTGCTAACAGAATTTTTATATTCTCACCACTATTATTATGATAAACAAATTAAGTTAATCTTTTACTTTGTTGAACTGTGCGTTGATCAATTTTTGATGACTCATAGATAAATGTCTCACTCCCATTCAAACAATCAATTGTCAACTTACTTAGGCAAAAATTTAAACAGTAACCACCTTTTATTTCTTGCATAAATCAATAGTACAAACGAAAGTAAGGAATTTTGTAATACCAAATATATAAATATACTTACCTCCCCACTTATCAGTTACTTCTAGTCTCCTATGCTGATCGTTAATTCTCAAAAACTGCTTAAGGGTATGTGCGCACGTTGCTTTTTACCTGCTTTTTACCTGCTTTTTTGCTGCTTTTTCTTCTGCGCTGTTTAATGCCAAAATGGATGTGTTCTTCTATTCAAGCAAAGTCTATGGGAATTTGGGTTTCTTGTTCACACTATGTTGTTCAAAATGCTGCCTTTTTGTGGCAGAACTTTGGTCAAAAACTCAGCTTTGCAGTGCAAAACCCAAATGGCAAAAACAATTGACATGTTGCTTCTTTGAAAAGCTGAGTTTTTGACCAAAGTTCTGCCACAAAAAGACATCATTTTGAACAACATAGTGTGAACAAGAAACCCAAATTCCCATAGACTTTGCTTGAATAGAAGAACACATCCATTTTGGCATTAAACAGCGCAGAAGAAAAAGCAGCAAAAAAAGCAGGTAAAAAGCAGGTAAAAAGCAACGTGCGCACATACCCTAAATCTGTCTACAAATCTGTCTTCAATGAGGAATAAAATGACACCATAGAGTACAGTAGAAAATAAGTTTCACACTACTCCCAGAAACAGGATAAACGTGCTGGGATAGAGGTGGCATTCACATGTGTGGTGCACAATAGCTGGAAAATTTCTCATGGTACTTTGGGAAAGCGCTGAAACGATCATTAGTCGCTGCCCTTCTGAATAATGTCCTTGACCATACCTCTTGACCATGCAAAGACAATAAACAGCTTTTTATTATACTGCTTTGGGAGGGTCAATATATTTTTTTGAAGTGCACATTATTTGCCTATAAATCTATAAAAAGGGGAGGGTGGAGAAGATGGAGGGAGAAAAAAGGCAGTGTACACAAAATAGGATGAAAAGGATATACTGGCCAAAAATACTGTTTTTCCCCATGTACACTCACATGTGAGATTTTTTTTTAACTTTTATCTGAATGTGTCATTAACTTTATAGATTTATTTATTTTATTCACTTGTGTAGCGCTATTAATTCCATGGGGCTTTACAGACATCATCATCACTGACCCCATCAGGGCTCACAATCTGAATTCCTTATCAGCATGTCTTTGTAGTGTGGGACGAATCCAGAGAACCTGAAGGAAACCCACACATACATGGGGAGAATAAGCAAAGGTTGACTCCCCTGATTCTCCAGCACTAATCACTAACAGTCTCTGTTTACTTGCAATAAGGCATTGAAGGAGATGTCGGCATATATCGGAAGTGTCTTATGTTCCTCTAAGTTCTGAAGGTACAAAGAGTGTGAGGGAGATGGTCAATGCTCTTATCCTATGTTCTGCAGTGTGATGTGCTGATTTTCAACACAAAAAACGTCCGCTCACCCAGCCAGGCCTCCTCTGTCACTTGCCTTCCATCCTTTCCCCACAATTAACCTACCTTCTAAACCCATACCAGCCATTGCCTTTATTCACACTTCTGAAATAACTCATTAAAACACTGTATATATAATTATTTAGACTCAAATATTTCACCTCCATTACCCATATTAAATTTGAATCAATATATATATATATATATGTATATATATATATAAAACACTATTTATTGAAGTTTCTTAAATATGATAAACTCAGATAATGATATGAAATACACTACATAAAGTACTAAAAAAAAGCTATACTAATTAAAATATAGATATTTTATGCAATCTAGGAGATGAAATTAAAACTTTTTTTAAAAATTCATGTTAAATTTTATTAATCTAATTTTAACAACCCCTCAGTGGTCTGTTATTTCTTAAAATTATAAAGGAGAAAAACTGAAATGCATCCAAAAATTCAAAGAATGTTCTTCCAAACCTTTTATTTGGCCCCTGTTGGAGCAAAACTCGGTCAGTCAATTGGACAGAGTATAAAATTTACATCTAAAACTGTCTGATTATTCCTGATAATGAAGGACTAAGGGTCCTGTTACATGTAGCCAGGTTCCAGTGATCCCGACAACGATACGACCTGGTCAGGATCGCTGGTACGTCGCTAGTGAACTGTCAAACTGGCAGATCTAATTAGCGACGCAGCAACGATATGGCGATCCGTATAACGACCTCAGCGGTCGTTGGGACCCTGTCACACAGCAGCTATTCTGAGGACTCAGACCTCGATAGAACGTTGAGTTCTGAGTCGCCAATGAGGTCACTTGTTGTTATGGTGTCAAACACAACAGTACATGCCACCCAGCGGGACAACAATGATCAAAAAATGAACCAGGACGTTCAGGTATGATCAGCGATATCGCAGCGGTGGGCCGGTCGCTGCTATGAGTCTCAGGTAGCGAGATTGCTAGCGATGTCGCTGTTGCGTCACAAAACCTGTGACGTTTCAGCAATCTCGCTAACGACATCGCCATGTGTGACAGGGGCTTTAAAGTGAAAATGACCGGATCTTGTTGTGACGAAAAACTCATATTTTCCTGTGTTGTTTACTTAAAAATAGGCTCTTAGATTTTTACATTTTGGTAAAATATTTGGAAATGCATCAGAACAAAACTATTTAATTTAGAGAACGCTAAGACAATTTTCCATAAAAATACTCCAAAACGATTCCTTTATGAAAGTTACATCAACGTTATATGGATCTGTAGAGTTAATATTATCACATATTCATCTGGTGAATAAGGAACTCCTTCCCAGTGTCCTGTGTGCTTGAGTAGAATATTAACAGGGTTATTAGTTGTCATGACAAATTATTACCCTAAACATTATCTCATAGATTTTTAGACTAAGGATGCATCATATAAATGCTCTGGTCACCATAAAACCACACAAAGTAGTCGTACCTCCGAGGGATTACATTACATTCAATTCTCACGACCATCGGTGAAGGAGTAACCAAAGATGTGTTCAGGAGGCTGTGCAAAGTGCTTGGGCATTACCCTCATCCCTCTCGCTATTCTGTCAGTTTTGGCAAATATTTTGCTTTTTTTCCCAGCTGGTAAAGTTGCAGCGAGCAATGATCACATCTCAAGAGAAGTCTTTTACCTCGGGGGACTCTTGGGTTCTGGTGTTTTGGTGAGTGCACAATCTATGAGTGTATGTGAATCCTAAAATTTATATGGACATTTGCCATTCATGATCATCTGTTAAATATGCATTGTCCTCGGAATAGCATTGTGAGAATAAATATTAATAATTCTCAATAATTTTGGGTCCTCAAAATATTAACATGCAACTTTTTTATTTCTCTCTTTTTTTCTGGAATTTGGATTAAAATCCCACTCAGTCAATATTATTATGGAAAAAATGAATAACTCAAAATGAATCTTAAAGAATAGAAGTAATAGGATATATGGCTTCCACTACTAAATACTCCTAATAGTTACATTCATTTTGTAGTGAAAACAACTTCGAAACCTGATTGTTCGGGTGTGATGATTGAGACGACACTAAGCTAATATAGACTTTTTATAAGTAGTGAGAAAAAAACGGAGAAACTTGTAAAATAAAAAATCGATTTGTGTTGCCATTTTCAGAGACTCGTGACTTTTTAATTTTTCTGTGAAATCAGTTTTTAGAGACTTGTTTTTTGTGTAGTGACTTGTAGTTTTTATTTATGCCATTTATGTCTCTTTATTGCATTTTTTTGGCGGAATATGTAGGGACTGAAAAATGGCATTTCTGATGTTTCTATGTTATTGTTTTTACTTTACGGCATTTGCCATACAAGTTAAATAATTTAATATTTTCCAAGATCTGACTTTTTCGGATATGATGACACTGATATGCTTCTTTTTATTTCTTTACTTTTATAGTAGTTAAGGAAGGTTAATTCGAGTGACTTTTTTTCTCATTTTTTTAAAAACAAATTTACTTTTAACTTGAACTTACAGCAGTTTGATTACTGGTTCTATAAACTGTAATGTTCCGGTATATCGTTTATAATGAAATTGATGTAAGCTAGGTTTTATAGGAAAAGCAAATTGACAGCAACTGTGGCCATGGCCGACCATCGGCAACCTGAAATACCATCACTGGTGTGAGGGGTATGAGAGCTTCTGCACATTCGCACTGGCAATCAAGTCAGTGATTGACAGTGGCAACTAAATGGTAAAGAGCAGCGATCAGAGCTAGCTTTTTGCTTGCTGCTGTTATAAAAAGATGACGGCTGTATAAGCCAACTCTATATATGTGCACCCTGGCGAGGACATACTGCTTCATCCATATGATCCAAGGGGTTAATTACACCCCACAAACAAAAAGTTTAATTTTGAAGGTGATTAAATCTTTGCTTTGGTGCCATCTATGTTAGGCAGTTATACTACAGTGCAAGCGTTCCTAAGCTGAGTCATTCTAAACCATTATGGTTGCATTCCAAGTGTCAAAGTATTCTTGTGTTTTTTATATAACTGTACTACATCTTGTTTTTTCCAAGACCAGTTGTATTTGTACCATGTTGGGGGGCATATAAGTATTACTTAAATGTAATTAAGGCTATGTGCCCACGTTGCGTAGTGCCCCTGCAGAAATTTCTGCAGCGATTTGACAGCACATGTGCGCTTCAAATCGCTGCAGAAACAGTGCAGTGAAAAAAGCCGATTTCATGCGCTCTGGATGCAGCCCCCAACATAGACAGAGTGGGAGCTGCATCCAAAGCGCACGGAATAAGTGACATGTTGCTTTTTAGAACGCAGCGATTTGGCAGCATATAAATCACTGTGTTCTAAAACGCAACATGCGCATGGATTATGCACAATCTTCATAGATTGTGCTGGGGACGCAGGACGCATGCAGTTATGCTGCAGTGCAATACGCAGCATAACTGCATGCAAATACGCAACGTGGGCACAGAGCCTAAAGGCCCTGTCACACACACAGATAAATCTGTGGTTGTAGTGAAATTGTGGACAATCAGTGCCAGGTTTGTGGCTGTGTACAAATGGAACAATATGTCCATGATTTCACTGCAACCACAGATCTGCCAAAGATTTATCTGTGTATGTGATAGGGCCTTTACTCTTTACAGGGAGAAAAGGTAGCAATTGTGTTTTAATATTTTAATCCTTATGGTATTCATGTGCTGAACAAAAAAAGTGTTTACTTTATTCTGTGGGTCAGTACGATTATGGAAATACCAAATTCATATAGTTTTATTACTTTTGAACAATAAATATACAGTATTTTCACAAATAAACCATTTTTTGTTGACTAAAGTTAGGTTTCTCTTTTACCTTTTTTGTTTTAAACACTTAAAAATGCCTCTATTTTGTTTATTCAATATTAATTATTCCCGCAAAGGACACTTGATCCCTTGAATGCATGCGTAATAAACTTGTCTGCCTCTGGCGGGAACCAATAGCCTTTGGATTGTTAGCCTTTTTGTTCTCATACCAATCCACTTGCAACTCATAATTGCACTGCAGTTTGGCTCATGGGCTGCCATAGGGAGCACTCTCATTCCGTCAAACTCTTGATGTGACACAGTCATGATCGGTCTGTATGTCGGTCGGGATCCGGCAGCTGATTGCTCTAGTTCAAGCAGTAGCCATCAATCACCATGATGTACATATCCGTCATGGAGCACTAATTAACGTGCAGCATTAAGGGGTTAATAATGAGCCTATTGGACTGTAGGATATTCATCATCATTGGGTGTGTGCAAATTCTACAAATGTAACCAAAATGTATTACAAAATATAGTATGTCCTGTATGCTTACCCTTTAAAGCTCTATAACAGATAAATAAGTCAAGGAGGAAGGCTGAACCCACTTCACACAGGGCAGATGCTGGCTGTGTTTGATAACCGGCATCTCTATCTAAGGCTTCGGTTCTACTTGCGATTTTCACGGATGAGTGCAATCCGATAAAACATCAGATTACACTCGCACCAGTGTTAATCAATCAGGCAGTATCCTCCTACTATTTTTTCCTCAGCTCAAATCGTGCTGAAGATCAAATTGCAGCATGCTGCGTATGGCTGCATAGATCGCACCTGACTTGCTAATGCAAGTCTATGGGTGCCAGAAAAATATTGCACGGCATTACATACGGATGTCATATGGATGGCATACAGATGTTATACAGCTGTCATACGGATGTCATACAGATGCTAGGTGAGAAAAACCTACACACTCGCATAGCACTTGCACATCACTTGCACAGCACTCACATGACATACGGATGCTAGACGAGAAAAAAAAACATGCACTCGCATGACATACACAAGACCATACCCATGACACTCATCCCACTTTTTGGGATGAGTATCAGAGTGATTATTTGTACGCAAGTGGAACCGTACCCTCACAGCAGCAACCAGAGCTACCTCCAATTGCTGCTATTAACCCCTTAAATGCAGCTGTCAATCACTGACAACAGCATTTAAAAGATGCATTCCAGCTGTGGTGTTTCTGCAGGCACTGATTAGCCCCCTCACAATGTGATCGCAAGGTGCCGATGGGTTTTTATGGCAGTCGACGTGTTTATTCTTCTGTTAAATTTACACACAGGCTGGGCTTCATAGGCGACTGCGATTTTTAAAATATGCTGTAATATTGGAGCGTTGTTGTCTAGTATATAGTGCAAGTGATCAAATGATTGTAGATTCAAGTCCCCTTTGGGGATTGAAAATTAAAGTGAAAATCAAAAATTAGTAAAAAAAAATGTAATCGACCCTTTTCCTCAGTTAAAAATAAAGAAGTGTAAAAAATACACATATTTGGAAAGACAGTATTTTAAAAAATCTGATCTTTGAGAATATAAAACTGGTTATTGCCCACGGTAAATGTCATAAGAAAATAAATTGAAATATTAAAATAACCTTTTTCTGCTGCCGCACATCCCACAAAACATGTATAGTAAATATATTATGTACCCGAAAGTAGTATCAATGAAAACACCGGCTCATCACACAAAAAAGACCTCAATGACAGAAAAATAAAAAAAATGTATGAGTCTCAGAAAATAATGTCGAAATTGCATTTTTTTATTTTCATCGTCTCGCTACACTTTTTGTTTTTCCCATTGTTCCGTATATTGTAAAATGAACGGTGTCTTAACTTGCCCAGCAAAGAATGAGCCCTCATACATCTACGTCCATGTAAAAATAAAAGTTTGAAAAAATGGTGGAAAGGAAAAAGGGCAAAAATGAAAATTGTCTGTGTCCTTATAGAATATGTCTACACAGAAACAATCCGTTGCGGATTTTGTTACAGATTCACAGCAGAATGTAATACATGTGGATTTTATTGTCCCTTTATATTGGAATAGGAGAAATCCATTGTGAAAAATAATTGACATGCTGTGGATTTAAAGGTTGTACCGCATGAACAAGCCCGTAAATGTCTTTTTACTATGGTAATTGGCATAGATTTAGCTCACATTTTAATGAGCACATGCAAAAACAAGTTTGCAGCAATTTTGCCGACAATGAACTCGTCCTATAGCAACAGCTACAGTTTCATGTATATCATGGTGCTGTAACTGGATGCTTACAGCAAACTGGACATATGATATTTCCATTGACTTATTTATTATATTGAAATAACTAGAACAAAATTCCCTGTTCCTCCTCACCAGACGACTGCACTGAGGAGGAGTGGAAATAAGGAGGTCATGAATGGAGTGGATGTGTACTGTGAGTCTGTTCAAAACTTGTAAAGATGACAAAATTTGCTGAGATAATGTTTGGATTGTTCTGGCAGAACCGTAGATCATGAATGAAGCTGCAGTATTTTTGCTCTACTGCATCAGTCATGTTTAGGTTGCCAGATGTCGTCGACCCCAAAGATTTGAGTTGAGCAACAATATTGATGCTCAACTATAACTCCATTCAAGCCCATATATACCACGATGGAGACTCAGGGTCACCATTCTGCTGATCTATCTGGTCCCAGCAGAGGAGTCCCCATTAAACATCAAGCCCTTATACACCCCGATGGAGACTCAGGGTCCCCATTCTGCTGATCTATCTGGTCCCAGCAGAGGAGTCCCCATTAAACATCAAGCCCATATACAACACGATGGAGACTCAGGATGCTCATTCTAATGATTTATCAGGTCCCAGCAATAGAGTCCCCATTAATCATAAAGCCCTTATACACCACGATGGAGAAACAGGATCCTCATTCTACTGGTCTATCAGGTCTATCAGGTCCCAGCAGAGGAGTCCTCATTAATCATCAAGCCCATATACATCACGATGGAGACTCAGGGTCCCCATTCTGCTGATCGATTTGGTCCCAGCAGAGGAGTCCCTATTAATCATTTATTTTTCTCATTCTTTTCATGAGCTTTAATAAAGAATTGTTTGGAATACTTTCATAGATATTTGTAATCATGCAAGTTACAAAATAGAAATCAAAACATCAACTAATGAGGTTCACCCCACTTATTGCCCTGCCACTTCAATCCCTAGGTTGGAAGTTTTTCTTTTAACACAGCCGTGGGACTTACAAAAGCCCAAGAACCATTCTTCGATACTTGTGGAGTATTCTATGTGTACATGACACTATACATTATAAGAAAAAATTGACAGTTTAGTAAAATTAACAGTAAAAAAAGAATTAGCTCTTATTAAATTGTATCTGATGTATATATATATATATATATATATATATATATACATGTATATATATATATATATATATATAAAAATGTGCCTGAAATGGAAATCCAGTATAAACGTTGCTCTCTGACCCTTATATGACATCTTTATGCTCAAGCAGGACATATGGCATGGCTCATCTCAGTGTGACAATCCACATGAGGCTAGATTCACACAATACTTGTGTAGCATTGTTGGCATAAAAGTTAAATTTCCCAACATACATGCTGATGTTCCCCTATATTTTAATAGGGTAAAGATAATTAATTTTGTCATACCGTTCTTTACATTTGTGAGGATATATCCAGATTGTGCAACCCACACGGTACTGAAAATTCAAATGAGCTTTTCAATGTACCTGTGTATATCTTATACAGAAATGTTTACCATGTGGTGGTCAGACAGGCGTGGAGACTGTATATTTACAGAATCTAAACCTTAGGACCTTAACCTAGGGACAATTTTAAGTGGTGTGACACAGGGTATGCAGGGTGCAACTATTATAATTGAAATTATGTTGCATTTATGCATTTATCCTTTTATTTGGTTGTTTAGTCGAGAACACAAAGGGATACAGTAACACTCTGTAAGCGCCAAGAAATATTCAGACATAGAATACAAGTATATGAAATTTAAACTGCATTAATGGTATATGATATGGAATATACTTAGAAAAATGAAGTTTCTTTGCTCAAAAATTTGCCAATTCTTGTATACCCATCAACCACGGCAAGGTGAGCTTTTTATTTTTATCCTAGTGTCAAGCCTCTTCTGGACCAAAAGTCGGCAAAGATGTGGGCAGATAGGATCTGGCACTAATTAAAACCACCCTGTGGCTGATGGGCGGAGGGCACGGTCAGAATAGGAGGCTGTCTACATCTCCAATAAAGAAATGCTATGTGAAGATGCAGGGGTTTTTTTTGTTTATTCCGGGGATAAATGGGGGACTACTGGAACCCCAACAGATCCTGAGAACATTGCTCTAAATTGCCCGTCAGAAAAAAACAGTGGCTGCGATGTGCTCCTGAGCTCAATTCATTTTGTATGAGACTGCCAAACATAGTCTTTCCATGCATATTGATACAACTAGTGATTTTTTTTTATGGTATCAGACAAGGGTTAATAAAAATGTTTTTGAATGTGCCATTATCCTCATTTTTTTGCAATTTGTGAACAATTAATAAAGCATGTCAAGTGCTGCTGTTTTCTTTTTAGGGAATACTAAATACTGTATTTTTCGGAGTATAACATGCACTTTTCCTCCCAAAAAGTTGGGAGGAAAATGAGCGGTGCGTCTTAAAATCTGAATGTAGCTTCGGGGGGTGCTGGAGAGGGGTCACAGGAGGCAGGGAAATGTTGTGTGCTGTGCTGCGGGCACTGCTCTCTGCGGTGCTGCTCTGTGCGACGGGCGGCCCTGCTCTGTGCGGCTCTGTGCGGTGGGCAGCCCTGCTCTGTGCGGTTCTGTGCGGTGGGCAGCTCTGCTCTGTACAGCTCTCTGCGGCGAGCAGCAAGGCACAGGCCATTCTGCAGATGTCGGTGGTAAGGGCTTCAAATAATGGCGCCCAGATTCGGCGCGTGTGCAGATGGAGCTCTTGGCTCAAGCTGTCATCTGAACACATGTCGCCTCCGGCCACCATTTCTTTGAAGCTCGCACAGCTGACATCTTCAGAACGGCCAGTGCCTCACCACCCGCAGCGAGCACCAGCACAGAGTAGCGCCAGATGACCCAGGACAGGGCAGCGCCGGATGCCCCAGCACAGAGCAGCGCCCGCATCTGGGCCTCCCTCTGCACTGCCCGCAGCATCACCTTACTCCAGCACCGCCCCTGCCTCCTCTGACCCTGCTCCACCACCGCCCAACCTTCCTGGCAAGACACCACCAGATTATAAAACGGACCCCATATTTTTTTTTACATTTTTTTATCTCTAAATTTGGGGTGCATTTTATAATCCGGTGCATCTTATAAAACGAAAAATATGGGAAATGTAAAACTCGTTGCCCTCTAATGTCATGGCTTTAGTTTTACACAATGGATCCCATTGACTTGGAATAGTTTGGCCAGGTTTCCAATCACTTTTATTGTATGGAAGGATTACAGGCTGGACTATTCTGACCTTCTAAGAGCAATGAAAACTAGTGTTTAGTTTTCTTTGTGTGATGTGTGAAGAAATAATATGGATGAATACTGTCACTTAACCGATGACTGGGCCCTTCCCGGAGGGATATCTGTCTGTTTTCTATGTTGAGACTCCTAACAGAGGCTCCACGGACTTTTTTGATTTGCACTTAACCGATGAAAGCGCAAATTCTTTAAACCACTTAATCTAAATTCACAGTTTGACAAAATGGACAATAATAAAGAACATGTTTTTTTTTTCATTTATGTAGATGATTTTTCCAGCTCTAGTGTTTCTGGGCATGAAGCAAAATGACTGTTGCGGGTGCTGTGGTAACGAAAGTTGTGGAAAGAGATTTGCTGTAAGTATACAAATGGAAGCAGTAGATACAGTATGTCACAAAAGTGAGTAAACCCCTGACAGTTATATAAATGTTTTATTATATCTTTTCATGGGACAACACTGAAGATATGACATATTGATACAATGTAAGATCAGTGTGCACCTTGTGCAATAGTGTAAATTTGTTGTGTCCCCTAAATAACTCAACATAGAGCCATTAATGTCAAAACCACAGTCAACAAAAAGGGAGTACACCCCTAAGTGAAAATGGCCAAATTGTGCCCAATTAGCCAACCCCGTGTCATGTGTCTTATTCATTTTGGTGTTATCACTCACACACACTCTCTCATACTGGTCACTGGAAGTTCAACATGGCATCTCATGGCAAAGAATTCTCTGAGAATCTGAAAAAAAAAATTGTTCCTCTACATGAAGATGGCCTAGGCAATTAGAAGTTTGCCAACACCCTGAAACTGAGCTGCAGCACAGTAGCCAAGACAATACAGCGGTATAACAAGACAGGTTCCACTCAGAACTGAGCTCACCATGGTCGACTAAAGAAGTTGAGTGCACATATGAGTTAACGACATATGAGTGCTGCCAGCACTGATGCAGAAGTTAAAGAGTTGGGGTCAGCAGGTCAGTTTTCAGACCATATCCCGCACACTGCATCAAATTGGTCTGCATAACTGTCATCCCAAAAGGAAGCCTTTTCTAAAGATTAACAAGAAAGCTTTGCTGAAGACAAGCAGACTAAGGACATGGATTACTGGAACGATGTCCTGTGGTCTGATGAGTCAATATAACAAAAAAAAGAAAGCAGAAGAGAATTCTGCCAAATTTTGAGTGTAGATCTGTTACCCACCCTGTACTGATTCTTTATCTGCACCTTGATTTTTTACAAGACCACACATACCTTAGTTTTATACATTGTGGCTACTCAGGCAAACATAAAATGTTATACTAAATTTGCAAGTAATTGTGGCTTTTTGTTACAGATGTTTTCTTCTATCATTTTTGCTGCCATTGGATTCGCTGGAGCTGCATATAATTTCATTATTTCTGCAGTTGCTATAAATAAGGGGCCAATATGTCTTTTGACTAACGGAACTTGGACCTATCCTTTCAGTGATGGGTAGGTGTAAATTATTTTACAAACATAAATCTGAAGATAGCGTTTAATTTGGGCTATTTAGTAGAGATGAGCCACCCCCCTAGAGTTCGAGTTTGGTTCGGTTCATCGAACGGACGCTCCGTTCGGCGAACGTTCGACAAACCCCTTTGAACCCTATTGAAAACAATGGCAGGCAAACACAAACACATAAAAACACATTATACATGTACACATATAGTTAATAAACATTGTTATTAAACTTACAGGTCTCCGCGACGCGTCCTGCACTCTGTCTCTCTCGCCGCTTTTCCTTCCGATAATCGCTGCGTCCTCCCGGTAACCAGCACTGATGATAGGACCTTCCGTGACGTCAAAATAGCATGTGACCAGTCACGTGTCTATTATCTCATTGGCTACAGACTGGTAACATGGCTAGACGTCATGCTTGGTCCTGTCAGTGCATCTCTCCGGTACGCGGTGCTCGTTCCAGCATCTCCATGTACTGGCGAGATGCTCTGGCACATGGTTGGCTTCCCCGTTCCTGCATGTGGGCGCTCTTTACAGAGTCAGCCCACATGCAAGGACTGGCTGCCACAGCCGGTGAATTGCGGCACCGGGAATCACGTGATCGGAGCACCGTTGCTATAGTAACCGCCTGTCAGATTACTTTAGCAACAGTGCCAGCGGTGACATCACCACTTTCAGCCCGCAGCCTCTGCTCACTCTCACTGAGTGATTAGACTGCACGGGGAGCAGCAGCGTCTTCCTCCCATGCAGTGCTGTCTAATGTAGCAGAGCTGCATGGGTTGAAGGAGAAAGAAGACAGAAGACCAGGATCGTGGAGGGATGAGAGGGAGTAACAAACATGGAGTCTCTAAGTGTGTCTGTGTATTTATTTCTATTAAAGTATTTTTTCTCTGTGTGGTGTCTTTTTTTTTTTAACCCTTTATTGGAGATTCTTAATGGCCGGGTCAAACTTGCCTGACATTAAGAATCTCTGGCTTAATACTAGCTAGTAAAACAAAGCTAGTATTAACCCATTATTACCCAGCAAGCCTTCAGGGCTGCTGGAAGAGTTGGATACAGCGCCAGATGATGGCGCTTCTATGAAAGCGCCATTTTCTGGGGCGGCTGCCGACTGCAATTCGCAGCAGAGGGGCCCAGAAAGCTCGGGCCAACCTGTGCTGAAGATTCCAATCCCCAGCTGCCTAGTTGTACCTGGCTGGACACAAAAATGGGGCGAAGCCCATGTCGATTTTTTTTTAATTATTTCATGAAATTCATGAAATAATTAAAAAAAGGGCTTCCCTATTTTTTTAGTTCCCAGCCAGGTACAAATAGGCAAAGCAAGAAGGCCTGCGGAGACACCATCACATGTTTCTCAACGCTGGGAGGAAACTAGCCAGGTCTTTCACCGGGAAGGAACAACCACGGGAAGGGCAGTCTCCAGTCAAGGAGACCACCTATGCCAAACATGGTATCCATCCACAGACAGCCGTTTCGGGGTATTTGCCCCTCATCAGTGTGGAGTAGGAATCTGGCTAGTGGGACATTGCCTATTAAAAGACTATGTGAGCAAGGATGGTTGACCTTAGGGAGATCAACATCCACCACTGCGGAGACACCATCACGTGTTTCTCAACGCAGTGATTCTAGAGCAATGCCCCCTGGAAAATATTCAAAGCAAGAAGGCCTGCGGAGACACCATCACATGTTTCTCAACGCTGGCAGGAAACTAGCCAGGTCTTTCACCGGGAAGGAACAACCACGGGAAGGGCAGTCTCCAGTCAAGGAGACCACCTATGCCAAACATGGTATCCATCCACAGACAGCTGTTTCGGGGTATTAGCCCCTCATCAGTGTGGAGTAGGAATCTGGCTAGTGGGACATTGCCTAGTAAAAGACTATGTGAGCAAGGATGGTTGACCTTAGGGAGATCAACATCCACCACTGCGGAGACACCATCACGTGTTTCTCAACGCAGTGATTCTAGAGCAATGCCCCCTGGGAAATATTCAAAGCAAGAAGGCCTGCGGAGACACCATCACATGTTTCTCAACGCTGGCAGGAAACTAGCCAGGTCTTTCACCGGGAAGGAACAACCACGGGAAGGGCAGTCTCCAGTCAAGGAGACCACCTATGCCAAACATGGTATCCATCCACAGACAGCCGTTTTGGTACCCGAAACGGCTGTCTGTGGATGGATACCATGTTTGGCATAGGTGGTCTCCTTGACTGGAGACTGCCCTTCCCGTGGTTGTTCCTTCCCGGTGAAAGACCTGGCTAGTTTCCTGCCAGCGTTGAGAAACATGTGATGGTGTCTCCGCAGGCCTTCTTGCTTTGAATATTTCCCAGGGGGCATTGCTCTAGAATCACTGCGTTGAGAAACACGTGATGGTGTCTCCGCAGTGGTGGATGTTGATCTCCCTAAGGTCAACCATCCTTGCTCACAAGGTACAAATAGGCAGCTGGGGGTTGAGGGCAGCCATACCTGCCTGCTGTACCTGGCTAGCATACAAAAATATGGCGAAGCCCACGTCATTTTTTTGGGGGGCAAAAAACTCCTGCATACAGTCCTGGATGGAGTATGCTGAGCCTTGTAGTTCTGCAGCTGCTGTCTGCTCTCCTGCATACACTAGTGAATGGAGCATGCTGAGCCTTGTAGTTCTGCAGCTGCTGTCTGCTCTCCTCCATACAAACAGACAGCAGACAGCAGCTGCAGAACTACAAGGCTCAGCATACTCCATCCAGGACTGTATGCAGGAGTGTTTTGCCCCACCATAAAAATTGCATGGGCTTCGCCATGTTTTTGTATGCTAGCCAGGTACAGCAGGCAGCTATGGGCTGCCCCCAAACCCCAGCTGCCTATTTCTACCTGGCTGGGAACCAAAAATATAGGGAAGTCCTTTTTTTTTTTATTTCATGAATTTCATGAAATAATTAAAAAAAAAAATGACGTGGGCTTCGCCCAATTTTTGTGTCCAGCCAGGTACAACTAGGCAGCTGGGGATTGGAATCCACAGCGCATGGTGCCCAAGCTTTCTGGGCACCCCTGCTACGAATTGCAGTCTGCAGCCGCCGCAGAAAATGGCGTTTTCATAGAAGCGCCATCTTCTGGCGCTGTATCCAACTCTTCCAGCTGCCCTGATGACGGGTGGCTAGCTGGGTAATAATGGGGTTAGGGATAGCTGTATATTATCAACTGGCCCTAAGGCCGAAATTCATAGTGTCACGCCAATATTAGACATTTCCACCATGAATTTCTAGTACAGATAAAAAAAAACAACACACAGAAAAATATTTTTATTAGAAATAAAACACAACACAATTAGTGACTCCATCTGTATTGAAATAAAGAACCCCCCTCCGCAGTAATCCTGGGTCAAGGGTCCTGTGCCGTCCAATCCGGATCCAATATCATCTGATCGGTTTGCTGGAAGGCAAAGCGATCAGATGATGTGTCAGGTTCAAGGGCCTGAATCACATGACACAGCAGCTGATTGTATAAATGGCTTTTATACAATCAGCTGATACATCAGTGCAAAAAAAACCCAAACAAACTACACACTTCTGTGCAGTCTCCTGTCCAACAGCAGCAGCTGATAGTTTAGCCAGCCAGGCGGTAAAAAGTCGGCATCACCGCTCGACTTATAGTGTCAGCTGATTCCATCAGGTGACCGCATCAGCTGATCATCGCCAGGTCTGAGAGAGAGAAAAGAGAGAGAGAAGAAAGAGGAGACAGAAGAGAGAGGAGAGAGAAGAGAGAGAGGAGAGCGAGAGAAGAGAGAGAAGAAAGAGAAGAGAGAGAAGAGAAAAGAGAGAGAAGAGAGAGAGAGGAGAGAGAAGAGAGAAAAGAGACAGAAAAGAGAAGAGAGAGAGGGAGAGAGAGAAAAGATAGGAGAGAGAAAAGAGAGAGCGAAGAGGAGAGAAGAGAGAGAGGAGAGAGAGAAGAGAGGAGAGAGAAGAGAGAGAGGAGAGAAGAGAGAGAGAAGAGAGAGAAGAGGAGAGAGGAGATAGAGAAGAGGAGAGAAGAGAGAGCGAGAAGAGAGAGAGGAGAGAGAGGGAGAAAGAGAGAAAGAGAGAGCAAGAGAGAGAACAAGAGAGAGAGAACAAGAGAGCGAAAGAGAGAAGATAGAGAGGAGAGAGCAATGCAGCCTCATTCCGTGAACTGCTCCGATTTTAGAGGTGTGGCCTGCGGCTCACAGCTGATGTCCGGCTCCTCCCCTCAGTGCATAATTAAATTAAATTAAATTTATAAATAAATAATAATTATAATTTAAAATTAAAAATAAATTGACTTGAACTCGTGAACTAATGCTCCCTAGGCAGTAGCTCTAACCATTGAGCGACTGCCTCTAATGAGAACCATAGGACGATTTGGTTATCTTGACCTCTGCATTGCAGAGTGAAGTCTCTGGTGACAGCGCAGCTCACTTCAGGTGCTGTGTGGAGAGGACACAGAGCGCTCCTTGTCATCTTCATATAACAGAGCTGACAGTGTCGTGTGGATTACGCCGGACCTGGATTGTTGTTTGGGGATTAATAAAGAGGTAACTGAGGGTTTTTTTGTCTTTTATTCCAAATAAAGGATTTTTCGCTGTGTGTTTCTTTACTTTCACTTACAGGTTAATCATGGAAGGTGTCTCGGGGAGACGCTTGATGATCATGGTTAACCCAGTTATTACCTCAATTGCCACCGTACCAGGGCAATTCGGGATGAGCTGGGTAAAGTCCCGGGACTGCCGCATCTAATGGATGCGGTAATTCCGGGCGGCTGCTGGGTGATATTGTTAGAGTGGTGGGCTTCCCATAACGTAGCACTCCCCATCCTGACAATACCAGCCTCCAGCCATGTGGCTTTATCCTGGCTGGTATCAAAATTGGGGGGAACCGCATTTTTTTTAAATTATTTATTTATTTTACTGCACGATATAGACTCGCCCACCAGCGGCTGTGATTGGTTGCAGTTAGACAGCTGTCACTCATCATGGGGGCGTGTCTGACTGCAACCAATCATGGGCGCCGGTGGGCGGGGAAGGCACGGAATACCTGATTGAATAATGAAGCGGCAGCCATTTTCAAAACAGGAAAAGCTGCCGGAGATTTGTGACAGCTGTGCAGCGAGGCGCCCGTGATCGGTGAGTAGGAAAGAGAGAGGGATTGTGCTGGGGACGCAGGACGAATGCAGATACGCAACGTGCGCACATACTTACTGTGAAAAGCCACGCTTTTGGTGATTGAACCGTTCTCGAACGGAACTCAAACTGCCGAACTTTAAGCAAATCGTTCGAGTTCGTCAAACGACTCGAACACCCCCCAAAATCACGCGAACAAGAATTTGGCGAACCGTTCGACTCAAACATCGCTCAACTCTACTATTTAGTTATGTTTTAGATTTGCTAACCACAAATATGTAGAAAAAAAATGCATACTCAACAACTACTCTTTTTTTTCTGATTAACCGTTTTTCTGTATGTGCCTTCCTAAAATTCATTGTGTAAGCAAATAAGCAAGCTGATACTTAACAAAAGCCAACATGGTATACTGGAATAAAAATATTGTAAAACTTAAACAAAAGTCAATAACTGTGATGCCTAGTTCACACAAGTTTTCAAATTTATTTTTTCACTTAAAGAGGAAAGTCTGTATGCACTGAAAACAGATTTTACCTATGAATTGAGATACCACACATACCAATTATAACCTCTGGTGATCTTCACATGTCTGTTTTATTCTGACAGTACAAGGTCTATGGGTCCATGAAAAACAAGTACAGCACATGGATGTCATCTGCGTGCCGTCTGCCTGCTGTACTCGTTTAACATTGAAAGTATAGGAGGAGCTTTGTAATTTCATTTACTATATTCATACCAGAAAAACAAGCATGACACACATTTTTAACCCCTTAACGACCCATGACGTACTGGGTACGTCATGGATCGTGTGCCGGTAAGCCCCGCCGACTGCCGCGCACATATCAGCTGTTATCAACAGCTGACATGTGTGCCTGCTAGCCGCGGGTGGAATCGCTTCCACCCGCGGCCATTAACCCCTTACATTTCGCTGCCAAAATCTTGGCAGCGATATGTATATGGGCGCCGCCATGACAGTCACTTACCCCGCCCCCACCGGAAGTCACGTGACATGATCACGTGACTTTCGGTGGTTGCCATGGTAGCACAGGGTCATGTGATGACGCCTGTAGCTAACATGACTCACTTCCTCTCAATGCCGGAATACAGCCGGCATTGAAAGTGAAGCAGCAAATCTGCAGTTCTCAGCTCTGTAGCTGAGATCTGCAGATAGTGCAGAGCGATCGGATTGCTGATCGCTATAGCCCCCTAGGGGGACTAGTAAAATAAAAAAAAAAAGTTTTAAAAAATTAAAAAAAAAATAAAAAAACCTAAAAGTTCAAATCACCCCAATTTCACCCCATTGAAAATTAAAGGGTTAAAAAAATAAAAAATACACACAAATTTGGTATCGCCACGTTCAGAAATGCCCGATCTATCAAAATATAAAATCAATGAATCTGATCAGTAAACGGCGTAGCGGCAAAAAAATTCCAAACGCCAAAATTACGTTTTTTGGTCGCCGCAAATTTTGCGCAAAATGCAATAACAGGCGATCAAAACGTAGCATCTGCGCAAAAATGGTACCGTTAAAAACGTCAGGTCGAGACGCAAAAAATAAGCCATCACTGAGCCTCAGATCCTGAAAAATGACAACGCTACGGGTTTTGGACAATGGCGCAAAACGTGCGCCACGTTTTTTGGACAAGCTTGTGAATTTTTTTTAACCCCTTAGATACAAGTAGACCTATACATGTTTGGTGTCTACAAACTCGCACCGACCTGAGGCATCACATAGATATCTCAGTTTTACCATATAGTGAACACAGTGAATAAAATATCCCAAAAACTATTGTACGATCACACTTTTTTTGCAATTTTTCCGCACTTGGAATTTTTTTGCCGTTTTCCAGTACACTATATGATAAAAATTATGGTTTCATTTAAAAGTAAAACTCGTCCCGCAAAAAACAAGCCCTCATATGGCAAGATTGATGGAAAAATAAAAAAGTTACGCCTCTCGGAAGAAGGGGAGCAAAATACAAAAACGCAAAAACGGAAAGCGCCCGGGGGCTGAAGGGGTTAAAAACATACACACAGATGGGTTATTAAAAATAAAATACAGATGGTCAAAAAGGACCATGCCACACATACATGTTTTTATACGGACGTATAGGGGGACTAAAATGAGAACAGATAGAGAAAAAACCCCTAAAACAAAAAGTATAAAGATGGGATCTTACGTTGCCATTTTTCTTTTATTAGCTGCCAAACTTGTAAAACTGCAATGAATTAGCACATTTTAAAAATGCGGCCTCAATTCATAATTTGGGTTTTTTAAGTCACTTTCCTTTTCTTCTTGTTTTGGTTGCACAAAACACACAAATCTAAACAAAATCAGATGCGAAGGCAATGATGGATCACAGCCTATTTCTCTATTTTGCTGCAGATTTCTCCTGTAGTTTGACTTTGATGTGGATTTTTGGCAAAGCATATACATTCATGGGTGCACATAAATATTTGGCTGCACGTCCATGTACCTTTTGGTGTTGCATCTGAATCCCTGAAAAATGTAATTCAGATGGTTCTTTTGATGGAGCCTTTGCACATATTAAGGCAGAGTCCAAAGTTTGCAAAATACAGCTCCATAGAACAGAGTCAGTAGGTTGCCACACAGGTACATACATTTAGGCCATGTGCGCACGTTGCGTTTTTTTCTGCGTTTTGGCTGCGTTTACAACTGCACTGTGTCATTGACAAAAAGCATGCGTTCTGCTTCCACAGCAAAGTCTATGAGAATCATGCAAAATCTGTGCGCATGATGCTTTTTGAAACGCAGCGTTTTGATTGTCAAAAATTTGACAAAATCTCTGCGTTTAGAAAAGCAGCATGTCAATTATTCTGTCCATTTTGGCAGCGTTCTACACCCATTGAAATCAATGAGTTGTAGAAAAACGCTGCCAAAATGTTAAGCAGTGCATTTGCACAGCATTTTTGTTGCGATCCACATGGTTTTTTTACATAACAAAGGCAGGTATGACGTCTCTCTCTCTCTGTCGGTCGGTCTGTCGGTCGGTCTCTCTCTCTCTATGTCTCTATCTCTCTCTCTGTCCATGTCGGTCTCTCCCTCCCACCCCCTCTCTCATACTCACCGATCCACAATCACCGGCGCGGCGCTGCCCGGCGTTCACACTGTGGCGGCTTCTCCTCTTTTGAAAATGCCGGCCGCTCATTAATCCATCTTGTATTCCATGCTTCCCCCGCCCACCGACGGCTATGATTGGTTGCAGTTAGACACGCCCCCACGCTGAGTGACAGCTGTCTCACTGCAACCAATCACAGCCGCCGGTGGGCGTGTTTATATCCAGCAGTTAAAAAAATGAATAAATAATTAAACAAAAACAACGTGCAGTCCCCCCCAATTTGGATACCAGCCAGGGTAAAGCCACACGGCTAAAGGCTGGTATTCTCAGGATGGGGAACTCCACGTTATGGGGAGCCCCCCAGCCTAACAATATCAGCCAGCAGCCGCCCGGAATTGCCGCATCCATTAGATGCGACAATCCCGGGACTCTACCCGGCTCATCCCGAATTGCAGGGGTGCGGTGGCAAATGGGGTAATAAGGAGTTAATGGCAGCAGCCTATAGCTGCCACTAAGTCCTAGGTTAATCATGGCAGGCATCTCCTCGAGATACCTTCCATGATTAACCTGTAAGTTAAAGAAAATAAAGACACACATCCAAAAAATCCTTTATTTGGAATGAAAGACAAAAAAACACCCTCTTTGACCACTTTATTAACCTCTCAAAAGCACCTCCAGGTCTGACGTAATCCACGCAAGGTCCCATAACGCTTTCACCTCTGCTACTTCGGAAGCTGACAGGAGCGGTGAGTCCAACAAAACCTGATCAAACAACACCTTATATCAAAAATGTCTTTATTAAGATTCACTAAAATAACATGAATAAAAGGTTCATATAAGCTCATCAACAAACTGAAAGTGTCAATTAACATACATTCCAACTAGTGGAGCACCCAGGACAGTAGTTGGTTATAGATTAAAGACATTTATATATATGACGACAGTGAGAGGGGGAGGGGGGAGTCAGATGTGCCTTAATGTCTAGTTCTCCACCCTTACTGTCCCTTCCTAACAACAGAGGAATTGTAATTTAATGGATAACCCCCGTTCCTCGACTGCTGTGCCTGATTATCATAATATAATTAATCAGGAACAGCCGTCGAGGAACAGGGGTTATCCATTAAATTACGATTCCTCCGTTGTTAGGAAGGGACAGTAAGGGTGGAGAACTAGTCATTAAGGCACATTTGACTCCCCCATCCCCCTCTCACTGTCGTCATATATATATGTCTTTAATCTATAACCAACTACTGTCCTGGGTGCTCCACTAATTGGAATGTATGTTAATTGACACTTGCACTTTGTTGATTAGCTTATATGAACCTTTTATTCATGCTATTTTAGTGAATCTTAATAAAGACATTTTTGATATAAGGTGTTGTTTGGTCAGGTTTTGTTAGTAATATCACCTTATTGAATATCTATAGTGGTTTCTAGGAGCGGTGAGTCCTTCACGTGTGACCGCAAATCAAGCCACGGCACACGCACAGAGCCGCGCGATCACAATGAAGTTGGGTGAAGTTCATCCGAGTCCATACTGATCGCGCGGCTCTGTCTTGCAGCCAGCCATGCTGTTTTTGACAGTGCGGTCCCACTCGGCTCTGCTGCAAGTCTATGGGGATGCTGCAGAGCCGAGTAGGATCGCACTGTCAAAAATGTGCGCTCTGGATGCTCTGTCTATGGCAGAGAAAGCATCCAGAATGCATGAATTCTACAGGAATGTGCGCACGTTGCGTTCTGCCGAATGCGTCTCAGAACGCAGCTTTTTCGGCTGCATTCTGAGATGCACAGGCAGTAACTTACACGCTGCGGAATAGAATGTAACGTGCGCACATGGCTTTATGGCAAAAGTGTTTGCACCATTGAAATTGTTCGAGAAAATGAAGTATTTCTCAAAAGAAATTTTTTGCAATTACACATGTTTTGTTATATACATAATTATTTCCTTCTTGTGTATTGGAACAACACAAAGAAACAGCAAAATCGATATATTTTCATACAAAACTCCAAAAATGGTCCGGACAAAATTGTTGCCACCTTCAAATTAATATTTGGTTGCTCAACCTTTAAAATAGATAACTACAATCAATCACTTCCTATAACCATCAACAAGCTTCTTACACCTCTCATCTGGAATTTTGGACCACTTTTCTTTTGCAAACTGCTCCAGGTCTCTCCCATTTGATGGGCACCTTCTCCCAACTGCAATTTTAAGATCTCTCCACACTTGTTCAATGGGATTTAGATCCAGACTGATTGCTTTCCACTTCAGAACTCTCCAGTGCTTTGTTTCCATCCATTTCTGGGTGCTTCTTGTAGTATGTTTTGGGTCATTGTCCTACTGGAAGACCCATGACCTAGGGTGTAAACCCATCTTTCTGACACTGGGCACCATATTGCCACCCAAATTCGTTTGGTAATCTTCCGATTTCGTGAAGCTTTAAACACAATCAAGGGACTCAGTGCCAGAGGCAGCAAAACAACCCCAAAACATCTTTTAACCTCCACCATATTAGAATATAGGTACTGTCTTTTTTCTCTGTTGGCCTCTTTCCGTTTTCGAAAATGGTAGAATGATGTACTTTACCAAAAAGCTTGGTCACATCTGTCCACAAGACACTTTCCCAGAAGGGTTTTGGCTTACTCATGTACATTTTGACAAATTGCAGTCTAGCTTTTTTTATGTCTCTGTGTCAGCAGTGGGATCCTCCTGGGTATCTTGCCATAGCTTTACATTTCATTCAAATGTCAATGGATTGTTCGCGGTGCTGACACTGATGTAACCTGAGACTGTAGGACATCCTGAATTTCTTTGGGACTTGATTGGGGCTGCTTATTCACATCCAAACAATTCTGTGGTGCCACTTTTCATAAATTTTTCCCTGCTGTCCTCGGCCAGGGAGATAAGCTATAGTGCCATGGAATGTAAACTTCTTGAATATGTTCCGCAAGATGGACAAAGTAACATCAAAATCTCTGGAGAAGGACTTGTATCCTTTAGATTGTTGATATTTTTCAACAATTTTAGTTTTCAAGTTCTCAAATTCTTTTTTCCGCTTTTCCATGCTTAGTGTGGTACACACAGACACAGAATGCAAAGATTGAGTCAACTTCTCCCCTTTTTATCTAGTTTCAGGTGTGATTTACATATTGCCAGCACCTGTTACTTGCCACAGTAAATTTGGATGAGCATCACATGCTTGAAACAAAGTTGTTTACTCACAATTTTGTGAAATGTGATGTAAGATTGCGACCGGCTACATTGCTAATGGCCGGTATGTGCCACATAAGTGGTGTGAACCTGGAGTTCCGTTCTGGTATTTGTAGTGCCACAAATGTTGTATAGTGTTTACAAGGCAGGTTCACAGGTGGCTAAAGAAATGGGTGGGTCTGGTCACCTACATACCCCACCCATGGGTGTGTTTGACATGTTGCTGACTGGCCACATGGTTTTTTAATGGAGTCTGTTGTTTGGCACATGTCAAAGTGTGTTGACTCTAAAGAGGCTGTGGCTGGGAGATGACTCTGAGAGCAGTGCATACACTGAAAGGAGTCAATGTGTGAGGAGACTGCTAAATCTCCTGAGGATAACGGATTTGGATTCCGTGGACTAACCCTGACCGGGGTCAGTGTGATCACTGTGAGTGAGTCCACAATATAATGGACTGGAAAACAGTATATATGCAGACTGGGGTCAGTGGGATACTGTAGGACTGTATCCAAAACCTGTGCGGGCGAACCGTGAAGGTAACGGACTGTATTCCATGATTGTTTTGTTTATTTTGCCAGTAAAGTCGGAAGAGGCTCACATTATGTTTTTAAACTGCGGTTTATGGAGGATGTAATAAACTGTTTGGATTGTTAATATACTGTGTGTTCCTCTGTTACTCAGTTATAGCAGCCAAGTGAGTGTCCCCCAATACATTCAGTGAGCCAGCCTAACAGTGTCAACAATTTTGTCCAGACCATTATCGGGGTTTTCTATGAAAATATGTATTTTTTTCTTTGTTTTTGTTGCTTCAATATACACAAAGAAAAAACATATGTGTATAACAAAACATGTGTAATTGCAAGAATTTTCTGGGAGAAATACTTCATTTTCTGGAAAATTTCATTTCAAGGGTGCTAACACTTTCGGCCATGACTGTATAGTTACCACAAAGTTTCATATACATGATCTGGCACTATATATATGTAATTCATTCATTTGTTATAAAATTTAGTTTAAACAAAGTGTTTTCTTAAACTTTTAGTTTCAGTTAAATTGTTACATTTTAGGCCCGTTTCACATGTCAGTGAAAAACACAGACGTTCTTCACTGACGTGTAAAACACGCCCATGTCCCTCCGTGTGCCGTGATTCACAGCACACGTGGGTTGTCTAAGTGCAATCCGGGCTCCGTTCTCCGTGGTCCGTGATTGCACTTAGAGATTAACTCACCTGTGCCCGCTCCCGCTCTCCATGGTGCTGAACGCTCCCGCGGTGCAGCATCCGGCCGGCGCTGACCCCCCGCAGCAGCTGCTTCCGGGTCGGCTGTGTCGTGCATTCATGAATATGCACGACAGTAATGAGCCGGCTCAGAAGCAGCAGGCAGAACAGGCTGCAGAGAGCGTCGCTGGAGCCGGGTGAGTAAAAAGGATTTTTATTTTATATGCACGTTTTTTTCTGGCACGTGTTTCACGGATCACACCACTGCGTGGTCCGTGGGACATCAGTGATGCCAGAAAAAAATGGACATGTCTCCGTGTGGCAATCACGGACACGCAGGTACGCCGCACGGAGACACGTTCAGTGAAAAATCACTGATGTGTGAGCAGACCCATTGATTATAATGGGTCTGCGTATGTCAGTGATTCTGGTATGTATATATATATATATATATATATAAAAAAGCACAAACGTGCCAGAATCACTGACGTGTGAAACAGGCCTTATATAGATAATTTCACTGATATATGAGATTATTGAATATTACATATAATTGCTCTATTACCCCTTAACACCAAACCTTTAGATTAGATGGGCCTTTTTCTTATGGACAACTGTCATACATTTACAGTATTGCCATGACACAGGTTCAAAAACTGCACCACTGCATCTGCTCTTGCTGCAACAGCCAGGATGAGAGAAAACTCTGATCCTGTCTATTCAAGGATTTAGATGTCATTGTCAATATCTTAGTATCTAATTCGTTTATGGTGGGAAGGTGATTCCTCATTCACCACTTCACAGAGTACCAATGAGTTGATATGGCAGCACAGGGCAGAATGAACTCTATATCTGCCCATTTAACTACATTCATTACAACCCTTCCCACAGTGTTGATCAATATAGCAGAAAAGAAGGGTTTCAATGCCGCGCTACCGGACAAACTCAGGAGGGATATCAATGATGATCAGCAAATTTTATTGTTCATAGTTCTACACGTTTCGGAGCCAACAGGCTCCTTCTTCAAGACCCAACAATAACAACAACAATACCTCATGAAGAAGGAGCATGTTGGCTCCGAAACGCCTAGAACTGTGAACAATAAAATTTGCTGCTCATCATTGATATTCCTCCTGAGTTTATCCGACAGTGTGGCATTGAATCCCTTCACTTCTACTATAATGATCAACACTTCAACTCATGGGTTTGCTGGATGTACACTAATTAAACGCACTATAGTAGTTGTGACTTGCACAAATTACCCCGGTGAATGATTCCTGTACCCCCTTATACTGGTTCCACCAGGATAAGACGCCAGGTTTGGGCCTTTTTGTCTTTTCAGTATCATCTATCCGAACCCTTCCCACAGGTGAGGCCTACTAGGGGGCCTGTCAGATTTCCCATTTGTATAGTAACCCGTTTACCATCAATATGTTATCTGTATCTTGTCCTCCCCATGGCAGCCATTTTCTAAATGAACAATTGAAAACATTTACAAGGACAAATATAATTTCCTTATAATAATTACAGTGAATCCATTAAATATGGATGGTATCCATATGACATCTGGGTTTTTTCATACTTGTTTAGTTTAATGGGCGAGTGTGATCTGAAACACAGATCAATCAGAGCAGTGCATGCCACAACCTTTTACATGCAGATGGTTAAAACTGAAATGCAGATAGTTATTATCTAAATACAAATTAATAATAAAATTATATATCCATTTTATTTCTTTTAGAAACTATCTAGGAAATCATGACTTTTGGAAGAACTGTACAATATTGAATCCCGGTGCTAAAAATGAGTTTGACACAGAAGTTATCATCACCTGGAATCTGACCCTCTTCTGCATTCTCCTAATATTGGGTCTGGCACAAGGTGTTCTCTGTGCAATTCAAGCTATCAATGGCCTGATCGGGACAATCTGCGGGGATTGCAAGTGCTGTGGATGCTGTGGGGTAAGATGATATAGTACAATTATGTCCATGGTTGTAGAGGACATCCTTAAGCACTATATATATATATATATATATATATATATATATATATATATATATACAGTTAGGTCCAGAAATATTTGGACAGAGACACAATTTTCGCGAGTTGGGCTCTGCATGCCACCACATTGGATTTGAAAAGAAATCTCTACAACAGAATTCAAGTGCAGATTGTAACGTTTAATTTGAAGGTTTGAACAAAAATATCTGATAGAAATTGTAGGAATTGTACACATTTCTTTACAAACACTCCACATTTTAGGAGGTCAAAAGTAATTGGACAAATAAACCAAACCCCAAACAAAATATTTTTATTTTCAATATTTTGTTGCGAATCCTTTGGAGGCAATCACTGCCTTAAGTCTGTAACCCATGGACATCACCAAACGCTGGGTTTCCTCCTTCTTAATGCTTTGCCAGGCCTTTACGGCCGCAGCCTTCAGGTCTTGCTTGTTTGTGGGTCTTTCCGTCTTAAGTCTGGATTTGAGCAAGTGAAATGCATGCTCAATTGGGTTAAGATCTGGTGATTGACTTGGCCATTGCAGAATGTTCCACTTTTTTGCACTCATGAACTCCTGGGTAGCTTTGGCTGTATGCTTGGGGTCATTGTCCATCTGTACTATGAAGCGCCGTCCGATCAACTTTGCGGCATTTGGCTGAATCTGGGCTGAAAGTATATCCCGGTACACTTCAGAATTCATCCGGCTACTCTTGTCTGCTGTTATGTCATCAATAAACACAAGTGACCCAGTGCCATTGAAAGCCATGCATGCCCATGCCATCACGTTGCCTCCACCATGTTTTACAGAGGATGTGGTGTGCCATGGATCATGTGCCGTTCCCTTTCTTCTCCAAACTTCTCCAAACTTCTCCAAACTTTTTTCTTCCCATCATTCTGGTACAGGTTGATCTTTGTCTCATCTGTCCATAGAATACTTTTTCAGAACTGAGCTGGCTTCATGAGGTGTTTTCCAGCAAATTTAACTCTGGCCTGTTTATTTTTGGAATTGATGAATGGTTTGCATCTAGATGTGAACCCTTTGTATTTACTTTCATGGAGTCTTCTCTTTACTGTTGACTTAGAGACAGATACACCTACTTCACTGAGAGTGTTCTGGCCTTTTTGAGTTCCCAAGCTCACCAGTCAATTCCTTTTTTCTCAGAATGTACCCGACTGTTGATTTTGCTACTCCAAGCATGTCTGCTATCTCTCTGATGGATTTTTTCTCTTTTTCAGCCTCAGGATGTTCTGCTTCACCTCAATTGAGAGTTCCTTAGACCGCATGTTGTCCGGTCACAGCAACAGCTTCCAAATGCAAAACCACACACCTGTAATCAACCCCAGACCTTTTAACTACTTTATTGATTACAGGTTAACGAGGGAAACGCCTTCAGAGTTAATTGCAGCCTTTAGAGTCCCTTGTCCAATTACTTTTGGTCCCTTGAAAAAGAGGAGACTATGCATTACAGAGCTATGATTCCTAAACCCTTTCTCCGATTTGGATGTGAAAACTCTCATATTGCAGCTGGGAGTGTGCACTTTCAGCCTATATTATATATATAATTGTATTTCTGAACATGTTTTTGTAAACAGCTAAAATAACAAAACTTGTGTCACTGTCCAAATATTTCTGGACCTAACTGTATATATATATATATATATATATATATATATATATATATGTATATGTGATATGTGATTGCAATTAAGGTTTTTTTTCATGGTCTAAACATATAGCACCATACTTTGAGTCTCCAAAATTAGTATTTAAATTAAATCTTGAAAATATGAAGCTTACTTTTCAAAAGAGAAGGACTATTACAACCACAGTAAAGGGGGCTTTACACGCTACGATATCATTAATGTTTTATCGTCGGGGTCACGTTGTTAGTGACGCACATCCGGCGTCATTAACGATATCGCATTGTGTGACACTGACCAGCGACCTCAAAAATGGTGAAAATCGTTCACCATGGAGAGGTCGTCCCAAAACCAAAAATCGGTAATGGTTGATTATCGATGTTGTTCGTCGCTCCTGCGGCAGCACACATCGCTGTGTGTGACTCCGCAGGAGCGAGGAACATCTTCTTACCTGCCGCCGGCTGCAATGCGGAAGGAAGGAGGTGGGCGGGATGTTACGTCCCACTCATCTCCGCCCCTCCGCTTTGATTGGCCAGTCGCTTAGTGACGTCGCGGTGACGTCGCTGTGATGCCGAACGTCCCTCCTCCTTGAGGGAGGGATTGTTCGGCAGTCACAGCAACGGCGCCGACCAGGTAAGTACGTGTGACGCTGCTGTAGCGATAATGTTCGCTGCGGCAGCGATCACACGATATTGCATGCACGACGGGGGCGGGTGCTTTTGGGTACGATATCGCTAGCAATTGGTAGCAATATCGTAGCGTGTAAAGCCCGCTTAAGAACATGTAGGATGTACAGCTGCAGCTCTCATTTTCCCAGCCAGTGCAGGTATAAAGTAAGGTGTTTCAGGCTACGGTTTATTTGCAGCTCTTTACCGACATTGTGAGCCCCAATAGGGACAGTGATAATCAAAATTCCCTATCACTAGGTCTTTGCAGAGTGGTAAAAAAAAACAAAATACATAAACAAGGGCTAAGTATACAAAATCCATCTATGTTGCCTTTGATGCCAGGACTTCTGCACTGAAAAGCAACAGCGCTAACCACCGAGCTAACCTGCTGCCCTACAGTTGCATGTAAAGTGTGAAATTGCTTCAGGCTATATATACATGATCATAATACAGCAATGGATTGTACAGAGCACTTACATGATGTCCATAGACTTGTCCACTGATCCCATGCAAGAATATTAGCCACGTCAAGTATGCTAAATACGAGCCATACTGGTTACCGTAAGTGTAGAACATACTCTCCATTGACTGTTCCTTGACATTTGGGAAATCTGAAACGCTAATTTTTTGGTTAAGGCTATGACTGCAGATTAGATACATGTGCCCTAAATGCTGCAGATTTTATTGAGCTATATAGCACTAAAGTTTTATATATTAACTTTGTCTGTTCTTTTCACAGAATGATGGACCTGTGTAACATAATTATATTTCATCACTCCGAAAAAAAAAAAACATGACCCACCAAAAGGAAGATGAATGAAGAGTTCAGATAACTTTGACTGTGCTTTCTTTTTGTAAAAAAATAAATAAAATCAAAATAAAAAAAAGTAAAACAAACAAAAACACAAGTTTCTTCTTTTGCATAAGCAATGTTGGCTGCAGATGGCATTATCTTTTCTTTGCAGAACCTGCATTAGAGGTAAAACTCAAAGTGAATGAGCGTCTGGATAATACAAAGCTGTGCTCATTCCTCTAAACAAGAGCGACTTTCTGCTGGTTATCTGCTCTGGCTAATAAATGGGTGCCCCGCTCAGGGCCGGCGTCAGCACCCGGCAAACCCGATCAAATGACGGGGCCCTGGGCTGCTGGGGGGGCGCACTCGCAGTGGCAGGCCAGGTGGGTCCGGTGCCCGAGCTGTCACCGGCCCCTTCCCTCGCCGAGGATCGCACTTTCAATTGTATCGGTATCGCAGTTGCCGATACAATTGAAAGCAATGATGAGATGGAGCGGCGCGCTCCCTCTCTCATCATTCTCCCTTTGTGTCTGTCGGCGCTTTGACAGCGGAGCGCGGTGACGTCAACACTGCGTGCCTGCAGTGAGGTCAGAGCAACAGCAGTGGACGTGCTGAGGAGATCGAAGCAGCGGGGGAACGAGGAGAAGTGAGTATGTATTCAATCACGGTGGCCAGACAACTATGGGGGTGCATTAAATGATATGGGGGCTATATACTACATGAGGATGCCTAATGTTATCTGGGTCTGCACTGTGCTATATACAGGCTGTATACTACATGAAGGTGCCTAATGCTATCTGGGTCTGCACTATGCTATATGCGGGCTGTATACTACATGAAGGTGCCTAATTGTACGTGGGTCTGCATTGTGCGATATGTGGGCTGTATACAACATGAGGGTGCCTAAAGCTATCTGGGTCTGAATTGTGCGATATATGGGCTGTATACTACATAAGGATGCCTGATGCTATCTGGGTCTGCGTTGTGCTATATGGGTTCTGTATATTACATGAGGATGCCTAATGCTATCTGGGTCTGCATCGTGCTATATGTGGGCTGTATACTACAAGAGGATGCCTAACGCTGTCTGGGTCTGCATTGTGCTATATTCGGGCTGTATACTAAATAAGGATGCCTAATGCTATCTGGGTCTGCATTGTGCTATATGCGGCTGTATACTACATGAGGGTGCCTAATGCTATCTGGGTCTGCATTGTGCTATATGGGGGCTGTATACTACATATGGATGCCTAATGCTATTTGGGTCTGCATTGTGCTATATTCGGGCTGTATACTACATGAGGATGCTTAATGCTATCTGGGTCTGCATTGAGCTATATGCGGGCTGTATGCTACATGAAGGTGCCTAATGCTATCTGGGTCTGCATTGTGCTATATGTGGGCTTAAATTACATCAGGGTGCCTAATGCTATCTGGGTCTGCATTGTGCTATATGCAGACTGTATACTACATGAGGGTGCCTAATGCTATCTGGTTCCGCATTCTGCCATATGGGGGCTGTATACTACATGAGAGTAACTAATGCTATATGGGTCTGCATTGTGCTATATGGGGGCTGCTTAATGTTATATGGTGGTTGCATAGTGCCATATGGGGGTTGAATAGTGGCATATGGGGGCTGCATAGTGCCATATGAGGGCTGCATAATGCCATATGGGGGCTGCATTATACTACATGGGGGCTACATAATACTATATGGATGACTATATTGGCTTCATAACACTATATAGAGGAATATGGGGGCTGCATACTACTATACCCCCAGAGTTGTATGTTCCCTCTACCCCAGTGTTATGTACCCCCTCAGAGCTGTATATCCCCCCCCCCACCCAAGAGCTGTATACCCCCAGACCTGCATGTCATCTCCCCACCTCAGAGCTGTTTGTTCCCACACACGAGAGCCACTGCCCCCCTCTAGAGCTGTATGCCCACCTCTGGAGCTGTCTGCCCCCCATTGCTGTATACCCCTTTCCTCAGTAATATGTATGCCCCCCAGTAATGTGTGTGTCCCCAGCCTCTCTTGTGATGTATTTACAGCAGTGTCAGTGTGCTCTATGTGTGGGCCATGTCTATTAGTGACGGCCACCAATCCGCGTGGCACAGACACATGCCCTGGAGAAGCTGGATGGAGACAAGTGGGGGAGGTGAATGAGGCTGTTGCCGGCTACCCAATATTAGAAATATCTCTAATGTGTCTGTGCGTGCGTGTATGATGTGTATATCTATGTATGTCAGTGTATATGACTGTGCCTAGATTTATGTCTATTTATATGTGGGGGGGTTTTAATTTCTCTTTAAATATGTATGTGTACGTATGCCTGTATGTGTATGTATCTGTGCATGTCTATCTTTGGACGGGGCCCACTGAAACTCTTTCGTCCACAAAAACCTGGAGCCGGCCCTGGCCCTGCTACAAGCAAATCCCAATGCGCAGGCATTTGAAATTCAAATTTGCTAAATTTCCCCTTAAAATTCAATTTGCCTTCAAAAGTATTCATAACCCAAAACGTCTCCATATTTTTTCACATTACACCCACAAACTTAAATGTATTTTTTTGGGATTTCATATGATATACCAAGACTAAGACGAAAGTATTTGTGAAGTGTAAAGGAAATATAAGTGTGGGCATGAAAACATGATTTCCACAACCGGAATCACCCCTAGCTCATGGAAATCTCGCACACACGTGTGGCTCATTTCGGCCGCATCAGTGTACTTTTGAAGCTGGGTGTATGCTTCCTGGCTTCATTAGGCCCACCGCGCAGGATCAGAACTTCAGAAGAGGGCTCATGTCTTCTGAACTTCCAGCCATGCACCTACTGAAGCAGGGAAGCATATGCCTGGCTTCAAAGGTGCACTGACGTGACTAAAATGAGCCACGCATATGCACAAAATTTACATGAGCTGGGGGTGGGATAAAACGGAAAAAGTGCTGACTACCCTGGGGAAACAACGCCCCTATGAGTAGCTAAAGACTTAATTAGCATGGTAACAGCACAGTTTATAACTTCATCTTTTAAACATTCATATTAGTGAACATTGTCATACAAGGCTGATTAGACAGGGAATTTGCCCATACAGGTATAAATACTGATGGGTTGGAGAGCCTAGGGGACCTGACAGTTTACTTTTAAATAACTAAATAAAAAAATAAATAAAAAAAAACATGGGGTCTCTCTCTTTCCCCACAATTTTTTTGTCACAAGAAAAGGTAATGCAGAGAGCTGCAAGCAGATATTATCAGGCAGGGAAGGTCCAAGGTTCTTGGGCCCTTTTCAACCTAAAAATAAAAGCCCACAGCTGTCCCAGTGGTGCATCACTTTAGATGCAACAATTCTGGAACTTTGACTTGGCTCTTCCCAATTGCCCTGGAGCGGTGGCAATTGGGGTACCTTTTTGAAAGGTTGATGTCAGCTCTGTAATGTCAGGTGTCATCATGCCCAGTGGTTAGTAATGGAGAGGCAAGTATCAGACTCCTTCATTACTAACCCAGTAAGTAAAAAGAAAAAAAAACACACAAAATAGTTTATTTCAAAAAGCATTCCCCGACTTTTTTACTGGTTCACTAATTTATATAAAAAAAAAACATGCAACTATGATATAGTCCACGGATTACGACATAGTTCACAAATGGATACCTGAAAAACATAAAAAGAGAGAAGTAAAAACAAGAGACTGTCCCTTAGGCTTAGGCGGGCTTTGCACGTTGCGACATCGCAAGCCGATGATGCGATGTCGAACGCGATAGTCCCCGCCCCCGTCGCAGGTACAATATCTTGTGAAAGCTGGCGTAGCGAAAATTATCGCTACGCCGGCTTCACATGCACTCACCTGCCCTGCGACCGTCGCTCTGGCTGGCGACCCGCCTCCTTATTAAGGGGGTGGGTCGTGCGGCGTCACTGCGACGTCACACGGCAGGCGGCCAATAGGAGCGGAGGGGCGGAGATGAGCAGGATGTAAACATCCCGCCCACCTCATTCCGCATAACCTACGGGAGCCGCGGTGACGCCGGTAGGAGATGTTCCTCGCTCCTGCAGCTTCACACACAGCGATGTGTGCTGCTGCAGGAGCGAGGAACAACATCAGACCATCGCGTCAGTGTAATTATGGATTACGCCGACGCTGCACCGATGATACGATTACGACGCTTTTGCGCTCGTTAATCGTATCATCTAGGCTTTACACACTGCGATGTCGCATGCGATGCCGGATGTGCTTCACTTTCAATTTGACCCCACCGACATCGCACCTGTGATGTCGTAGTGGCCAAAGCCCGCCTTAGGCTGCTTTCACACTACGTTTTTTTAACATCCGTCATGAATGTTTTTTTAACGCAAAAACGGATCCAGTGCAAATGCGTTTTCATTTCAATGCATTTGCAATGGACTCGCATCAACATGCGTTCACCTGCGTTTGCGTGCATTATAGTAAGGATCCAGCGAGTTGCAGTTTTTTAACATTTTTCAAAAACGCTACTTGTAGCGTTGTTGAGCTTCGTCCAAATACTGCAAATTGCTGGATCCTGACTATACTTCATGCAAACGCATGTGAACGCTGGCCTGCTGATAGACAGGATCCTGCTTGCTCTACTGAGCATGCACAGAAACCAGCCTCGGGTGATCAGTCCCTCTCTCCCCCTCCCTCTCTCCCCCTTCCTCTCTATCTCTCTCCCCCTCCCTCTCTGCCTCTCCCTCCCTCTCCCTCTCCTCTCTCTTCCCCGCCTGAGAGCTGCGGACACTTGTAACCAAGATAAATATCGGGTAACCAAGCAAAGCGCTTCTCTTAGTTACCCGATGTTTACGTTGGTTACGTGTGCAGGGAGCAGGCAGCCCGGCTCCTAGCACCTGCAGATGCTCGTAACCAACGTAAATATCGGGTATCCAAGCAAGTTACCCAATGTTTACCTTGGTTACGAGCCTCCGCAGCTGTCAGAAGCCGGCTCCCAGTCTATCACGTTCAGTTCCACTGACTCCCGATCACATGACTCCAATACCCGCCCATAAACCTAAAGTGACAGGATCCTGCAAAATAACACATGCGTTTGCATGCGTTTTTTTGCTGTAAAAGCAGGATCCGCTTTTACAGCAAAAAAACGTTCATGACGCATGTTAAAAAAACGTAGTGTGGAAGCAGCCTTACGGGAAAACCTCCTGCTCTGTTTCCTGCGCGTCCCTCTTCTCAGCACAGAGACTATCCTCCTTCATAATCTGGCCCCTATGTTTGTCAGGGAGGAGTTTCTCAGGTCCTCTAGCTCCCACAGCTCTCTCCACACACAAGAAGTCACACACACAGGAATGTCAGCATTTGCAGCACTGTGCAACCTGTTACACAGAGCAAAGAGTGAGCAAGGAACGTCTGAAGAGCTGACGTCACCGCTCAGCAGAGGCGCCTGGTCTCGCAAGCAGTGAGGTGCAGGTTTCCATTTGGGGACTATGTCATAATCCCTGGACTACATTGCACCTGCGTGGCTTTTTTTTATACCCCCTTTATTTCTATAGATTGTGGCCGGTATCAGATTTTTGCTCATATTTTATTATTCATGTTTGGTTAGACACATTTTATCACTAGTAGTGTTCACAGATTGGACACTATAGGAATTTTAGATGACTATATTAAAAGTTAAATTATAATTTAATACTCCTATTCAGTACAGACGTTGAATGACAAAGATTTTGAAGATACATGTGTTAATTATTAACGGTGAAACACCTCTCCATTACTAGACCAGGATTTGATTTCAGCTCTTTTATGGAACAATTCACAGCTGACATCAACCCCAAATACCATTACACTGATTACCAATGCACTAGGGGAATCAGGAAAAGCGCCAGAATTGGAGCATCTAATGTAATGCGCCACTTTTGGGGCGGCTGCGGGCTGCTATTTTTATGGTGGGAAGAGCCCTAAGAACCATTGATTTTCCCAGTCTGATAATATCAGCTCACAGTTGTTTGCTTTAACTTTGCTGATTACCAAAAATGGGAGGACCTCAGGTTGTTTTTATTTATTTATAAAAAGTTGTCCAATAAGCTGTGCAGGTTGCAATTATATGTTGATATGTCTGTCTATATGTCTGACTGTCTATATGTCTGTCTGTCTGTCTAAATCTATATTAAAAAAAATCGTGCAAAAAAAACCCCACAAGGAAAAACACTACCAAGTTGCAGCAAATCCACAATTATTTTGTTAACCGGATTTTTATAGCGTTTTTTTATGCTAATCTATTGAGGTTAATGGGCGAAGCAAATGCAAAAATGCTGAAAGAGTTAACATGCTGCAGTTTATTTTCTGCACCAAATCTGCAAACAGAAAATGCTCAACGTGTGCACTATGGATTCTCATTGACTTTGCTGGCATCAGGATTCCCTTCAGGTTTTGAGACAAATCTGCACTGAAAAATGCATCAAAAAACGAGACCAAAAAATAACACATGCACATGACCTAATAGTTTTTTCTCCAAGATTGACCTGTATTTAGCGCCATCCATCTTACCATTAATTCTGACCAGCTACCCTGCCCCTGCTGAAGAAAAGTGTACCGCCCCGGGGCTCGGCCGGCTGCCGAGTCGTTCAGGTCCGTGCTCGTCGGTGGGTGGCTCGAGCTCCTCCCGGACCCGGAGGTCATGTCGCTCTGAAGGGAAGCTGGCGCTACGTGTAGGAATTTCGGTGGGGAAGGTTCACGGCCGAGGCCGTGGAGTTTAGGGGTGTAAGTTCGTGACGCCACCCACGGGTTGTGGTGAATGTGGACACCACCGCTGCCATTAACTAGGCTCCCGGGGATGGTGTTATGCAGCCTGGTGTTGACCCCTCCGTGGGCAGGGGGTGATGGTCCCGGGGCCCGGTGGTTGCGAGGTGCGGGTAGTGTGGTGCGGTGCGCGGCCCGAGGGCACTGTTGTACTCACTATGACAGATACACCGGAGTCTCTGGTAAACCAAAAAGGACGGTGGTCGGTGCCCGCAGCCGGCTGCGCTTTGCCCCTTTTTCAGGTTGGTGGCTCCCGCCTTTCTCATGCACCTCTGTGGTAGAACTTGACTGCCTATGCATCAGCAACGGTAGTCCGCTCTCCGGCTTTATATGTGTCAGGGAACCCGTTTGCTTGCAGGCGCTGGCCCGTGAGATCTATCTGCCTGTGTGGTGGCTTTCTATCCCCCTCGGTGGGCTGTTTCCATCTTTCGGGTCTTGGGACGGGAAAGGACCTAAGGTCCAGACCTCAATCAGTGAATTTGACGTGGTCCAGTGGCTTCTGGACATCGTTCTGGGTCTGAGTACCCTTCCTGGTGCTCCAGTTTCCAGTTGGTTCCCCGGTTCGGTACCGGCAGGCCACTACCCTGTCCCGGTTCCTTACGGTTCCACCAGCCATCTTCACGGCTCCTGCAGGCGGCAACCACCGTCTGCCTCCTGGTCACAGGGTGGCAGGGATCTGGGTTCCTACCCAGATCCCTGACAGACGTTAACACACTGCTACTACTCTCCTTCACCTCTAAAACTCAACTCCTCTCTGTTTTTCCCGCCTCAGGCTATCCGAACTCCTCGGAAGGCATGGCCAACCGCCTGACTCCGCCCCCGGTTGTGAACGTCAAGACCTCAGAGGGGTGACTCAGGGTTTTTAGGTTGGCTGGTTACACCTTTTTAGGGGCTGCTGTTTGTGCCGGGGGTCTACCTGTGACTACCTGGCTAGTCCGGGGCGTCACAAAAGCATCCCCACAGGCTTGGGCAGAGGTTCACCTTCCAGCAGGACAATGACTCTAAACATACTGCAGGAGCTACAATGGATGGTTTAGATCAAAACATATTCATGTGTGCGAATGGTCCAGTCACAGTCCAGACCTAAATCCCATGGAAAATCTGTGATAAGACTTGAAAATTATTCTTCATTGATGTCTCCATCCAATCTCAATAAACTAGAGCTTTTTTGCAAAGAAGAATGGGCAAAAATTTCATTGGTCCTACAAAGTATTGACTCGGGGGCTGAACACAAATGCACGTCACAATTTTCAGATTTATAGTTTTAAAACATTTAGAAAACCATGCATCATTTCCTTTACACTTCACAAGTATTTGCTACTTATGCTGGCGTCACACGGTACGATATATCGGGCGATATGTCAGCGGGGTCACGTCGTAAGTGACGCACATCCGGCATCGTTTGATATATCGTAGTGTGTGACAGCTACGAGCGACAGTGAACGAGCAAAAAAAACTCACCTTATCGTTGCTCGTTGACACGTCCCTCATTTCTTCTCTGTGCCGGTTGTTCATCGTACCCGGGGCAGCACACATCGCTCTGTGTGACACCCTGGGAACGATGAACACAGCTTACATGCGTCCCGCCGGCAATAAAGAAGGAAGGAGGTGGGCGGGATGTTTACGTCCCGCTCATCTCCGCTCCTCCGCTTCTATTGGGCGGCCGCTGTGTGACGTCGCTGTTACGCCGAACGTCCCTCCCCCTTCAGGAAGTGGATGTTCGCCGCCCACAGCGAGGTCGTCCGGGAGGTAAGTGAGTGTGACGGGGGAAAACGACTTTGTGCGCCACGAGCAACTAATTGCCCGTGATACACAAATGACTGGGGCGGGTACGATCGCTCGTGCGATCGCATGATAGATCGTCCTGTGTAACGCCGGCATTAGTGTTGTTAGTGTTGCTATATCATCTGAATTCCCAATAAAAGACATTTAAGTTTGTGCTTGTCACTAGAGATGAGCGAACCCAGACTGTAAAATTCGGGGTTTGTACTGAACACAGGCTTTTAAAAACACCTCAGTGTCTGAGTTTGGGTGCTTTACGTATGCTAACCACTGAATCTAGCATTGGGTTGCTCGGGTAGGCTCGGTGCTCAGCCCAGTGAAAGCCGCTTGCAGTCTCTGAATGGCTTTTACTAGAGATAAAAGCGTTTTTAGATGTAGTCTGTACAAAAAAAAACAAAGCCTTTCCCTCCTCTCGTGGGCAGAGAGATGAACTGTCCAATCATTGACTTCCATTGTGGTTCAGGTCAAATCTGAGTCCTGAACTGAACTTTATCTAACGTCCATCTGAACCCAGTGAACCCAAACTTCCACAGGTCCGCTCATCTCTAGTTGTAATGTGGGTCCCTTGAGACTCCAGTTGCCACAGAGGTACTGCACCTCAGCCAGAGGTGTGGTATCCCATTCCCGGGTAAGGAGGAGGTCAGAAATCGGTATACACACAAACACAGACACACTCTTATTTAGCGACACTCCATCAGACCAGGGTTATGGCGGCCAGCTGAGAGGTGGGGTTTAGTTAGTGGGAGCACACTGTAGAACGTTAGTCAGAAAGTAGGAGCGGAGGAGTGAAGACCTGTGGTCTGGAGCTGGAGCAGCTCAGCCCAGAATCAGGAGAGAAGGGGTCCTAGAGTCTGCGGGAAGTGCGCCATACACCCGTGGTCTCATTGCACGAACGGCATACCGGAGTGGAGGGACTTGGCCGCAAAGGAGACCTCCCCTCAACTAGTGGAAAACTACAAGGCTCAGATAGCAAACTGGAGGCTAAGGATACTGCAAATACCAAAGCCACATCCACACACATCCAGTGAAAAGGTGATCACATAGGGCCAAGGGATAAAGCTTCAAGCCACCCGAAAGTGTCCGCGGACACCGGCTCAGGGCTCTGTGTATGTAGGCGCAGGCAGGCGGGAGAGGCCAGCGCAGAAAGACGACCAGGGAAGAAACACAGAAGGGTGTGCCGGGTTGTGTCTCTGAACTATCCAGGGATTGGCTGGAGCCCATCACAGCAGGACTCAGCACTCTGGGGGCGACATTTGACCGGTCATGTAAACCAGGATCTTTCAACAGTGAATAAAATGTTGAGATTGCATCCCTGTGTTGCCCAGTTATTTGCTTGCGCCTCCGGTCCTGCACCCCGCCTTTACCTCGTCATCATTTGTAAAGACTACTACTCACAACAGCCCCTGGGACCCACCTCTACCTGTGGAGAGCTATACCAACTCAGCACCAACTCAGCTGCATCATCACCGACCCCAAGTGAACTAAATAGCAGCGGCGGCACCTATCATGCCGCATACCACAGGTGGCGTCACGACATCTTCCCTTGTAAATATTCCCCCATCATCTTAAAACAATACTGTCGGGGTCACAGAACCGGACCCTACCGCAGTGATCTTCCCAAAGAGAACCACGGCCCGGTAACGAGTGCCCCAGGCCCCGGTGGGCGTGTCAGTAACATGAAAAAAATGTGGAAAAGTTAATTCGGTATAAAGAGTTTTTCAGCTTCTGTGAACAGAAATTTTAGGTTGATTAAAAGTATATGGATATATTGTAGTATTAGGGAGACCTAAATCTGCACCATTACAACATAGCAAAAACCAAACAAAACGCATCTATATACATACGTGGTCAAATTTGTTGGTACCCCTCGTTTAATGAAAGAAAAACCCACAATGGTCACAGAAATAACTTGAATCTGACAAAAGTAATAATAAATAAAAAATCTATGAAAATGAACAAATGAAAGTCAGACATTGCTTTTCAACCGTGTTTAAATGAAAATCAATAAAAAATAATTGATTAAAAAAACTCATGAAATCTGCCTGGACAGAAATGATGGTTCTGTAACTTAATATTTTGTTGCACAACCTTTTGAGGCAACCACTGCAATCACACGATTCCTGTAACTGTCAATGAGACTTCTGCACCTCTCGACAGGTATTTTGGCTCACTTCTCAAGTGCAAACTGCTCCAGTTGTCTGGTGTTTGAAGGTCGCCTTTTCCAGACATGTTTCAGCTCTTTCCAAAGATGCTCAATAGGATTTAGGTCAGGGCTCATACAAGGCCACTTCAGAATAGTCCAATGTTTTCCTCTTAGCCATTCATGGATGTTTTTAGCTGTGAGTTTTGGGTCATTATCCTGTTGCAAGACCCATTACCTGCGACTATGACCAAGCTTTCTGACTCTGTGCAGCACATTTCTCTCTAGAACCCCTTGATAGTCTAGATATTTCATTGTACCCTGCACAGATTCAAGACCCCCTGTGCCAGATGCAGTAAAGCAGCCCTAGAACATAACAGAGCTTCCTCCATGTTTCACAGTAGAGACAGTGGTCTTTTCTTAATATGATCCATTTTTCCATCTGTGAGCATAGAGCTGATGTGCCTTGCAAAAACGTTCCATTTTTGTCTCCTCTGTCCATAGGACATTCTCCCAAAAGCTTTGTGGCTTGTCAACATGTAGTTTAGCAAATTCCAGTCTGGCTTCTTTTTTTTTTCTCAACAAGGGTGTCCTCCTTGGTTGTCTCCCATGAAATCCACTTTGGCTCAAAAAAACGACGGATGGTGCGATCTGACACTGATGTTACTTGAGCTTGAAGCTCAGCATTAAACTCTTCAGAGGTTTCTCTTGTCTCTCTTGTTATTATTCGTATTATCTGTCTCTTTAAATTGTCATCAATTTTCCTCCTGCGGCCACATCCAGGGAAGTTGTCTTCAGTCCCATGGATCTTAAATTTCTGAATAATATGTGCAACTGTAGTCACAGGAACATCAAACTGCTTGGAAATGGTCTTATAACTTTTTATAACTTTCATTTTTAACATGATTGTCTATAATTTTCTTTCTAATCTCCTGAGACAACTCTTTCCTTCACTTTCTCTGGTCCATGTTGAGTGTGGTACACACAATGTCACCAAACAGTACAGTGAGTATCTGTAGCCCTATATACAGGCCCACTTACTGATTACAAGATTGTAGACACCTGTGATGCTAATTAGTGGTCATAACTTGATTTAACATGTCCCTTTTGTCACATTATTTTCAGGGGTACCATCATTTCTGAGTTTTTAGTGTTTTTTTTTAAATTCTGTGGAAGCATTGTTGAAAAGCAACGTCTGACTTTCATTTGTTCATTTTCATAGATTAAAAAACAATCTATTATTACTTTTGTCAGATTCAAGTTATTTCTGTTACTAATGTGAATTTTTCTTTCATTAAACGAGGGGTACCAACAATTTTGACCACGTGTGCACATGATGTATGTGCCACTGTTTTGCCACATTGAAGTTGCTGTTTGAGAAGCAAAAGGACCTATTTTATAATGTGACCACAATTGGGGCAAAGTCACAACTAGAACAGTATAAAACACCATTGTTTTTTTTATTGCTTTTGCGCTGTTGTAATAACTGAGGTTTCCATGTCATGCTGGGAGTTGTCATTTTCATAACCACTGGGGAGCCGCAGGTTGGAGAACAGTATGTTCTCACAGTATAGTAAATATTTACCAATCATATAATAGATTTTACCTGATTATAAACCTCCAAATAATAAGAGATTGATAATTATGGGTCATGTAAAGACAAACATACAATGATATTAGTTAGGCATTGTAGCTCATAAGAATTGTAATACTGACTTTATACAGTACAGACCAAAAGTTTGGACACACCTTCTCATCTCTAGAACAACTGTTAAGAGGAGACTTTGTGCAGCAGGCTTTCATGGTAAAATAGCTGCTAGGAGACCACTGCTAAGAACAGGCAACAAGCAGAAGAGACCTGTTTGGGTAAAGAACACAAGGAATGGACATTAGACCAGTGGAAATTTGTGCTTTGGTCTGATGAGTCCAAATTTGAGATCTTTGGATCCAACCACCGTGTCTTTGTAGAAAAGGTGAACGGATGGACTCTACATGGCTGGTTCCCACCGTGAAGCATGGAGGAGGAGGTGTGATGGTGTGGGGGTGCTTTGCTGGTGACACTGTTGGGGATTTATTAAAAAATGAAGGCATACAGAACCAGCATGCCTACCACAGCATCTTGCAAAAAACACGACGTGGGGTTCCCCCTATCTTTTGTAGCCAGCTAGGGTAAAGCAGATGGCTGCAGCCTGCAAACCACAGCTGGCAGCTTAACCTTGGCTGATAATCCAAAATAGAGGGCACCCCAGACTGTTATTTTAAATTAAATAAATAATTTAAATAAAAAAATGTGGGGTCCCCCCAAATTGGATCACCAGCCAAGGTAAAGCGGACAGCTGTGGTCTGGTATTCTCAGACTAGGGAGGTCCACAGTTATTGGACACTCCCCAGCCTAAATATAACAGGCCACAGCCACCCCAGAAGTGGCGCATCCATTAGATGTGCCAATCCTGGCGATTCACCCCAACTCATCCCGTTGCCCTGGTGTGGTGGCAAATATGGTGGGGTAATATATGGGGTTGATGCCAGATGTGTAATGTCACCTGGCATCAAGCCGTGGAGTTAGTGATGTCATGCGTCTATCAGATACCTAACATCACCAACCCAGTCAGTAATTAAAAAAAATAGAAAACAAAAATGTTTTATTTGAAAAAATACTCCCCAAAACATTCCCTCTTTCACCTATTTATTGAAAAGAACAATCAAATCCGGGTCCGGCGTAATCCAATAAGGGGGTCCCACGACAATCCATACCATAGTCACTGTCCCAGTCAATGAAGAACAGAATGTTCCCCATTGGCTGGGAGAGTAGTGCAGTAACCTGAGCTAACATCAATAGGTCATCCCAGGTCACTGCAGAGGATAATGAGCGCTGCTGCCAGGAGGCTAGATGAGATCATTACTTGCTCTGACAATCTCTTGCACTCCTTTCGTCAGCACTGTCACTGACTTCCATTGTCCACCGCGTTCACAGCGAAGAATCGCAGGAGCCCGTGACGTCACCGCTAGTGACAGTCTCGGGCCACCCGCGAGACGTGATATGAGAACACGGCGGACAATGGAAGGCAGTGACAGTGCTGACGAAAGGAGTGCAGGAGATCATCACAGCAGGTAATTATCTCATCTAACTTCCTGACAGCAGCGCTCGTCATCCCCGCGGCTGCCCACACTGCAGTGTGAGAAGCTGCTAATACTGCAGTGCGGGCAGACATTGACACACTGCAGTGCGAGCAGCTGCGGAGCTGGCAGGGAGCGGGACACAGACTGCACGGGCACCCAACGGAGGTCACACGGAAATGCTTCCATGCAGATTCCAGGGATTTTGCGGACCCATTGACTTGTATTGAGCCACGGTCCGCAATTACGGAACAGAATAGGACATGTTCCAAAATAATGGAACGAAAATACTGCATCTGATGTGTTTTTTGCACTTTTTTATATGGGGTGAAGCCAGGTCTCTTAATACGGCCGTGCATAGTGGAATCTCTGTCCCTTGTGTGCTGCAGTGAGTAGTGTCCGAGTAACCCGCCTAATCTAATAGTAAGGCATGGTAATAGGTTGCTGGCTGGACACCATGCGCATACAAGTGTAAACAGCGCCCTATGCACGCCACTAATGTGCAATTTACCTTGCACCTGTGAAGTGTCCATCATGTTGAGAGGTTTGTCTGCATCCTGTTTGTGCATTAGATGTGTTGGCCTGGGCTGGCTGGTCGGGTTGCCCTGTTTTCTGCTGTGAGTATATTTTATAATACATTTTTGGGGGAGTTTTTATCTCCTCTTTTTGTTGCTATCTTTGGTCTGATGAGTCCAAATTTGAGATCTTTGGATCCAACCACCGTATCTTTGTAGAAAAGGTGAACGGATGGACTCTACATGGCTGGTTCCCACCGTGAAGCATGGAGGAGGAGGTGTGATGGTGTAGGGGTGCTTTGCTGGCGACACTGTTGGGGATTTATTCAAAATTAAAGGCATAAAGAACCAGCATTCCTACGACAGCATCTTGCAGCAGCGTGCTATTCCATCCGGTTTGCGTTTAGTTGGACCATCATTTATTTTTCAACAGGAAAATGACCCCAAACACGCCTCCAGGCTGTGTAAGGGCTATTTGACTAAGAGGGAGAGTGATGGGGTGCTACGCCAGATGGCCTGGTCTCCACAGTCACCAGACCTGAACCCAATCAAGATGGTTTGGGGTGAGCTGGACCGCAGAGTGAAGGCAAAGGGCCAGCAAGTGCTAAGCATCTCTGGGAACTCCTTCAAGACTGTTGGAAAACCATTTCCGGTGACTACATCTTGAAGCTCATCAAGAGAATGCCAAGAGTGTGCAAAGTAGTAATGAAAGCAAAAGGTGGCTACTTTGAAGAACCTAGAATATAAGACATATTTTCAGTTATTTCACACTTTTTTAAGTATTTCATTCCACATGTTTTAATTCATAGTTGTGATGCCTTCAAAGTAAATCTACAATTTTTAGAGTCCTGAAAATAAAGAAAACTTTTTGAATGAGAAGGTGTGTCCAAACTCTTGGTCTGTACTGTACATGAATCCAACTCCAGGCTTGTAACACATCCCAGGAATGCTACTGTATAATACATTCAAAGGTTATTCCCACCTCTAGAAGATATATAGGTGATATCTTGCTGATCAGTGGGGGTTCAACCACTGGGACTACCACTGATCCTAGAACTGTCTGTTGTCTACAGTGCCCAGTTGATTGGTAGAAGCTGAGGCCTGTACTTGGGTATTTTATCTCAAACAGTTCCATATGGAATGAATGAAGCTGTGGTGTGAATGAGCGGCCACAATTTTATACAGTCGAGGCTTTGCAGATCATATTCTTAGCATCTGTGGATGTCTCAATGGTCGGTCCCCTAGTGATCTGCAAGCTATCACTATACACAGGGATCTTTTAAAGGGAATTCGACAGAAGATTCATGCTCCCCAAACTGCAGACAGCATGAATTAGATACTGGCTGTGTTGTGTTTTACTCTGAAATGCTGCAACCAGCTATGGATTATCTATCTTGGGTGACTGGTCCAAGGGGGAGGTCCCTGGTATGTCCCTGTCCCACTAACCTAGACTAACTGGTCTCTTCCTATACACACATACAGTGGGGAGAGACATTTCACCCTCGCAAAGTGGAAAAAGGAGGTGCCACCAGGCACACGCCTCTGGTACTACTTACCCGACATAGTCCAGAACCAGCTTTTAAAAGTATGTCTCTCTGAAATGCTGCATCGTTTCAGAGTAAAATATGTATGGCTGCAGTAGCTCAGCTATTGTATGATTCTTGCAGTCGAGCTCCAGAATGAGGACATTATATCAGAATGTGCCCAGAAGGGATATATATATATATAGATGACATATATACTAGGAAGGGGACAAAAACCAGGATGGGGACATATATACCAGAATGTGCCCAGGAGGGGGATATACAGTATATAAACCAGGAGGGGACCGGGAAGGGGACATATACAGGAAGCAGGACATATATACCAGGAAGGGGACAAAAACCAGGATGGGCACATTATACCAAAATGTACCCAGGAGGGTACATTAGGAGGAGTCCTGAAAGGGGACATGTATACAAGAAGGTAGACATATATATCAAGAAGGGGACAAAAACCAGGATGGGGACATATATACCAGAATCTGCCCAGGAGGGGATATACATACCAGGATGGGTCACAAATAAACCAGAATGGGGACATATATACAAGGAGGGTCCTAGGATTGGGACATATATACTAGGAGGAGGACGTATATGCTAAGAAGGGGGCAATAAACCAGGGACATATATACCAGGAAGGGCCCAGGATGGGGACATACATTCCAGGAAGGGACCAGCATGGGGATATTTATACCAGGATGGGCACATATATATCAGGAAGTGGAAATGTATACTAAGAGGAGGACATATATATACAAGGAAGATATTATACAGAGGGGAAATGTGTGGGGGGGAGGGGAAGGATAGTATACAGATGGGCAGTGTATGAGGATATATACAGTATAGAAGAGGGGCAGCTTGTGTGGGGGATATTATACAAAGTGGCAGTGTACTTGAGGAATATTATACAGAGGGGCAGTGTGTGTGGGTATATTATATAGAGTGGTAGTGTGTGGGGATATTATTTAGAGAGGCAGTGTGTGAGGGGAATATTATACAGAGGAGCAGTGTGCATGTGGGAATATTATACAAAGAAGCAGTGTGTGGGGGATATTATACAGAGGAGCAGTATGTGTGTGGGGCATATTATACAGAGTAGCAGTATATGGGGAGATATTATATAGAGGAGCAGTGTATGTGGGAGAGATATTATACAGAGGGTCAGTGTGTTTAGGAATATTATACACAGGGGCATTGTGTGGGAGTATGTTATAAAGAGGGGCAGTGTGTATGGGGTGGATATTATACATGGGGAAGTGTGGAAGAGATATTATTGAGAGGGGAGGTGTGGAGGGTGTATTATGGAGAGGGGCGATGTAGGTGGTGTATTATTAATTTTCCGAGGGAAATACTTCATTTTCTGGAACAACTTCAAGGGTGCAAACACTTTTGGCCATGACTGTGTGTATATATATATATATATATATAGATATATATATCTATATATATATATATATATATATATATATATATATACATACACAGTATACATATATATATATATATATATATATATATACATTTTTCCAAGAATGGCAGAGAGCGTGTGAAAGGTTTGCGGGGTGGAGGCGGAGATGGGGTGGAGCCTGGGCGGAGTCTCAAGGAGGCCCAAAATTTTGTTAATATGGGGCCCTGAAATTCCTAGTGTATGCCCCACATATGCTGTATACTAAGAGGTCTCTTCTGCATTGTAGCAGCTTCGTTATACTTTGTGGTAAAAATACAACAAAGGAAAAAGAAGCGATCAGACATCCTTGATGCAAAAAGGTGAACTTTTTTATGCTAGGTGAGGAATGTGGGGATAATGTGACAACATAATAGTCAAAAAAAGACACACAATTCCCATGCAGATGATAAATGTAACAACCATATGTAAAAAATCTGAAATTCTGAAGGATACAATAATATGATGGATACAATATAATAAAATGTAAACAGCTTATGTGGCCACTATAGGCTGTGTAACCAGCAAGGATTAATGATGAAATATCCAAAGAAGGGGAGGGGAAATATGTAGAGCTAGTCTAGTGTATAATAATGGTCTCAGGATGTCAGTACCATATACTAAAGGAGAGTATAATCAATATAAATAGCAAATGATGTCTAAAGGAAATAGGACATAGCTGTAATACTAGATGTAGCTGTGGCCACATGTTACATGGTCGTGTTAAACTTACTTCACTTTTTGTAACCTACAAGTGCACAAATATATTACACATTCACCACACGAAAAATAGGCCTGTGTACCTTCAAATACCAGGGCTGAATTTTAGTCCCAGCTGGCCCTGGACAGAAATAATGCAAAAAGTAATATAATGCAGCTGAAAAAGTAGTATGCATGCTGCTGTGATACCAATGGGGCTCTATAGTATCCACATCCCCTCCCCTTCCAAAACACAAAGTATTTAATAACTAAAGGCCCCTTTACACACTGCAACATCACTAGCGATATCGCTGTAACATCACCAGTTTTGTGACGCAATAGCAACCTCCCCAGCGACATTGAGTGTGTGAAACGCATCAGTGACCTGGCCCCCACTGTGAAGTTGCTGATCGCTACAAGTCGTTCAGGATCAGGACCATTCTCTGGTCCTTTGTTTCCCGCTGCGCAGCATGTATTGGTGTGTTTGACACCGTTACAACAACATCGTTAGCGACCCAGCCCATAGGCGTGCTAGCGTTCCCTTTCCAGCGAGGTCGTTCTGCAGGTCCGTATCGCTACTGCGTCGTTGGCCAGATCTGCCAGTTGGACAGCTCACCAGGAACTTTTAGAGACTTTACAGCTATTCTGGACAGGTCGAGATCGCTGGTGGGATCGCTAGAAAGTCTCAGTGTGTAAAGGGGCCTTAAGTCTATGTATAAGTAGAAATGGGGCACCTTAGCAGGCACTTGAGCAACTTATAACCCTACTACAGTATAACTAAAGCTAAATGTGGAAAGTGCTGATCTTTTGCCACTATATCCTTACTTTATCACCCATTGTAACATATAAAACAAAATAATATGAAAGCAGCATATTCTTGAATGTGGCACATATCTGAACAGAAAATAGCCTGAAATCGAGGTCAATGTCTTATAACCTGAAACACAGAAGGATGACATGCTTGTCATGGCCATATTGATATTCAGGGAAGAATAAACTACCATTATCCAAAAATTAAAAAATCCCAGAATCAACACCAGTGATGATTTAACTTTCATTAGAGAAAGGATAACCCCTTTCAAGGTCCAATCAATAGTTAATCATTAGAAGAGTGAAAGGTAAGTGAAGGTTTTGTATGTTGAAATTTTGGGCTGAAACATGGGAGGTATTTTAATATCTGTTTCAGTGCAAGAAAGACCGATCAATGAAAGCATCCTGTTCTTCCAAGTAGAATATTAACAGAGAATATTAGTCGACATGGCAAAATTTAAGGCTGTCACATGCGTAATGTATTTAATGGAATTCCATTGACTGTGGTCATACAAATGACTAGGCGACTGTGAGATCACTTTGAGGGGAGCATCAGACCAGCCAGGATTATTCTGGTACTGAAATCACAAGATCCACTCAAGACACTCCAGTAACGAGCAGAACATTTGTACTTTCCCATCATGTGTTCTGGGGGCTGCGCAAAGTGCCTGGGCATTGCTCTAATCCCCTTAGCTATCCTGTGCATTCTCGCAAACACCCTGCTGTTTTTTCCTGGAGGGAAGGTTGCAAAGAACAATGGACACATCTCAGATGAAGTCTGGTATTTTGGTGGAATATTGGGGTCTGGGGTTCTGGTGAGTAACAACTCTTATGGAATTTAAAAATAACTTACATATCTATTTGTCTATGTTACCTTAAAGGGGTTGTCTAGTAAAAAATTATTATCACCTCTCCACTGGATCAGACTGATGAGAACTCAACTCATCGGCTGATTAAGGCACTTTTTTCCCTTTCGAATGGAGCTGCAATGCCCCAACAGCTGCATCATTCATTCTTTAGGAGATTACTGAGTGCCATGCTTTCCTTTTACTGGCAATCCCATAGAGAATTAATGGAGTGGCAGTCAAACAGGCACACTCACACAGCCCCTCCATTCTAAATGGGATAAAATTGCCCCTCTCTGCCGACCTGTACGGGTCCTAGAAGTCTGATCCGCACCGATCTACAAGTTATCACCTATCTTATCACAATTTTTTTCACCCGACAACCCCTTTAACAGCACAGAATATGGTATGAAACATCTCAAAACTATGAATTGTATTAAAATATTTGTAAGTCAAACACTTTCACACTTCAGTATGGAAATATTGTCTTTTTTAATGTTTATTGAAATCTCTAGTTTTACGTTATTATGTCTCTCATGGGACAGCAGGGTTCCTTTAGGAATACAATGTACAATATGAAGCTATTAACTTTTACCTTCAATCTGGTTCAGAGTTTTTGTGGTGTATTTTGAAGCAGATCCTCTCCAAAATCCGCATTGAAAAACGCTTCATATGCTCCTTCAATGCTCTTCCTATTAATTTTATTGGAAAATTCACTTTGTTGCTCATACGAGATTTTGACAACCATGCCTTGGAGTAAAAAATTGGTACATTAATTCCTTGTGGAAATCTACTCCAAATTGGACATTGTCAATTCAATAAGCTCAAAAAAAATTGTTTGGTAAAAAAAAATGCTTCAAAAGCCTCTTCAAAACCTCATAAAATATCTCCAAGAAATTGTTCAGGAAAAGAAAAATTCCTTTAAAAACTAAAACCTAGCTTATTGGCTTATTGTTGCCTCCAAATAAGTACGCAAATGTTTCTTTATAGACTACATCAGGACTTGTGTTTTAAAGGGAACCTGTCAGGCCCCATATGCACCCAGAACCACGAGCAGTTCTGGGTGCATAATGCTAATCCCTGCCTAACTGTCCCTGGATATATAAGCATACATAAATAGATCTTTAGAAAAACTATTTCTAAAGATCCTTTATGAGATGCTAATGAGCACAGGGACTAGTTGCAAGGGCGTTGTGCCGTGATTTCTGATCATGTGCCTAAACCCAGCATCGGAGGCGGGGACAACAGATAGGTATGCGCGTCCATGCCAATGACACTGGGCATTGAATAGCATGTTAGCATGTGCTAACATGCTAAGAGGACTAGCTAGTCAGAGCAAATAATTGTCTTTGCAACTAGTCCCTGCACTCATAAAGGGATCTTTAGAAATACTTTTTCTAAAGATCCCTTTATATATGCTAGTATAGGCTGGGACAGTTAGGCAGAGATTAGGAAATTGCACCCAGAACTGCTTGTGGTACTGGGTGCATATGGGACCTGACAGGCTACCGTTAACAATATTCTAAAGTTCCCCATTCACTTTAAATAAATTTGTCCAAACCTGACAATTGCTACTGGAGCTGCACAATCTCCCCTGACAGATGATGTCAGGAGAGAGAAGGATCAGACAGAGTAAACATAATGCTTTACAGACATAGGCCAGCTCCCTGAATTTGCACGCAAGCCCGCAACTTTGCTGGCAGATAATGGCTGTGTTATCGAGCCATCATCTGCCTCTAACAGCTCTGGGTGGAGCGGACATCTGCCGGCAGCTGGTAACTTGTTAAATGGTCATGTCAGTCCCTGACAAAAATGGAAAAAAAAGTTGAAATGACCCCCATTTCCCCCATAAAAATTAAGAAATATACAAAATACAGGTTTCGTATTGCTGTGTTTATAAATCTCCAATCTGTCAAAATATAAAATAAATTAATCCGGTGTAACGAAAAAACACATTGAAGCTCCAGAATTGCAAGTTTTTTAGACACCACAGCAACACAAAAAAAATGTAATGAAATGTGAAGCATTGTATCTATCCCAAAGTGATATCAATAAAAACATCAGCTTGGGGTGCAAAAAACAAGTCCTCACACAGCTACAAATCACAAAAATTCTAAACGTTACAGCTAATGGAACATGGGGACACAAGTGAAATTTTTTTTTTTACAAATTTCTGAATTTTTTTCACCACTTAAATAAAACAAAAACTATATATGTTTTGTATTTGCATTTTCATACTGGCCTGGAGAATCATAGTGTATGTTCAGTTTTACTTTATATTGAACCTGCTTAATATATAAAAAAAACCATTAGCGTAATTGTGCTTTTTACATTATTTCGCAACTCTTGGAATTTTTTTTCCCACTATCCAGTACATCACCCAATAAAATGTATGCTGCAATTCAAAAGCACAACTCGTCTTGGTAAAAAAAAAAAGCCCACACAGGAATGGCAACGGAGGGATGAAAAAGGTTATGGCTCTTGGAATAAAGGGAGGGGAAAATGAGCATGCAAAAATGGAAAATCAGCAGGTCGGGAAAGGCTAAGGGGTGGGAGGATTTGTCTGACAGTTATGTGTTGTTTATGGCTGGCTTTAGCTTGAGTCTTGATAATAGACCCACAGGAACAATCACTATGTACTGTATGTTATGTATCATTAGAGGCGATGTCCCAAATTAAGTAACACTACTGTTTTATTCCTTACATAGTAATATTGGGGTTATTAGGGCCACATTTATAAGAAAACAAAACATCATATAATAAATTTGCCCCGTTTTTACTTGTAGGAATGACAGAAAATGATATAAATACCATGAGAAGGCATAGATATAACACCCAATCTATATAATAACTCTATATAATAACATCAATTGCACAAACACTATTGTACTTTTCTCAGAAAAAAGTTGCATAAACATCTCCAATATAATTGTGCACTAATGTCTCAGGCCTTCTGTCCTCTAATCAATGGGGTTAATCTGTAAGTTAATAGCATTCTGAACCTGCCCTGTGCCTGCACATTAAACCCCGCTACCAGGAGGAAATTAACTTTAATCCTCCTGGCAGCATTTGAGTTTCAGTTATGGATGCGGCGCAGAAGCGGCTTCAATCAATGCTCTGTATATCAAGAGAGGCGGCTGTAACCACACCCCCCACACTGACTGACAGCTGTTAAGCATTAGAACTGGTTGTCAGTCAGTGCAAGGGGCGTGGTTAGAGCTGCCGCTCTTGATATACAGAGCAGTAACTGAACCTATGCCGGCGCCGCCCCAGGACTGAAATCCGAAAGTTGCCAGGAGGAATAAAGTTAATTTCTTCCCAGCAGCTGGGTTTAATGTGCAGCCGCTGGGCAGGTTTAGAATGCTATTAACCTGCAGATTAACCCCATATCTGCCGATTAATAGCATTTTTTCACATGTCAGTTCCCTTTAAAAGGTCCGTGAATATAAAGTTGTTGGACTCTACACCTAACATAAACAAAATGCTGTCAGTTAGTATATTTGCTTACATAGTAAAACTAATTGGTAAGGGAGAATTGTTATCCCAGATGCGTCCTTTTATCCCGTCTACATAATGGGGAGGTCAGATTCCTGGCAACATTCATTGTCTTTGAGGCTGCTGAAAAAAGCCAAGAGCAGCACTCTGCTGCCTTATAGGAAATTAATAGACCAGCGGTTCCACATATGCACTGCCGCTATATTCTAACAGGGAAAAAAGCTCCCCATTCTATCAAATGCTGTGGGTCCGAGCAGTTGCACCACCACCAATCAACTTGGGGATAGGAAATAAAATGTTTTTAAAGGAAAAACCCTTTAAGAATTAAGACTCAAGAAGCTCAAGATCCTCTTTTTATTTGCCCTGCTAGGTTGTCATAGATGAGATCGAGAAAAATGTAATATATTTGCCTTACAGTGCCTGATGCAGGGGAAATGAGAAACCACATAGAGGTTCCTAAATGGCCATTATAGCCATGGTTGGCGAAGCTTGACCAGTAGATAAGTTGATTGCTGAGGAGGCTTAAATTTGGGGTTGTCTAGATTGGAAAAATTAGCTGGTATTAATAGGTTTTCAGTGTCTCTCAATTACTTTTGGCTTTCCTGGGTTTACACATAGTAAGTATTACTACATTTCAAACAATATGTTGTTGAAGTAGTAGACTGTTTAATGATCATATTGGTCCTTGGATCAGATCTTTGACCTACGGTAGCATGATCACAAGGGAAACCACAGTCCGGCTGCCACATACACGTCAACAGGGTCTATCCATCGTAAAGATTACAGACAGCATTAGCTAAAATTAAATTAGCACAGTTTGTAAGCAAACCCATATTATTTCACAAAGGCCATGTGAGATAAGCATCCAAATTTCTGTACCATCAGCAAAAATACTCAGGTCATTCTACTCAGTAGTAATGACCTCTTCTTTGGTACATACTGAAGGTTATTGACCTTACCTATATGTTTAGAAGACACAGGTAAAAAATCTGGAGTAGGAAATAGTTATCAATTCTTTTCATATCGCACATTTTTACCAGATGGTTGAAGCAGGGTCATGAGAATTTTTAGGTTTATTTCTCTAACACTTCTATCTACAGTGCTACTAAAACTGTTGGAGTTGTATGTTTCTCTAGCGCTATTGTTACCATACAACGAGCAATATTCCCTCTCATGCAGAATAGATTCTGTAAGATGTAGATATCTAGAAGTACTGTATATATTATAAAAAAAAAAATCAGCTAATTCAAGAAGACAAATAGGTACAGTACGTAATAACCCTGAATAGTTTGTTAAGGCTATAAGAAAAAAAAAAACCTTGTTTTTTAAAAGGGTATTTGACTTTTTGTTCTCTCCTTGAATACCTTCAAGGGAAATTTTTCATTATAATAAATGCAAATGAGATAGATTTATGTTAAGAAGTGTCGTTTGCTTCACAAATATGTATATACAGCCAAGCAATTGTAATGTATGAACTGTGGTAACAATTAAAATATAACCTTTATTGGTTAATAGTTAAAAATATCAAACCACACAACAGTTACGGTTGTAGTAAACAACCCAATAAAAAAGGAGCAGATGTAGAGCTCCTAGAATCACCAAGGAAGGACAAACTTCACACGGGGGGAGAGCTTAGGAGGCGTGTCGGGGGACATCTTCGTGACATAGCCAACAAAAGAGACACCCCTTTGGCCAAACATGTAGAAACAGTACACAATGGGGATATCTCCGGCCTTACATTTATGGGCATTGATCTCGTTAATTATCCGGCCCGGGGTGGGGATTGGGATCGTAGGATTCTTCAACGGGAATGTAGATGGATCCATACTCTCAAGACACAGACTCCATTAGGCCTTAATGAGATTCTTACTTTCGGATGTTTTTTATAGTTTTTTAGGGTCCTTTAGGGACTCCAGGGACAGCCACCGTGGAACGGGGGCACCCGGTACTTTAAGGTGTTGTTACACTCCGTCGGTAGGTAGGAGCCTCGCAGGGTCACATAGGGACATCTTTAGGAATCATGGCCTTCCTTACCCATTGATTTTTTGTGTTCACTTTCAACTTTCCTTAGCCTCTTTCCCCGTGCCCTTGGTTGCGGTATTCTTGGGGATGCCTGCCTTAATCCGATTTTACGTGTCTACCCTATATGGGTGTTGTTGGTTGGACAACCTTAGTTAGCGTTTTTTACCTTCTCCCCGTTTTGGGATTTGTACCCCCTCTAGCCTCTACAACATGGGGCTTGTTAGATATTGCCCCCCCCCTCTCCCCCCACTTTACCTCTACCCCACCCCCACCCTCCTCTGACCCCATTTACCATTACTATTCATGTTTGGGGTTTACTGCCCTGGTTGGTAGATTTATTAATATATAGAACTATAGCCATTTACTATACTAATGGACAATGGCGCTATTTCTGTGCTATATATAGTCATGGTTGCGTCCTGTTCTCTAGCACAAATGTGCGGTTTTACACCTGGCATGGGCCATTGATAGTGGCCATGCAAACTACCTATTGCCGTAATCATGGGCCGTTACCATTCACACCTGGGGTGTTCTGCACTGGTTGGAAGATTTATTGATATATACAACCATAGCCATTTACCATATTAATGTATTTGTGTGCTACATATAGTTATGGATGTGTCCTGCTGTGTAGCACAAATGTGCGTTTTACACCTAGCATGGGCCATTGATAGTGGCCAAGCATTTTGTAAACTACCCTTTTCGGTAACCATGGGCATCCCTTACATGTACTAACAGGTTTCCACGTTGTTAGTTACGGGTCACTGCTGGGGGCGGCACCCCCTATGTATCCTATGCCTTCTGGAGTATCACGTGGCCTCCTTGTTTGGCCACGTGACTATTGTGGGGCTGTACACATCATGGGTAGGTGGGACCCGATGTGCGTCCGGCGCTTCCATGGTCACCGGATCATCTGTGCGATCATGTGACCGGATATTGCGCTGACCGCACATGTGACCTGCTGGTATGGATATGAGGTCATATGAGGCGACCGTATGGGTGTTGCACAACAGGCACGTCGCTTAGCAACAAGCGGCTGTCTGAGCGTCAGTGCGGTGGGCGGAGTTCCGGCGACGCCCTCGGCTTGCAGGCCTTGTGACGCGGCCGCGTTGTGGGTGTTTCTCCCATGTTGGCGCGACCGCGTCAGGGGTATTTAGTGCCCCTATGACGCGATCGCGGGGAGGGCTTTGCTCTCCATAATGGAAATGATAGGGGAATAATATGCACCTCCTCCCACACACCCTAGGGGTGTTCACATTTCAATGGTAGGATCGTCCCCCTGCATATGGTGGATAATTGTCACTAGTTTCAATTAAAGAAAGGAAAAGAGGTATACCAAACAAGGGATCACCACATTATCAAACAATTAAGAGTAAATTTTATTGTACACAAAAAGCCACATGTCCGCACCGGAGGTGTGGCACACACAAAAGGTAATAAAAACACTTAAAAGCCCATGGCATAAACCAATCACATTGGGAAACAATATATATAGTATATAATGTATATAACAAATAACTATATAGATACAATATGCATAACCTCTCCTTAGTGCAACAGACATATATTATAGATAATATCTACACATTGCATAGCTACAACAATAGTCCTAAATATTGGATCAGTTGGATATACCGCAGATAATAATACAACAGTTTACAACACTATATGCAGTTTGAAGAGGCCTAGGCCTCCAAATATCCAGAAGAAAAAGATGCTAAATGAACATCAGGCTGCGATATTGACTCTTAGTGTGACTGGCTAAAGAATCTTATTTATATGGGGACAACATCACCAAACACCAGTGTAGCCCAAGAAATCAGGGCAGTTCATCTACACCAAGCCTTCAGGGTCCCTTGGGTCTATACTCACTATCGGTGAGAAGCCAGAAAAATACCAAAAGAACATGCAAATGGAAGTCGCATCAGGAGAGGGTTTCCCAAGGGATAACCCCACGCGTATCGCCACCTCTAAGGGTGGCTTCCTCAGGGGAAAAAGAGAAAGCTTTATGACAAAGCTTTCTCTTTTTCCCCTGAGGAAGCCACCCTTAGAGGTGGCGATACGCGTGGGGTTATCCCTTGGGAAACCCTCTCCTGATGCGACTTCCATTTGCATGTTCTTTTGGTATTTTTCTGGCTTCTCACCGATAGTGAGTATAGACCCAAGGGACCCTGAAGGCTTGGTGTAGATGAACTGCCCTGATTTCTTGGGCTACACTGGTGTTTGGTGATGTTGTCCCCATATAAATAAGATTCTTTAGCCAGTCACACTAAGAGTCAATATCGCAGCCTGATGTTCATTTAGCATCTTTTTCTTCTGGATATTTGGAGGCCTAGGCCTCTTCAAACTGCATATAGTGTTGTAAACTGTTGTATTATTATCTGCGGTATATCCAACTGATCCAATATTTAGGACTATTGTTGTAGCTATGCAATGTGTAGATATTATCTATAATATATGTCTGTTGCACTAAGGAGAGGTTATGCATATTGTATCTATATAGTTATTTGTTATATACATTATATACTATATATATTGTTTCCCAATGTGATTGGTTTATGCCATGGGCTTTTAAGTGTTTTTATTACCTTTTGTGTGTGCCACACCTCCGGTGCGGACATGTGGCTTTTTGTGTACAATAAAATTTACTCTTAATTGTTTGATAATGTGGTGATCCCTTGTTTGGTATACCTCTTTTCCTTTCTTTAATTGGTCCAGTTTTCTGTATACCTGAAGATCCCACGGGTAGTCCCCTTCCTCTCCTTGTGTTTGTCACTAGTTTCATTAACTTAAGTGGGGCGTCCCCCTATACACCCACAGGATATTTAAGGGTGGGAGGTTTGAAAGTCTGGTGCTATATGCCAAGGCCCAGACACAACATGCTGGAGGTCTACTATACTGAAGGTAAAAACATGTGGATTCTTTGGAAATATACGATTTTCTTCTGGTTTATTTGCATTTGAATAGCATCCTGACCCCCCTCTTGTTTATTTTTGCAGCTCTCCTTTGACCATAATCCCCTGAGGAATAAGCATATTATGAAACGCGTTGGAAGGTCTTAGAGCATATCAGGTCAGATGGTTGCCAATTGAGGGGTATTGTGAGGCTGTAATGGTTTGCCCCCCCCCCTCTATATTTTGGACAACTGTGATTTCTTAATATTTTTGAATAAGTCTACAGTGAGTGTTCTCTATATGACTCTATTGTCTATGGTACATAGATTTGTTTAATGTGTCTGACAACTTGTTGATTGTTGTCTTCTACTTTATCAACGCGGTGGGAGGAGTCTTTTCCCCCCTCCCCCCGTGTGAAGTTTGTACTTCCTTGGTGATTCTAGGAGCTCTACATCTGCTCCTTTTTTATTGGGTTGTTTTCTACAACCGTAACTGTTGTGTGGTTTGATATTTTTAACTATTAACCAATAAAGGTTATATTTTAATTGTTACCACAGTTCATACATTACAATTGAGATAGATTTATGAAGCAAGATGTGCAAGAAGTCCGTCTCTGATTGCTCTCAAAATTCTTGTACATGAGTTATTTTAAGTTTTAGACACGTTTTCTGTCTTGTTTGACAACAGGTATTTCTTCTAATGAGTAGTGATGGGCAAATACAAAATAATCGGGTTCAGATTACTTGTTTCGAATATTTCGTATTACTCATGTATTCGTCATGTATAAGTTTACTGCAAGTCAATGGGAAACTAATCATTTTTTGGTGAACCCTCCCAGGATGTCTGACGGGGCTGTAAAAATGCTGAAATAGATGGAAAAATGATGAAATTTAATGGGAACAGCATGGGGAAGATGTGTGACGCCCCTGGACTATCGGGTCGTCAAAGGGTATTGTGCAAGCTGCCCTTCTGTGCAATATCCACCTCCTCCTTGGTTACGGGTCCCCAACTACTTGGTGTTGCCAACATCAGTCAATTAAAGTCCTTGGAACACTCTGCACCACACTCACCAGACACACCAGTGGATGGCCTGAGTGCAATAGGGTAGCCCACTTGGGGGGTTGGTTAAGGGGAGGTCAGGACTGTCAGTCAGTCAGTCAGTGAGTCGTGAAGTGTAGGAAGTGAAGGAGAGAGGAGAGGAGGTCAGTAGCCGGGCTCCTTGGAAGCAACTAGGTGGCAGACAGTGGTCTGGGCTTAGTAGGAGCTAGACTCCCGGTTGCAGGTGATCATGACAAGGGGCACGAAACTGTCGAGAAGGACAGCTGGTGGCCTGGTACCATCACTGTGCTGGAACCAGGGCACGACAGGGTACGTGGACCCTAGGTCAGGGAATAGCTTCAGGCAACCTGACAATTTACCCGACGAGAACGGAGCTTTCAAGATCCGCTCTCCACCCGCTCCATAATCGGGGTACTAGTGCAATGAGGCTGATAGGACTTTCCACCAAAACGGTCCAGAAAATCCCAAGCGTGAACCCTGAGAGCAAGCTCCCACAGTTAGCCACACTGGGGAGCGGGACCCGATTAGTTTTATGCCAATGGGACTAAAAGAAGAGAGAACTTAGTGCCAGGAGGAAGGTCACAGATCACCAGGCAACACCATCAGGGACAGGATCCAAACTAGCTCCTCTCAGCAGCAGTGGTGTCCAGAACTTTGGTTTATCCAGTTGTTGGTAACAGCTTTTTTGACTGAGTGAGTACGCAAGTGGCCCCCGGCACTCCCCAAACACCATCACCGAGTCCTGGGGTATCCCTCCTACCCGTGGAGGGTTTCAAGATCTGGCTGCCCCACTCCATCGCCCTGGGTACTCCCAACTGCAGCGGTGGTACTTTATATTACCACACACCACGGGTGGCGTCACGAACTCTAAATACTATCCCCTGTAAATAATCCCCCTTTTATTTGAGTGGCCGCACGACCCCCGGGTCCGGATGCTCCTCGAGCCACCGCGGATCCGGATCCGAACAGCCCGGCTGCTGACACGGGGGCGACACAGATGCATTGATGCTCCTCTGAAACGCAAGTCACTTCTGGGAACAATGTTGTCAGAGTATTATGCCGTTTTGATGTGCGGTAACCAGTCCATTTGTGATATCCAGCACAGGTAAAGTAAACAGTTGTGGGCTGCAGCTCCATCTGTGTTCTTTATATTGGCTGGTTATCAAAAATAGAGACAACTTTTTAAAAAAAATCAGTCAATAATAATAAAAAAGGGAGCCTGCCCATTTTTTAGGACCAGCGCAGATAAAGCAGACAGCTGGGTATTGTATTTTCAATCTGGGAAAGTCTAAAAATAGCAGGCCGCAGCCTAAAGATAGCAGCCTGCAGCTGCCTCACTATTGCCACATCCATTAGATGTGCCAATTGTGGCGCTTTACCCAGCTCCTCCTGATTGCCCTTGTATGGTAGCAATCAGGTCAATATATGGGGTTGATGTCAGCTGTGAAATATCACAGCTGCCATCAAGATCTGGGTTAGTAATGGAGAGAAGTCTATGAGACTCCCAAAACCAACCCTCAAGTAAAAAAACACAAACACACAAAAATCCTTTATTCTTAATAATAATAATAATAATCATAATAAAAATCCACATGACCCGCCCCCTTAGGAAGGAGGCGGGTCGCCGGCCAGAGCGACGTCGCAGGGCAGGTAAGTGCGTGTGAGGCTGCCGTAGCGATAATGTTCGCTACGGCAGCTATTACAAGATATCGAATGTGCAACGGGGGCGGGCACTATCGCGTTCAGCATCGGTACAATCGGATAGCGATGTCGCAGCGTGCAAAGTACCCCTAAGTCCTCTGTGTCATCCTCACCTGGATCTTCATCATCCTCCATGATGTTCTGGGCATCCCAATGGACCAATTCCTGGATCAAATCTGATCAGCTGTTGGTGTTCTTGTAGTCAATATGTCGAATCTGGCACAGCTCCTGTAATGGTCATTTCCTTTTCAGCCTGTACATCCACACTGATCTTTTTCCCAAGGCTGAGCTGGTGGGTTTGGATATGAATGCATCCAAAACCTGTATGCCTCACCTATAGGCTGATGTGTATGCCTATATGCCTTCCTGGTTGTGGAGCACTTAGGCAATGTCCAAGAACACCAGTCCCCTCAGCTCTCCCGGATCAGCCTGGTTGAGTAGTATCCCACGGCTGCCACCAGTTGTGAAGACATAAGAGTCAGTGGGTGCTCTTGTTTACTAGCTTGGTTGTCTTCACAAAGTCTACTCAGACCAAAGCTCATCCCACCGAATGAACGCAGTCCTTCATTGTGGGCAGAACACTTCTCAGGCAACACAGGATGAGAGAACCACACCTTGGTAAGACTTTATTGATTCCCTAACCAGCAAAAACATATTGTACACTCCCAGCAAGAACACAAGATGGTAAAAGTGACAGAGTCTCACCCTTCTACTGGCTCACCATAGATAAGACTCTTTGTGACTTCAGCACCACGCTTTTGGTTGGGCATCCACTGAGAGGAGGTAACGGCAAGATTAGGAAGCTAGCAGCACACAGCAAAATATGTAGTCAGACTACCGAATTGTCTCAACCTGGGTTCTCCAAGCAAATTTTTGGGCTCAGCATTGAGCAGTGAAGCAGTTCTGTGATCCTCCAACTGGAACTGTGGATCGTAGACTGAAGTCCTGTAGAATGAATATGGTAACATGAGCAAGATCCTTTTAATACTCAGTTCTCATTTTAGGGTATTGGGTCTTACAGGATTGCTGGGAGATGGCTGTTCTCTCATTGGTCGCTAGTTCAATCTAACTTCATAATCTTCCACTGATTGATATAGTCAAAGGAGCTGAGTCAAACCACACTTAAAAGACAGTAGGGCTCTGGTCAGTCTGACATGAAACATTGGCTAACTTCTCTTGATTTACCAAACAAAGGAACAATAAGTCTGGCCTAATTAAGAACAGTTCATCTCCCACATAAAAATTCCCTTAGTTGTCAGAATAGAGAATTTATATTGTGAGCCCCAGAGTGGACTCTGATGGCAGTGTTTGTAAAGTAGTGTGGAAGATTTTTTTCACTATTGCTTTTATTTCTATTACTATGCAATATGTTGGTGCGTTATAAACAAGCATAATAATACATATTTTCCAAAATATCACATCCCTTCATTTTAGTTAGAAGAAGCTAACTGAAAACAGTAAAATATTAGTATCATTAAATGGTGTCAACTTTTAACATCTCTTTCTTATTAGATAGGACCGTGTTGATAAGTTGATCGCTATATTGCACTGCAAGGACCATAGAAATAAGGTGCTATCTGTAGAAGAATCTGGCAGCAAATATTAAGTTGTTCTGCAGCACCACCACAGGGGAAATAAGGCATTACACCCTTCATATTAGAATCGGATGGCTAATTTTATGATTTATGCTCATGCAAGACGTTCAGAGTAAGGGGTACTTTGCACGCTGTGACATCGCTACTGCGATATCGTCGGGGTCAAATCGAAATTGACCCACATCCGGCGCCGGTAACGACGTTACAGCGTGTAAAGCCTAGATGCGCCGATAAACGATCGCAAAAGCGTCGAAAATTGGTGATCTGTGTAGCGTCGGTCATTTTTATAATGTCGCACCAATAGGAGATACGATGTTGTTCCTCGTTCCTGTGGCAGCACACATCACTGTGTGTGAAGCCGCAGGAGCGAGGAACATCTCCTTACCTGCCTCCACCAGCTATGCGGAAGGAAGGAGGTGGGTGGGATGTTTACATCCTGCTCATCTCTGCCCCTCTGCTTCTATTGGCCGTCTGCCGTGTGACGTCGCTGTGACGCCGCACGACCCGCCCCCTTAGGAAGGCATGGCAGGTATGTGCGTGTGAAGCTGCTGTAGCGATAATGTTCGCTATGGCAGCTATCACAAAATATCGCATGTGTGACGGGGGCGGGTACTATTGCGCTCAGCATCGCTAGCATCGGCTAGCGATGTTGCAACATGCAAAGTACCCTTTAGAGATGCTTCAAACAACCACTCTGAATTAACTCAGCATTCTGTAATAGGGCATTGGACTTGGTTTTCAAAACCAGACAATGAAGTTTCATGGAGGATGATACTTAGACCGTAACCTAGAATGTCAGGTACATTTTTAAATCATTAGTTGAAATGACTCTTCACCCAGCCATAGTAAATAGGACTATTCATTTCTGATATATAGTCACTATACCTTATAGACTTTGCTATGCTCCCTCCATGTCTGAGGTCAGTGCCCCATTTTCTCTATGTCCCAAATAGCAGTACCATCGGGAGCACTATTAAGTCTGAATCATTCTTCGCCTACCATTCTATGCTTTGGAGTCTACACAAGTGCCTCATCAGCAATTGTCCGTACCACAAGAATGGAAAGATAGGTTGCCATTTTGGACATGAAGAGAACAGGGCATCGACCTCAGAAAGGGAAGAAGCAGCGTCAGAGTAGACATCATTAGGTATAATAACTACATTAGAAATGTATGCTCACATTTTTTAAAGAGATGAGGGTCATTTGAAAATCAAATCTAAGGCTATGTGCGCACTAGAAATGAGAAGTTTCTCAAGAAAATTTCTTGAGAAACTTCTGGGAGTGAAAGATTTCCGGACCTCCGGAAAAAATCCGCACCAAATCCGCATGCGGATTTGCCGCGGATTAGCCGCGGAATAGCCGCGGAATTGCCGCGATTTTCCCGCGGGTGGTTCCCTGCGGATTTTTGCAGGCTGTACTGCCGAAATCCGCAGGGTACCTGCGGAAATAATGGACATGTTCATTTTCTCAAGAAAGTTTCTCGAGAAATTCTTCTCAAGGAAATTTCTTGAGAAAAATCTGCACCAGTGCGCACAGCTATTTTTTTTTACCATAGGATTTGCTGGGAAATGTCTGCACAAAGATTGCAGACATTTCTCAAGAAATTTCCGCGGCAAATCCGCGGGTAAATCCGCGGGTAAAACGCACTAGTGCGCACATAGCCTTATATTTTGAAACTGAACGTAGATGGTCTAGAAGGACTGATTTACTTTGTCCTGAGGTGTTACCCCATGCATTAATAATAAAATCTCCATCCTACCTTCCTTCCTAGATCATCCCTAGCAATACCTTCAATAATAAACTAAAATTCCTCATAGTTTATTGTTGCCACCAGTATATTCTAAAACTTGTCCATAAAAAAGTGAAAAAAAAAAAATAACTTTAGCAATCTATGTGCTTTGTTACATTTTGCACTTTTGTTCAATTAATTCACTACTGCTATGCTAAATATCAAATTATTTCTTTTTAGATGGTGTTCCCAGCTCTTGTATTTCTCGGGTTAAAAAATAATGACTGCTGTGGATGTTGTGGAAATGAAAAATGTGGAAAGAGATTTGCTGTAAGAAAAAAAATCTTGTTTAAACGTCATCTAGAAATTAATGGAAATCTAACAATCCTACTTGATGATTTTTATCAAAATGTGATGTGTATAATTATACCCTATTACGGTAATCCTTTCCCACTCCATGATGTACTACGTATTATGAGACAGTTGATCTCCTAAAAGTGAAACAATATGGAGATACCTGTACAAGAGAAATGAAAAAGTCTCAATAAGCAGGTGAAATAATTATTGAACGTGTCAACAACTTTCTAAGTAAATTCAATCCACCTCTTGGCTTTTGAATGGATGGATTGTCTTCATTTTGTATTCTTCCAACTGGCATGGCACTCACATGATGCTCTTTGGCATTGTTCAATATTATCATAAGAAATGTTAGCTCGAGTTTGCAAAGAAATATAAAAAGTACACAGAAGAAAACTGGAAACAGGTGATTTAGAGGGAAGAGACAAAAATCAATAGACTAGTCTGTTGGGTGCAAATGGAAGAAAGGGAAAAAAGCTAATGGATCGAGAAATTGAAAAAATTGTCAATTTCGGTGAAGGAAGGCTGATGATATGGGGGTGTTTTCACAGTCAAAAGCATTGGATACTAGACCAGGATCGATGGTGGTCTCAATGCTGGGCTTTATGTGAGTATCCTTAGAGACTAATTATTTCATGAACTCGAGAACTATGGGTATGAAAAGGACAACATAGTGATCCAGTAAAACAATGACCCAAAGCATACGTCAAGATTCAATGACAATGAAGTAGATGTGCTGGAGTGGCCACCACAGTCCCCAGACCTCAATCTAATTGAACACTTGTGGGTAGAGTTGAAGAAAAAGCTGTATATAAACCCAAGTGAGTCGACCAGTATGCATCAACATTTAGACCATGTACTGTAGAAGAAACCTGGGATCAGATTTCAGTCCAGACAAGCTTGAATCTGATTGAGAGCATGCCCAGAAGGATTCAAGCAGTGATGAAAGCCAAAGGTGGATTTACAAAATACTAACAAAATATTTAAAATGTTAATTTGGATTTTTAGCAGCAAAACGGTAACAATGGAGTGACATACCAAGAATCTGTATAACTAATTATATGGTAAATATTTGCACTTCAAATTTATGTATGAGATAGCCAAGATGAATGTCTATCAAATGAAGGTAATCTCATGGTGGAAGCTGTGGTGGATGGTGAGATATGAAGTCTAAATGTCAAAATTTCCAAACATTTTTTCCCATTTGCTTGTCAGTGTAATTTAATTTATGTAAAGAGAATAATTGATCCAGCTTCCAGAAAAAAATGTTATGAATAAAATCCAAACTTTAATGAAAAAAATATAAAAAAATTGAAACATTCGGATGTGGATCATATTAGACACATGGTAGCAATTCGATTCGATAAACACCACCTATAGAAATACATTTACTTAGAAAATTGGTGACGTGTTCAATACTTATTTCAACCACTGTATGTGTTGTGTGCATGATCCATATATGCATAGTTATAAAAGATTCTGCCTCCAGAGTTCAGTTTAATATGGATATGACACTCACTTTTTTTTTTCTGTATTTGTTGATTTTGAAGATGTTATCTTCTATACTGTTTGCCGCCATTGGATTTGTTGGCGCTGGATACAGTTTTATCATCTCTATAGTTGGAATACAAAATGGTCCAAAGTGTGATGTAGGATATGGAAACTGGACATATGCTTTTCATGGGGGGTAAGTACATAGAGGCATGCAATAGATCCCGGATACAGTATATACAGCCTAAAGAAGGCAGATTATAGAGATTTGCTCTACAAGACCACTAAATGTAATTAACAAACTAAACATACAGCAGCCAAATGAAAGTGATAATATCCTCTATTTACATCCAATAACATTCAGTATTCCACAAAATACCCATTTTATAAACCATGATTAGTCCTATGTATGGCATTGAGAAAGCCAGCAGGAGACAAAAGGAATGGTCCTCTAACTTTTGTAGCATCATGTCAAAAAATACCAAACCACTTGAAATAAATATTACCTTATATATAGCCTCCAAGCAAATAGTGTTAAACAGCATGCAAGTCTACCACAGTGTCTGCATCTATGGTGGTCTACGACAGTAAGAGAGCTAATATCCTTACCCATAATAACTTAAGACTATAAAAAGTTAATGGCAGAAGAGCTGCTGGTCTATGGCCATGGAGGGGTTAATGTAAGGCACTCTGGTGGTCTAAAGGCCACGTCACACTAAGCAACATCGCTAGCAACATCACTGCTAAGGAACAACTTTTGTGACGTTGCTAGCGATGTTGCTGTGTGTGACATCCAGCAACAACCCGGCCCCTGCTGTGAGGTCGCTGGCTGTTGCTGAATGTCCTGGCAATTTTTTAGTTGTTGCTCTCGCGCTGTGAAGCACAGATCGCTGTGTGTGACAGCGACAGAGCAACAACTAAATGTGCAGGCAGCAGGAGCCGGCTTCTGCGGACGCTGGTAAGCAATGTAAATATCAGGTAACCAAGAAGCCCTTTCCTTGGTTACCCGATGTTTACCTTCGTTACCAGCGTCCGCCGCTCTCAGCTGTCAGTGCCGGTTCCTGTTCTCTGCACACGTAGCTGGAGTACACATGGGGTAATTAACCCGATGTGTACTGTGGCTAGGAGTGCAGAGAACAGGAGCCGGCACTGACAGCTGAGAGCGGCGGACGCTGGTAACGAAGGTAAATATCAGGTAACCAAGGTAAGGGCTTCTTGGTTACCCGATGTTTACCGTGGTTACCAGCGTCCGCAGAAGCCGGCTCCCTCCTGCCTGCACACGTAGCAGAGTACACATCGGGTAATTAACCCGATGTGTACTGTGGCTAGGTGTGCAGGGAGCCAGCGCTAAGCGGTGTGCGCTGGTAACCAAGGTAAATATCGGGTTGGTTACCCGAAATTTACCTTAGTTACCAAGCGCAGCATCGCTTCCACGCAGCGCTGGGGGCTGGTCACGGGTTGTTGGTGAGATCTGCCTGTGTGACAGCTCACCAGCAACCCATGTAGCGACGCTCCAGCGATCCCTGCCAGGTCAGGTTGCTGGTGGGATCGCTGGAGCGTCGCTTAGTGTGACATATCACCAGCGACCTCCTAGCAACTTACCAGCGATCCCTATCAGGTTGTATCGTTGTTGGGATTGCTGGTAAGTTGTTTAGTGTGACTGGGCCTTAAGTTAGGGAAGGGGTTTAATATCAGTAATCCTGGCAATCTAGGGTTGTAAAGAGGTTAATAAAAAGATCACTGGTAGTAGACAGAATTGAAGGGATTAACGTAAGAATAGCTGATAAATGTATGATTGCTAGGGGTCTAACCATAAGGGTCCCCACTGATCGCAAGACTGAAGGTCCCAAATTCTCTTGTTTGAATGGATGGGTAGTGCCAGACACTGAAATATCAAAGCAATTTATTTATATTAGTGAATTAGTAAAAGTGGCACTTTATAAAACAGAAACAGTACAAATGAAATTTATACTGCTTTCTAATTACAGAGGTGTGAAAAAGTGTTTGGCCCTTCCTGATTTCTTATTCTTTTGAATGTTTGTCACATTTAAATGTTTCGGATCACCAAACAAATTTAAATATTAGACAATGATAAACCAAGTAAACACAAAATGCAGTTTATAAATGAAGGTCTTCCTTATTAATGGAAAAATGAATCCAAACCTACAGAGCCCTTTGTGAAAAAGTAATTGCCCCCTAAACCTAATAACTGGTTGGACCACCCTTAGCAACAACAACTGCAATCAAGTGTTTGTGATAACTGGAAGTCTTTTACAACGCTCTTGAGGAATTTTGGCCCACTCTTCTTTGCAGAATTGTTGTACTTCAGCCACATTGGAGGGTTTCCGAATTTGAACCGCCTTTTTAGGTCATGCCACAGCATCTCAATCGGCCTAATGTGGGCGTCACACGATACGATCTATCGTTCGATCGCACGAGCGATCGTACCCACCCCCGTCGTTTGTGCATCACAGGCAAATCGCTGCCTGTGGCGCACAAAGTCGTTAAACCGCCTTCACACGTACTTACCTGCTGAGCGACGTCACTGTGGGTGGCGAACATCCACTTCCTGAAGGGGGTGGGACGTTCAGCGTCACAGCGACGTCACACAGCTGCCGGCCAATAGAAGCGGAGGGGCGGAGATGAGCAGGACGTAAACATCCCGCCCACCTTCTTCCTTCTGTATTGCCGGTGGCCGCAGGTAAGCTGCAGTTCATCGTTCCCGAGGTGTCACACGGAACAATGTGTACTACCCCGGGTACGATGAACAACCGGCGCATGGAAGAATAAACAATTTTTTAAAAATAAACGACGAGTACACGATACACGATTTGTAACCGATTTGCAATCGTTCGGAGTCACTCGTAGGTGTCACACGGGACGACCTCGCCAACGAAGCCGGATGTGCGTCACGAAAATTGTGACCCCAACGACATATCGCACGATGGATCGTCTTGTGTGATGCCCGCATAAGGTTAGAACTTTGACTAGGCCACTCAAGTCTTAATTTTGTTTTTCTTAAGCCAGTCAGAGGTGGATTTGCTGATGTGTTTTGGATCATTGTCCTGCTGCATAATCCAAGTGCGCTTCAGCTGGAGGTTACAAACAGATGACCAGACATTCTCCTTCAGGATTATTTGGTAGACAGCAGAATTCATGGTTCCATTTACCACAGCAAGTCTTTCAGGCCCTGAAGCAGCAAAATGGTCCAAGATCATCACACTACCACCACCAAATTTTACTATTGGTATAATGTTCCTTTTGTGAAATGCTGTGTAACATCTACTCCAGATGTAATATGTGACACCCTGGCAAAATCAGGTTGTCACAGATAGGCCCCTGCACAACACCTTCCCTCACTTAGGAAACACACAGCCGACCTGAAACCCTAGTCACCCCCCTTAGGGAAAGACAGTCACACCAGTGGGCGGGACCAGGCGGTTGGACACGCCCACCCAGGGCTCTAGGCAGCCCAGGGTGGGAAAAATAGAAGACAAGTTTGGTAGTTCAAGTTGAGATCAGTGTTGGCTGGAGCTAAGTGTAGCTCCAGCAGAGGAAATTCAGGTTGAACGGTGCCAGGGTAGGAGCCCTGGTGCCTTTGGCTAGGAGGCAGACGGTGGTCTCTGTCAGTGGGAGACGGGAAGACGGCTCGGCAGAGCCGAGGTCGACCGGGACAGGGTTGTAGCCCGCCAGTACTGACACGGGGAACCAACCCGGAAACCGGAGCACAAAGGGGTCTCTCAAAGAAGACAACAGTCCACCGATAGGGATAGGAGGTCACCACCAGGGCCCATAGATCCCACGGGCCAGCATGTGCGGGCACTGCTCCTTAGGCCACATCCAGCCGGGAGCGGACTCCTGAGTTTCAGACTAGGAAGTCCACCTTACACAAAGTCAGTGCAGAGGAAAAGGATAGAGACTACCAGCCCGGGTAGGGGATCCGAATGCAACCGGCCGCGACACCGGCCACCAGCATCTTGGTTTACCAAAGACTCGTGTGATTCATTGACTGTGAGTAATCAAGCATCCCCTTGCCGTCGCTATACCCTGCACAAAGACACTGGGTCCCGGGGCGGTCATCCCTACCCACGGAGGGGTTAACATCTAGCTGCTACAAGATCTCCTCCGGGTGCCCCACAACAGCAGCGGTTGTGTCCCACTTCACCACACACCGTGGGTGGCGTCATGAACTTAATACGGCCTAGCCCGTACATCTATGTCCCCCTTTTCATTTGGCGCGTCCGCGAGACCCCCGGGGCCGGAGACCTTCGAGCCACCCCCTCAGAAGGCCCGGATTCGAGCAGCGCTGCCTGCTGGCATGGGGGCGGCACATAATACACCTTCCACCAAGTTAATTTTTTGTCTTATCAGTCCATAGAGTATTCTTCCAAAGGTCTTAGGGATCATCAATATGTTTTCTGGAAAAACTAAGACTAGCCTTTATGTTCTTTTTGCTCAGCTGTGGTTTTCTTCTTGGACCTCTCCCATGCAGGTCATTTTTTCTCAGTCTCTTTCTTATGGTGGAGTAATGAACACATCCCTTAACTGAGGCAAGTAAGGCCTGCAGTACTTTAGATGTTGTTGTGGCATCTATTGTGACTTTTTGATGAGTCCTTGCTACGTTCTTGGGGTAATTTTGGTCGGCCGACCATTCTTGGGAAGGTTCACCACTGTTCCATATTTTCACCTTTTGTGGATAATGGCTCTCACTGTGGTTTGCTGGAGTCCCAAAGCTTTAGAAATGGCTTGATAACTTTTGTTCAGACTGATAGATCTCAATTACTTTGTTTTCCATTTGTTCCTGAATTTCTTTGGATCGCAGCATGAGCTCTAGCTTTTGAGCATCTTTTGGTTTACTTTGGTTTGTCAGGCAGGTCCTATATTTGTGTTTTCTTGATTGAGAACAGGTGTGGCAGTAATCCAGCCTGGGTGTGGCTAGGGAAATTCAACTCAGCTTCACAAAGATGTGATAACCACCGTTAATTTATGTTTTAAGGCTGGCTATTACTTTTTCACATAGGGTCCTGTAGGTTTGGATTTTTTGTATCCCTTAATTATGAAGTAATAAAGATCTTCAATTATAAACTGCATTTTGTGTTTACTTGTGTTATCTTTGTCTGATATTTAAATTTGTTTAATGTCTGAAACATTTAAGTGGGACAAGCAGGCAAAAGAATAAGAAATCAGGAAGGGCCAAACATTTTTTCACACGACTATAAATACCTAACTAATCACTGGGGGTGAAACTGCTGGGCCGCCATCAATCTCAAGGATGGGGCTCTGCTAAGCCCTGACTTTAATGGAGAAAAAGTGCAAATGCTCAACTACAGCTCCATTTATTGGAGTGCTGGATAACATTATCGGCTTTCTCCAGCAGTGCAATAGACAGTGAATGGAGCTGAAGTCGAAATGTGCACCTGTGCTCCAGTCAAGACTGGACTCCACATTCTTAGGATCTAGAGACCCATTCTTTGGTCTCTTGAAATCCCAGTGGTCAAAACCCAATCACTCAGTAAGTTATCCCAAACCTATTGATTCTTGGAACAGCCCATTAATTTAGAATTTTGAATTTTATTAATTGTCTTAGAAACAATAACTCACTTTGGTACTTAAATATTTTGTGTTACTCTTGTTTTCCAGAAATTACTTAGGAAACCCCAGTATCTGGAGTACATGTGAAGCCCCTAAGGACATAGTCCCATGGAACCTGACACTCTTCTGCTTGCTTCTGATAATGAGCGCAGTGCAGGCTGTTCTGTGTGCCATTCAAGCCATTAATGGTCTAATTGGGACATTTTGTGGAGACTGCAAGTGTTCTTCATGCTGTGGGGTAAGTGGAGGATACAAAATCACTTCTACATATTAAAGACAACTATATTGGGTTAATTTTCAGAAAAGGTTTGTATATAGTCAACTCAGAAGGAGAATCTTTCTTTGCAGCTGACATTAAAGGGAACTTGTTACCTTATAAAATATTTTACCTGCAGATATAGGGTAAATCTACAGGTAAATTGTGTGACAATGCTGCCCGGCCAGCCTACTGAAAGTGTGGCTATCGGGAGAAAATGAAGTTATTTCTTCCTGGGAGTGCCAGCTTTCAGGCATAGCAGCATCCATCCACTTGTAAAGGGGGAATGTGAAGTTCTTAAATAGAAAACTGGACCAAACATTTTCAACCCCTTCTCTTTTTTGTAAGTAGAGATGAGCGGACCCGTGGAAGTTCGGTTTGGCGGGTGCAACTGAACTTTAAATTAAGATCGGTTTGGGACCTGAACTTGACCTGTACCCCAATGGAAGTCACTAATTAGGTAGTTCGGGTCCCCACCCATATGCAAACAGCCATAAACTAATCCCTTCTAGGGGTGGGTGGGCAGGGTTTTTCCATGTGTTTTTGTTTGGAGCACACTACATCTGTAGTGCCTCTGACTGCATCAGGGTGCTACAGGGAACTGCATCCTGTACCCCATGGCGCAGGGCCTACCCCCCATGGTTCCAGGTTCCCATCAACAGTGTCACAACATCCGCACTACAAATCCCAATCACACCTCACACCAGAACTGGACAGACACCCCAGTGGGTTGGTCAAGTTGGAGCACAGCTGCCCACCTAGGGGTCAGACAGACTGGTGGGAGGGGATCAAGTCAGTTTGGAGTCAGCTCTCAAAGGGAGAGGAAGTTCAGTGGTAGCCATCAGAGAGTGAGGAGCGAGGGAGTTGGAGCTCCCAGGGAGGTGACCGATTGGGTCGCAGATGGTGGTCCGGGACGACAGGAGTCAGGGACCGGTATTAGGAACACTGGAGAGGAGTGTAACGGACACAGTTTAGGACAACTGTTGGCACCAGAAAGCCCAGCTACCTTACCACTACAGAGCACGGCGCGGTACAGGACCTTAGATCGGGGAATAACTTCACGCAACCTGATAATTAACCTGTGGAGGATAGTCTCTCTATGAACTTTCCCCAAGAGCTCAGATATTTGAGGCGTCAGCACAAAGCGGGGGATAGGGTGCTCTAAAATACACAACCCACTAAAATCCCAAGTACCAGCCACCAAGAGCACAGCTACCACATACACGGGTAGCAGGGCCCCGAAAGGTTCAAGCCGAGGGGCCACACTGGAAAAATCTGATTGTGCACGGAGGCAGGGCCCCGGACATAACAGGTGACACTGGTGGGAGCGGGACCTGGACGGGCCCCCCCCACGGAAAGACTGCGGTGCCTAGAGACTTGGTTTACCATCTGTGTGAGTGTCTGCTTATTCTACAACATCCAACACCACGACGACCACAGTGAGTAACCTGGACCCTGCACCCTGCTCCCCAAGGCCAAGGCACCCGTGTACCAATAACCCCCACTTTCCGGGGCCTTCCCTACCTGCGGAGGGACTGACTCCTTGCTGCCCCCAGACCATCAGCTCCGGTACTCCCTTTGGCAACAGCGGTACTCCCCTTACCGCAACCCGCAGGTGGTGTCACGAACATTTATCCCCTTTAAATACCCCTTACATTTGAAGTGGCCGCAAGCCCCCGGGTCCAGAGACCCTTAAGCCACAGTACACCCGGATCCAAGCAGTTCGACTGCTGCAGGGGCGGCACACATCCGATCATGCTGTTGTTGCCCCTAGTGAGAGTTGATTAAACACTGCAAGCTGCTCGCACTGGGCTGAGCACCGAGTGTACCATGCACAGCGATGCTCAAGCAAGTAGTGTTCATCAGTAAAGCACCAGAACTCTGATTTTTTTTAGGAAGTCTGTGTTTGGTACAAACACCGAACACTGAATCTCGGGTTTGCTCATCTCTAAGGTTAAGTCATTGTTCAGTAGGTTATGGTATCATCCATGACCCAGATAAATTGCAGGCACTATATAGGCTCATTTCCCACTTCTGTAAAATATCAACAGAGCTCGGATCGGAATACCTGCCTGAATGCTGGTCCTCCTGACCTAAGCCAACTGCCTCGCATATAAAGTAGTTCGCTTGAATCAGGACAGATATTTAGATCTGAGCAGAATGTGTGTTTCATAGACATGTAAGACCAGCCTAATCCTTATTATGTTCTTCTGGAACAGCTGCTATAGTAAGAAATAACCCAGGTAACATTGCACCAAATGATACACTGGACAGTCCAAGTAACCAGAGCTTCCACGTTTCATGGTGTCAGTATTCTAAGTACTTATTCCTGGTATACCTAGCAAACATGACTATAAGAGAAGCGTCTCCAAATATGGCCAATCTATACACCACACTGTCTTACTAATAAGTTTTATCTTTTTCTTTTTTAATATGCAGGGAGAAGGAACGGTCTAAACCTCCAGAATAACTGTAGGAACCGTGTACCTCTATTACAAGGATATCAAAGGATGAAGAGCATAGTCACCGCTCTGACTGAATGTCTTATGTACTTTCTCCCCAGACAGTAGAATATGACCCCCACTATTCTCCTGTAAAAGTATAAATGTATTACAGTTACAAAGGCAGAAAGTAACTGGCAGAAGGGCAGACTGTCATCCTCTGTTGTATTTATTTGCATAAAAAGTAAGACCTTGACTTGACATATTTGCAATTTTATCACTGTGTTTGTAAAGTGTACCTTTAATCTATTAATAATAAAGACATTTTGTGATATGCAAGAAGATTCCCTGTGAAATTACAAGGATCCAGGACTGATAGTGTGCAGGATGTAGAAATGTGAAAGAGAAGAGATACATAAAGTGGGTATTGCATTTCCCACACCTTATTGTGATACCACTGTTAGTTATTACGGTTGTGATTCATTTCTGTGACATTTATATGACCAGCTTTAGTTATACAAGTAGATTCTGTATATCAGGTCTACGGTTCAGTGGTCATTGCCATTTTTTGAGGCTGCAATATTTGTACATCCTGATATCCCAGTAAGATAAGATAGCTCAGTTTGTAGCTGTAGTTCTGGGGAAAATTACAGATAAGGCTCAATTTATACCATAAGTAATAAAAATTAGCAAATAAGAAAGTAAAAAAAAATCAGAGTGAAGAAAGCCAATACCAGCCTGAATTAAAGGGGTTGTCCAAGAAACAAAGTACATCTTAATTAATAGATCTTTAGTAATAGATCTCCACAATTGAATGTGTTAAAAAATGTTCCTGTCTGTGCCAAGATAGGGTATACAGGTATGCGCACGCTGCAGTTTTATCTGCACCCAAACTGCAACCAAAACTGCAATGAAAACTGCACCTTGTCCAAGACAGCCTGGAAATGTAAAAAAAAAACCAAAACACTTGTAATGATGGTGTATTTTTGGTGCGTTTTTGATGTCTTTGTTAATTCTGAATTTGATGCGTTTTTTTGTGAAAAAATAGTGATGGGTGGACCAGTCAGTGAAGTCCTACCCCTGCGTGTTCAAAGGCACCTGCTGGGGTCAGACACTCGAGAAATAAAAAATAAATAAAGTAAAACTAAAGAAAAAAAATAATACCGCTAGCACGATTTACTTACCAAGTCACCTACACAGCTGTACACTGCTCCTGCAACTGCTCATTCTTCTTCCGTAGCCAGTCATTAGGCTCATGCATATTTACTGCTTCACCCGCCCACCGACGTCTGTGATTGGTTGGTCTAATTTTAAATTATCCTCCTCTTTATTGATTACCTTGCAGAGTATCATCTGCAAATATTGAAATTCTACTCTCTATGTTCCCTAAAAGTTAATTAATAAATTCATCAAAAAGAAGAGGACCCAATACTCACACCTGAAATACCTCACTGTTAATTGACCTAGTCCGAGTGTGTTCCAATAATAACCAGCCTTTGTTTCCTATCACTGAGCTAGTCTTTAACCCAGTTACACATATTTTCATCTATTCTCATTATTTTGATTTTATGTACAAACCTCTTGTGTGGCACTATGTTAAACACCTTTGAAAATTTGAAAAGTCCATATAAACAACATCCATTGCATTTCCCTGGTCTAGTATGGAACTTACCTAGAAGCTGATGAGATAAATTTGACAGGACCGATTCCTCATAAACCCATGTTGAATGGGTCATGAAGTTATTTTTCTTGAGATACTCCAGGATAGCATCTCTTAGGAAACCCTCAAGGATTTTACACCCAGTAGAGGTTAAATTTGCCTGCCTATAATTTCTACACTCTGATTTTTTCCTCTTTTGCATATTGGCACCACATTTGCTATGCGCCAGTCCTGCTGAACAGTTCCTGTTATTATGGAATCAGTGAAAAATAAAAATGATAGTTTGTCTATCACCGTACTTAATTCCTGCAGTACTCAGGTGTGTATGCCTTCTGGGCCTGGGGATTTATCTACTAGAGTGATTTTGAAGTAGTGCCATACTTCCTGCTGGTTTAAGAAGGTGTTATTTAATGGAGAATTTATAGTATCCCTGATTATGTCATCTGTCATGGGATTTTCTTGTATAAATACTGTAGAGAAAAATGCGTTTAGCAGATTGGCTTTTTTTCCTTCATCCTCTTCCTCCATTTCACCCTGACTATTTTTGAGGGGGCCAATGCTGTCATTTTTGAGTTTCTTACTGTTTATGTAGTTGAAGAATAATTTTGGATTATTTTTACTTTCTCTAGTAATAAGTCTCTCTGTCTCAAGCTTGGCTGCTTTGATTTGCTTTTTACAGAATTTATTTAATTTTCTATAAGTATTTAATGCCTCCTTTTGCTTTAATTCTCTAAATTCTTTCTTTTTGTCATTTATTGCTACTCGTACAGCTTTTTGTAGCCATACTGGATTCCTCCTATTTCTTGCTTGTTTGTTTATTCCCATAAAGTATATGTTGTCCACAGATCATATTCAGGATGCTTATAAAAGTGTTCTATTTGTTTTTAGTAATTTTATTTATCGGGACATTGTCCTAGTTTATGGCACTAAGTTCATTTCTTATATGTTGGAAATTCGTCTTCCTGATATTTAGTTTCCTTGCAGCCCCTCTACCATACATCTTATTAAAACCTACATGAAAACATATTATTTTGTGATTACTTTTACTTAAGTGACCCCAAACCCATATATTTGATATGTGGTCTGGCGTATTGGTTATTATTAGGATTAGCTGTGTCCCACTTCTTGTTGAGTCTTGAACCAGTTGTGAAAGGTAATTGTCTTTCATTGTTGACAAAAAACTGTTTTCTTTGCTGGACTTGCTGGTATCTGCTCCCTAATTAATTTCAGGGTATTTGAAGTCCCCCATAATAATGACTTCTCCAGATTCATTGCCTCATCTATTTGGTTTCTGAGGATATTTTCTGCCATTTCAATTATATTTAGAGATTTAGAACAATCCCCATCAGTATTTTATTATTTGTTCTTCCTCTCCTAATCTATACCCTTAGGCATTTTCATTAGCCTCACATACAGTGTGTCCACCCATATCCTATCCACCACCATTAACTTGAGAACGGCGGCAGCTATAGGAATAGAAGTGGTGTCTAGGTATAGTAAAGTAGCCATGCGCTACGCAATGAAACCACCTATAGTGCCACCTAGTGGAAAACAACGGAGTTAGCATTTTCATCTCGAAAACGGAATGAGATAGAGAAAAAAAGTGAATTTAAAAATTGTACGGCATCATCAATTCAATACGAATCGACACCTTGCATACAGAAATGCTATGATTAGAACGTGTAAAACTCACAAGGCTGCGGATGTGAAGCGATACCTCATGGAGACCTTCCTACAAGTCATTGGGTATGGTGGCTGCGTGGAGTGGCCTCCACGCTCACCTGACCTGACCCCATTGGACTCCTTTCTGTGAGGTCACATCAAACAGCAGGTGTATGCGACCCCCCACCAACATTGCATAACCTACGACGACGTATCAATGATGCTTGTGCAAACGTGTCACCTACCATATTGCACAACGTGCAGAAAGGTACAGTATGCTGTCCAGAGTCCAGATGTGCATTAAAGCTGACGGTGGCCACTTTGAGCATCAAAGTTAAATGAGAGCCATATGCGTGACCAGCATTCAATGTTTTGGGGGTTATGGGTTTCATATCATAGCATTTCTGCATGCAAGGTGTCGAGTCGTACTGAATTGATGATGCCGTACAATTTTTAAATTCACTTTTTTTCTCTATCTCATTCCATTTTCGAGATGAAAATGCTAACTCCGTTGTTTTCCACCAGGTGGTTTCATTGCGTAGTGCATGGCTACTTTACTATACCTAGACACCACTTCTATGTCTATAGCTGCCGCCGTTCTCAAGTTAATGGCGGTGGACAGGATATGGGTGGACACACTGTATATTATCACGTAGGATGGGTTTTATAGATGATTTTCAATATAAACACACCAGGACATTTACAATCGCTGGACCCGGCTGGGAGCCTCACCTAGCCAGATGACAGGGCACTGTTAGATAACAGGGAGCCAAATGGGAGGAAGAGACCAGACCTGGGAGAGGAGATAGTGACCTGGGGAGTGTGGTTAGACAGTGAGTCAGTCAGAAGAATTTAGGAAGTGAAGGGGAGAAGTTGAGTTTAGGATGAGGAAGTAGAAGGTTGTGAGTGGGGAGAGGAGTTGTAAGAAAGGTGTCAAGACAGACCAGAGACTCTTGAGACACAGAGAGAAAGTGGAAGGAACCAGAAAGGAAAGTGAGGAGTAAGAAAGTCGATGGAGTGGTAGTAAAGACACTGCAAAGACCTGAGGAGAAGGATCTGCTACTCAGAGGAGGAAAGTAGCTGCAGAGCGAGAGAGCAAGCTCGAAGGACAGAGGGCTCCTGTGGGGTGGACATTCAGGGCTCACAGTACTTTGCACGCACAGGTTGCAGATGCCAGAACAGACCAGGACTTCAAGCCATCTGTTAACTCTGGCAGGCGGTTGGGTTTTCAGGACTCATCTGCCACCACTAATGTCCTAGGCATCAGCAGCAAAGAGGGGACCGGGACATATTCCCTTAAATAGTCCAAGCTGCCTGCGGCAGGACCCAGGCACCAGGAGGACCTCCAAGTGCTCCACGCCAGGGAGGACCCACATACACCAGAGTGCAAAGGTTGAGAGTGGCACCAGGTCGGTAGGCACAGCCATCAGGGACACGGGCGCACCTGGGATCCAGTATGTCCCCAGGGCATGAATCCAGTGAGTAACAACAATCAAACTGCCCTCTTTGTCTGGACTGCTGCATTGCCGCGCGCCTCCACGTTAACCCTTCACCTACCCCTGGGGAAAAGCCCTGCTTGCGGAGGGCTCCACCATCCACGCTGCCCCCATCCATCATCCTCAGTGGGAACCCGCAGTGGCGGCCCTCCTATCCCTGGCCGCAATCTGCAAGGACTTTATTTTTATTTTTCATTTTTCATTTAAAACTGTTTGACAGTGCCCCCGGGTCCGGGACCCCTCGAACCACGGATCGCCCGGATCCGAGCAGCTTTGCTGCCCTGGGGCACGAGAGCTTTTAAAAACTGGCGTAGTCGGCAGGATTCAGACTAGATCTGCCTAAATGGGTGACAGCGCACCTTTTTGGACTTTACCACCCAAATTTAAACTTTCTGCCATTTTCTGGACTGTAAAAATGCTGCGCCATCAGTAAAAGGGCGCGAAACCTGAACTCCCCACCCCTTGGGAGTGTCCAGAATGTAAGAAGACGGCCCACGGCAGAGACACTGGAACTCATATCCCTGGCCCCAAACCGCGAGTGGCGTAGTTGGACTTTATTTTTCTTTTTCATTTTTCATTTAAAACTGTTCGACGGTGCCCCTGGGTCCGGGATCCCTCGAGCCACGGACCGCCCGGATACGAGCAGCTAGGCTGCCTCGGGGCACGGCACTAGCCCCGCCTTTTCCGGCAGTCGGGCGCTATCACATCACCCGTCTGACACACTGATCACACTCATAGCCACGCCTTTCTTTTTCCACTGGACTCCTCCCTGATGCGGTCATCTCATCTGAGGCCGGACTTTCCCATCAAAGCCTCCCCTCTTTAAGGTAGCTGCTTGGATTACCCTTAGGTAGCAATAGAAAATGCAGCAGGAGCCCACACATATTTTTTTTAATTTTTTTTTTTTTTAAACTAAAAAAAAAAAATAAAAAAAAAATGGGCTTCCCTGTGTGTTGATTGCCAGCCAAGGTAAAGCAAGGCAGATGGGAGTGGGGGTGGCAGCCCCTAGACGTCTGCTTTATGTGCGCTGAGAATCAAAAACACTGCAGAGTGCTACGCCATTTTCTGAAATGATCTATTTATTTTTATACAACGATATATTGTGTGTGAATATATACAGTTCTGGAAATAGTTAAGAGACCACTGCAAAATTTTCAGTTTTTCTCATTTTTCTCTTTATATTTTTGAGTAAAATGTAGATTGTTCTTTTATTCTATAAACTACTGACAACATGTCTCTGAATTTCCAAGCAATATATTTTGTATTTTTTCTCTGAAAATATTATTTTATAGAATAAAAGAACAATTTACATTTTACTCCAAAAAATATACCTATAAAGAGAAAAATCGGAAAAACTGAAAATTTTGCAGTGGTCCCTTAATTTTGGCCAGAGCTGTATATATACAGTGTATATATATATATATATATATATATATATATATATATGCACAGACACACACAATATATAGTTATATAAAAATAAATAATTAAAAAAAATGACGTAGTACTATTTTTGATTCTCAGCGCAGATAAAGCGGACGGCTACGGGCTGCCACCCCCATCTGCCTGGCTTTACCTTGGTTGCCAATCAAAATACAGGGAAGCCCATTAATTTTTTTTATTTAAAAAAATAATAAAAATAAATACGTGTGCTCCCGCTGTATTTTGATCGCCAGTCCGGTAAAGCCAGGCAGCTGGTGGCTGGGATTCTCGGCAGCCCGAAGCTGCCCCTGGAAATGGCGCATCGTTTTTTAGCGTCATTTCCAGGCGCTTTACCCAGCTCGTCCAGCGGCCCCGGAGCCAGGTGGCACTTTGGGTAATAAAGGGGTTAATACCAGCTTTGTATTCTCAGATGGTACTAAGCCCGAAATTCATGATGTCACACCAAATTAGACATGGCCACCATGAATTTCTAGTAAAAGAAACACACAACACAGAGAATTTTTTTTTTTATTAGAACTAAAACAAAAAAAAATTTAAAGACTTCATCTTTATTATAAAAAAAATCCTTAGTCCGCCGTAATCCACAAGGGTAGCAATGTCAACTCTGCTTCATCACTCTGTACAGACAGTCTATACAGTGTGAGAAGCAGAGAGAGCAATGAACAAAGTCAACTCTGCTACATCACTCTGTACAGCAGCAGCTATACAGAGTGAGATGCAGGCTGACATTGAGGCCGGAGTTCCACTTACATGTTACTCGTGCAGTCTCGCATGGGCATCTCCCCGAACGAACTGACACTCTCTGGACACGAGCGCCGACTGCTCCTGTCAGGAGAGTGTGCCGCCGTACCAGGTAATGTCGATGCGACGCTCGCGCAGTAACTGTAAAAGTTCAGTTACCAGGACCTTCGAGACGTCATAGTCATGTGACCAGTTTGTAGCCAATGAGGTAATACAGCATTCACACGTGACTGGGTCACATATCTATGACGTCATTGAAGGTCCTTTAGTAGTCAGTGCTGGTTACCGGGTCGCACAGCAATGATCGAATGGACGCGAAAGAAGGAGTGCCGGGAGGCAGAGTCTGCAGGACGCATCGTGGGACCTGTAAGTATGATCAACATGTTTTTTAATAATGTGCTTTTTTTCAGTCCCTGGACCCGATCTGTAACACGAGCTTCTCAGGAAAGCTCGTGATCGGGCTCGTGTACACAATCACTATGTGATCGGGCTCGTGTACACAATCACTATGTGATCGGTATGATCCCGGATCTTTATAGTTCGGGATCGCCCATCCCTACACATAAGGCTTTCATGTGATGTAAAATTTGTTACCATAGAAACAAAAAAAGATCACAAAGCCAAAGACTTATCAGCAGCCCCTCGTAATAGGTTGATTTTTTTGGTTCTGGTTGCTATACTTCACACTAACTCTACCAGAACATGTCTCTCCTCAACCTATTCTCCACTGTTGCTGTCTACATAGTTAACCCTGTGAGTCCTTGCTCACTGACTGTTGCTGGGATGATTTTCAACTTTCACCTACAAATGGAAAACTGGTGACATCTAGTGGTGACTGGAAGCACTGCGTTCATAGCCAGAGGATTAAAGAGGACCTTTCGCCAGGTTTTTCCCTTTTGAGCTGCAGCTACCACCAGTGAGCCCTTATATACAGCATTCCAGAATACTGTATATAAGTGCCCAGGCAGCTCTGCATAACGTAAAAACACCTTTATTATACTCAGCTAGGGGGCACTCCAGTCCGATGTGTGTCGCTGCTTGCAGGTGCAGCGCCTCCTCTCTGCTGCAATCACCGTCCTCTTATTTTCTAGCCGAGTGTGTATGGTGCATCCTACGTTATCCACACAATCCTGCACAGGTGCACTTTGATCTGTCCTGCTGAGAGCAAATCCAAGTACTGTAAAGCGCAGACTCGAGGAAAGGTCAAAGACCGCCCGCACTACAATACTTTGATCGGTCCTCATAGGGCAGATCAAAGTGTGCCTGCGCAGGAGTGCAATACCAACCCCTGTTGATGGCGTAAGATGTGTGACGCCCTGGACTAGCCAGGTAGTCACAGACATACCAACATACACACACCCCACCCTAGACAGTAACAACAGTCAGACAAAAAACCCTTGTTGCCTCCCTCCAGAGCCTGATGTCCACACCAGGTGGGGCGGAGCCAGGCGGTTGGCCCCACCCATCGAGGAGTTCACAGGTCTGGAGGCGGGAAAAGCAGCCAGTCTAGTTTTGGAGGTGAAAGTGAGACGAGTGAAACGTCTGCGTGTGCCTGGGTAGGAGCCCAGGCACTGACAGCAAGGTTGGCAGATGGTGGTGGCCATCTGCAGGAGTTGGTAGAACTCTGCAAAGCCGTAAGGACTGGGGTCGGGCGTTAGCCCGCCGGTACCGAACCAGGGAGCAGAGTGAAGCTAAGCACACAGGCAGGGCCATCGGACCCCGACCAGGCTTGGAGCCGCCGTCAATAGTCAAATCCGAGTGTGACAGGGACCCCAGGGGTTTCCCAACAACCAAGTCCCGACAGAAGGCAACCGCTCACACCGTGAGGATATACAGCCACCGCCACAGGCTAGAGATCCAAGGGCCAGCGCCTGCGGGCAAAACGGGCTCCTACGGCACCTATACGCCGGGGAGCGGACTACCGGTGGGCAACCACAGGAGTCAGAACATTCTAAAAGGTGCAGGGAAAGACAGCCACCATCAGCCATCCGGGGAGAGCACAGCAACAACACTGCAGCCGGCTGCGGGACCCGTCCATCCGGCTGTTTGGTTTACCAGAGACTCTATCATTGATTGTCTGAGTGAGTACACCAGTGCCGTCCGACACCGCGCCGCGCTGTCCTGCAACCCTGCACCCCAGCCATCCAGCCTCCCCGTTACACCACCGGGCCCCGGGATCACCAACCCCCCTACCCACGGAGGGGACAACATCCTAGCTGCTCCCTACCATCTCTCCCGGGATACCCATTACCAGCAGCGGTGGTGCCATCATCACCACGTCCCGTGGGTGGCGTCACGAACAATCTCCCCAACCAAGCCATCCCTTTTCACTCATGGGTGAGGAGCGCTGCTCGAGTCCCCGGGTCCGGCCCACCGCTCGAGCCACCGAGCAGCATCAGCAGAAAACCCGGACCCAAACGTGGCGAGCGTGTCCCCTCCGCCCGCGACAGATGCGTCATCCACACTGGGCTACGAAGAAGGATGGCAACGCACAGGATAGAGGAATCGCTGGACCAAGAGCTGTGACGCCCATCGGAACGAACCGCCCCATAGGTGAGTATAATAAAGGTGTTTTTTATGTTCTACAGAGCAGCCTGGGCTCTTATATACAATATTCTAGAATGCTGTATATAAGGGTTCACTGGTGGTGGCCGAAGCTTATAAGGAACAAAGCTAGTGACAATTTCCCTTTAACCAAGTTGCCACAACTATTCATGCAAATACAAGATGTCACCCATTACACATAAAATCAATGATGTCCTGTGGGGGTACGAGATCGTAGGTCACCCTACTACAAAGATTCACAACTACATTTATATAGGCATATAGTTACATGTATTTGGGTATAAAATTAGTTTAAAACATTGCAAACTGTCCCACTGATTGTATTAAATACTGTAAATATGAATTTTGCTTAACACACTATAATATGCCAGTGAGTTATAACAATCCCGGCTCTGCTACTTCTGCATATCATTGCCAGCCACAAACAATTGTAGTCTATTGGGAATTTGATAAGTCGCCTATATCTTACACTGTGCTGCAGAATACAATCTGTCCACTGTTCTTCTTCCTAAGTGGCTTGTTAATAAGTTGCTTGAGCTTGACTGACAGTGACCTTGGTACTCCAATCTATCGTTTACAGTGCTGATACTTTATTACGTCTCTCTCTAGAGGTCTTCTACATGGGAAACTCATTAGAACATCTGGAGTAATATTTTTTTGTTTTTATATAAATAGTCACAACCTTGTTGCTTCGTCTTTCTTGGATTTTCTGTCATTAAGTTTCCCTTTGAGTCACACCAGTACATCCTGTACAAAAAAATAGTAATAAATAAAGATTGTACATGTAGTACAATCTAATAAATACACAATAACTGCAGCTGTGCATTAATAAGTACATGCGTTATTTATGAGTATGTCTTGGAGATTTCAACACAGCCGCTTCCATGAAACACAATGTCATATATGATACATAGTTTTGAGATAGCAGTTTGTTTGACCTTCAGCTACCATTCCATCATGCATACGGACACTCTTCACACCCAAACATACGTGAGTTTTCAATAGAGAAAGATGAGTAAGCTACTGTCACACAATTGTGGCAGTAGTTTATCCTCTGGAAGAACAAAAGGATCAAAAGCATCCTGCCTGATCCTTTTCACCACATCATTAAATGGGTTAACTAGAAAACAATATGTGCGGCCAGAGCAACCAGATCAAATGACCTAAAATGAATAAAATATATCCAATTTTTATTGGGATATGTTAAAAAAACACATGACAAACAATAAATATAATAGAGGCCACAAGGAGTACATAAGTACACCCCAAGCGGGGGACCAACCAAATGACAGTGGTGATTCAAAATACATGTACTGCCGGTCAAAAAATGAATTGACAAGTGACTGAATAAATGTTTCAATGCAAGTAATCAATATAATATATCAGGCACAAGAAATCCATATATTTATCGTCTAATGCAACCATATAGTGCACAACTCACCCATGTGGAAGTCCCCACATGCAGCCCAACGCAGGTTTCGCGAGATGCTTTATCAAGGGAGGCGTGGTCTCATGACAAGGGTTTTCAGACATATACACTGTGTGCAGACTTGTTAGGCAAATGAGTATTTTGATCACATGATAATTTTTATACATGTTGTCCTACTCTAAGCTGTATAGGCTTGAGAGCCAACTACCAATTAAGTAAATCAGGTGATGTGCATCTCTGTAATGAGGAGGGGTATGGTGTAATGACATCAACACCCTATATAGGGGGTGCATACTTATTAGGTAACTTCCTTTCCTTTGGCAAAATGGGTCAGAAAAGAGATTTGACGGGCTCTGAAAAGTCAAAAATTGTGAGATGTCCTGCAGAGCATGCAGCAGTCTTAAAATTGCCAAACTTTTGAAGCGTGATCACCAAACAATCAAGCGTTTCATGGCAAATAGCCAACAGGGTTGCAAGAAGCGTGTTGGGCAAAAAAGGTGCAAAATAACTGCCCATGAATTGAGGAAAATCAAGCGTGAAGCTGCCAAGTTGCCATTTGCCACCAGTCTGGCCATATTTCAGAGCTGCAACGTTACTTGAGTATCAAAAAGCACAAGGTATGCCATACTCAGGGACATGACCAAGGTAAGGAAGACTGAAAAACGACCACCTTTGAACAAGAAACATAAGATAAAACGTCAAGACTGGGCCAAGAAATATCTTAAGACTGATTTTTCAAAGGTTTTATGGACTGATGAAATCAGAGTGAATCTTGATGGGCCAGATGGATGTGTGACGGCCTGGCGCCGCCAGGTGGTCACAGAAGAATAATTCACCCAACATAACACCATCCCACACTAGGTACCATCTGCCACAAAATCCTAGCCACCCCCCTCAGGGTAGGAAGGACACACCAGTGGGCAGGACCAAGTGGATTGGGAGCGCCCACCTAGGGGTCTTGAGGATCCGGGGGCGGGAACACAGTAGTTTCTAGTTTGGAATTGAAGTTGGAGGTCAAGTGGAGAGGGGTCTGTGACAGTGACAGACTGTGGATGTCAAGGCTGAGCCTAGTGGAGGGTAGCCAGGGTAGTGGCCCTGGTCTACTGGCTAGGTGGCAAGCAGTGGACCGTGTCCAAAGGCGATGGGAGTCCGGTCGCGGGAAATCCAAAATGGACCGGGGCAGGGTTGGAGTCCGCCGGTACCGACAGCGGAGATCCAGTCCAGAAACCGTGCATAGGCGGGGTACCTGGACCCTAGTTAGAAGATGGTTGCAAGCCCCTTCTCTAATTCACCAGCCGGGAGCAAGGTTCCAGACATTGCACCAGAAGTGTTAGCCCAGATAGTGCAAAACGGCAGCCCACCACGGGGGATAGGGTATCCACAAACACCCACTGAGATCCCAAGGGTCAGTTTTCGCGGGCACGTCTCCCAACCAGAAAATACCCGGAGAAGACTTCCCCGTTCCATACGGAGTTGTCCAGAAGGGAGCAAAATTACAGAGTGCCGAAGGAAGGGACATCGGTACACCAGCTGGGTGTGTGACCCGAGTACACCCGGACACGGCAGCTGGCCCCTGACACCTTGGTTTACCAACAAACTCATATGCAAATATTCCACAGTGAGTACACCAACATTCCCCAGTCCGGCCTGGCGCGCCACCTCTGGCCTACATCACTCCCCGTGTCCTGGACATTGAGCCCCGGGGAATCCACCCCTACCCCCGGAGGGGTTAAACAACCAGCTGCCACTCCATCGCCCCTGGGTGCTTCCCAACAGCAGCGGTGGTACTCCATATTACCACACACCGTGGGTGGCGTCACGAAGTATCTACAGCAATCCCCGTACATATACGTCCCCTTTTATTTGAGTGTCCGCGCGACCCCCAGGTCCGGAAACCCCTCGAGCCACTGCGGATCCGGATCCGAGCAGCCCGACTGCTGGCGTGGGGGTGGCATAGATGGGCCAGAGGCTAGATCAGTAAAGGGCAGAGAGCTCCACTCCGACTCAGACGCCAGCAAGGTGGAAGTGAGGTATTGGTATGGGCTGGTATCATCAAAGATGAACTTGTGGGACCTTTTCGGGTTGAGGATGGAGTGAAGCTCAACTCCTAGACCTACTGCCAGTTTTTGGAAGACAACGTCTTCAAGCAGTGGTATAAGAAAAAGTCGGTATCGTTCAAGAAAAACATGATTTTCATGCAGGACAATGCTCCATCACATGCATCCATCTACTCCACAGCGTGGCTGGACAGTAAAGGTCTAAAAGATGAAAAAATAATGACATGGCCCCCTTGTTCACTTGATCTGAACCCCATAGTGAACCTGTGGTCCCTCATAAAATGTAAGATCTACAGGGAGGGAAAACAGTACACCTCTCGGAGCAGTGTCTGGAGGCTGTGGTGGCTGCTGCACGCAATGTAAACAGATCAAGCAACTGACAGAATCTATGGATGGTAGGCTGCTGAGTGTCATCATAAAGAAAGGTGGCTATATTGGTCACAAATTTTTTGGGGTTTTGTTTTTGCATGTCAGAAAAGTTTATTTCTAAATTTTGTGCAGTTATATTGGTTTACCTGGTGAAAATAAACAAGTGAGATGGGAATATATTTGGTTTTTATTCAGTTGCCTAATAATTCTGCACAGTAATAGTTACCTGCAAAAACAGATATCCTCCTAAGATAGCCAAATCTAAAAAAAAAACCCACTCCAACTTCCAAAAATATTAAGCTTTGATATTTATGAGTCTTTTGGGTTGATTGAGAACATAGTTGTTGATCAATAATAAAAAAAATTCCACTAAAATACAACTTGCCTAATAATTCTGCATACGGTGTATTCCTAGACTAAGGGGCACTTTGCACGCTGCAACATCGCAGGCCGATGCTGCGATGCCGAGCGCGATAGTGCCCGCCCCAGTCGCAACTGCGATATCCTTGTGATAGCTGCCGTAGCGAACATTATCGCTACGGCAGCTTCACATGGACTCACCTGTCCTGCGACCGTCGCTCTGGCCGGCGACCTGCCTCCTTATTAAGGGGGCGGGTCGTACGGCGTCACTGCGACGTCACACGGCAGGCGGCCAATAGGAGCGGAGGGGCGGAGATGAGCGGGATGTAAACATCCCGCCCCCCTCCTTCCTTCCGCATATCCTACGGAAGCCGCAGTGATGCCGGTAGGAGATGTTCCTCGCTCCTGCGACTTCACACACAGCAATGCATGCTGCCGCAGGAGCGAGGAACAACATCAGACTGTCGCGTCAGCTTAATCATGGATTACGCCGACGCTGCACCGATGATACGATTACGACGCTTTTGCGCTCGTTAATCGTATCATCAAGCCTTTACACATTACGATGTCGCATGCGATGCCGGAAGTGCGTCATTTTCAATTTGACCCCACCGACATCGCACCTGCGATGTCGTAGTGTGCAAAGTACCCCTAAGGAACCACTCAGGATCTCCCCATATTCTTGTGCTGGACCTTTAGATATGCCTCTATAATTCACTCACATACTTCCATTCAAATTAATACTAGCTGTTTCTAAATTTCTATGAAGCAAGCTCCCTCTAGTGACGGATGCAGGTTATTGATGCCATAATTGTGATATCACGTAATTATCCGTTTTCACACAAGTCTGTTTTGTTCACCCGTTTATCTGTGTATTATGCAGGTAGGTCATCGATTAGTATATTGCACCTGGTCAGCCTGGAGGCGGCCATGCAACAGGTAGAAGTGGTCACTTTTCATCTGTCTTGCTGAGACTGCACTCGTGCCTCAGTCTGCTGGTGCGTTACATCAGCTCGTTGTTGGCTATGAAACATCTACAGTCCTCTCATGGCAATTTCTAATTTTTTGCCAATATGTTGAGAACCCCTTTATCTAAAATCTTCAGAAGTTCTTGATTTTACCTATGTGCCAAATTTAGTGCAGACTCGTCCAGTCACTGTGCATAAAGAGCAGACAGCAGAAATCCATATTTATACAGTGGATATGACATGTCTACATGCTCCTGCTAAAGTGCCAAGTTTTTGTCTTGGAAAAAAATCAAGCCAAGAATTATCATTTCAAAACTTGTTCAGAACCTTTAATGTCACCTACCTGTAAAACTGAAAAATAAACTAAAATCTTTTCTGGAGGAAATAGAACAATAACTAACAGCGTGGTTGCATCAATGTGCACACACTGAAACAAATACTTTATTAAAGTACCCTTTGACTTTATGACAGTATTCAGACTGGCACATCTAGAATTGGAGTAAAAAATAATATTTAAAGGAGAGAAAAAAAAATAAAATAAATAAAGAGTTTGTGACGCCAATTGTGATGTTTGGCTGTGGTATGGCCGGGCACTGCTGGTGGGCCCCAGGAGTTAGGTGGTGATGCACAGTGCCAGAGGGTTGTCCTCTTGACCCCCCAACTAGGGCAGACTCTTGGGTATATGTTGAGGTAGGGATGGCGCAGCAGGGAATAAATGAGCCAGAGACAGGACAAGGAGCGTTTACCTTTTACTGAAGCTCTGTATAACAGTCTGGAACGTTCTGTACAGCCTTACAATGATGGTGATTTTCCCTGCCCCGATTGGAGTTTGGTTTCTTTGCTGTGTGGTGGTAGTGTACTTCTCCTGCTACTATGTCCCTACCTGGGAGTAGGTATCTTAGTAACCTTGGTCTACCAAGACAAGAACAATCTAGGCTTTTGATCCCTTCTGGCGAGCAGGAGACTGGAATCCTGAAGGAAAACCCTCTACTTCTTCTAGAAGCTTCCAGACTCACACGTGCCACTGTGCTCCCAGGCAAATGTCACTGCCCCTTGTAAAAAGGCTGCAGTATCTCAGTTTTGTCATTGACCTTGAAGGCATCAATAAACTAGGGACTGATACCCTGACAAGTGTATAGCTGGCCCCTCCAGAGGTTTCTAGAAAATCACCTCAGAGCAGGACCTTTCCTCAGTACGCTCTTCACTTCACCTCACACCGACTCAGACTAACTGCCTCCAACTCAAATTTACCTCACAACTAAGCTCCTTCCCTTTCTCCTTCTAGGGCTCATCACTCTTGAGTTGTTTTTTTTTCAAGTGACAACCCCAGTAAGGGAGTGTGGGCAATTGTATGTTTTGTTGTGAGCAGCAGAGAAAACCAAACTCTCACTAAGACTTACAATATATGTTATAAGGATGGAAATACACATGTACTTGTATGATATTATTTGTAACTAGGCACAGGGCGCCACATCAACACACAGAGTTTCAAATTTTCAGGCTTGGGCCTTGGCTGAGCCATTCCAAACTGTGATCTTTTTCTGATGGAGCCATTCTTTTGCTGATTTCAAGGTATGCTTAGAGTCGTAGTCATGCTATCATCCTCTTCATAGTTAGATTTTTAGCAGAGGTCTCAAGGATTTGATGCAAAATTGACTGATATTTGGAACTATCCATACCATTTACAGCCCCGAAAGCATAATGCTGCCAAAATAAAGTTGAGAAACCTCAGACTCAAGGCTCGGGGTTTGGGCTTGGAACATGACGTAACAATCCCTGTGGTATCGCGCTGTGCTTGTGTCTGAGTGCTCTGAAAGTGTTTTGCTATGGGCCTAAAGCAAAAACTTCTGGAGATGGGTGAGCAGTGTTTTTTTTAATTAATTCTCCATGAAGAAAACAGCTCAGTACGCTGAATGATTGCCTAATTTGCCACGAACAAACACTTGCAGCAAACGCGCACAGAGCAGGTAATCACTCACACACAAGCACAGCATGATACTCACCACGGGGATTTTTACGTAATTTTCCAAGCGCAAACCACAAGCCTCGAGCCTGAGGTTCACTCAACTCTACTCACAAATACTTGCCACTTGGTGTTGGTATACCACATAAAATCCCAATAAAATACATTTAAATTTGTGGGTGTAACATGAAAAAATGTGGAACAGTCGCATTGCATCACAGCTGCCCACCCCCAACCACCAAATAAATACTTAACAATAAAGACCAAGATACCAGAATTTGGAATAAAAGGCCACTGTGTTTATTTTGGGTTAACAAATAAATATATTATATTATAAACCACCATAAGAATATCATTAAATAAAATAGGAAATATAATTAAAAACACTGTCCACTTAGCATTGGCTGGGCGACCACCCACAGACAAATACCGCGACATGGCACAAACTGAAAGGAAGGACGGTGGGACGATGATCCTCTGAAGAAATCTTCTCTCACACAACATAGGAAACCGGAACACAGAAGTTTTAAATAGCTGTAGTTTGCCTGCCAAAACTGAGATTGTTACAAAAAATGTCCCTCACACGTGACCTACTAAAGAAAGTTCTGGAAAAGGTTAATACTAAGGAAATCATCGAGCCCTTTTTAAAAGTTGTTATAGCGTCTGCCATTATTACCTCTTGTGGTAGGGCATTCCACAGTCTGACTGCTCTTTCCTACCTATCCTTTCCTAATTAGCTGCAGGAATCGCTTTTCTTCCACCTGTAGTGAGTGCCTCCTGGTCCTTAGTATTGTCTTTGGAAGGAATAAGTCATGCTCCATCCTTTGTTTTAATCACACATGTATTTCTACATATAAATGAGATCTCTTTTTTCTAAGATAAACAAATACAAACTTTTCAACCTCTCATCATATGGGAGGCCTTCCATTCCTTGTAGTAGTCTAGTTATTCACCTTTGAATTAAGTTTTGAATATCCTTTTTTAAATGTGAAGCCCAAAACTGGATCCCATATTCTAGATGGGGTCTTACAAGTGATTTACAGTGCCTTGCGAAAGTATTCAGCTCCCTTGAACTTTTCAACCTTTTCCCACATTTTAGGCTTCAAACAAAATGATAAAAATTTTAATGTAATGGTGAAGAATCAACAAGTGGGACACAATTGTGAAGTAGAACGAAATTTATTGCTTATTTTAAACTTTTTAAAAATATAAATAACTGAAAATTGGGGCGTGCAATATTATTTGTCACCTTTAAGTTAATACTGTGTAGCACCACCTTTTGCTGCGATTACAGCTGCAAGTCGCTTGGGGTATGTCTCTATTAGTTTTGTACATCGAGAGAATTAAATACTTGCCCATTCTTCCTTTGCAAATGTTGTCCGTGACCTTTTGCTTTTGCCATTCATCTTTCTATAATGATCTTTTGTGTCTCTTCTCTTAACCATGTGTGGCGCCCCTGTGGTTAGGCGCTACAGGGGAATGCAGCACCTTAACATCAAGGTGCAGTGCTCTTTGGTCACAGGTGAAAGAGAGAAGAAATGCAGAGTCTTATATTAGATTGAGTAACATTGACTCAGCAGCCCCTACCTTCATATTCCTTGGACTGTTTATATAGTAGGTCTATAGGGGGGTGGAGCCAAGCTGAGCGTGAGACACAACGTGGTTGCCAGGACGACTGGATGACAGTTAGTCAGTTAGCAGTCAGTCAGTAAAGAGTGACAAGCAGAGACAAGAGTAAAATTGATGACTGAAAGAAGGGCTAGAAATAACATAGGCCCGACATCCTGAGCGAGGGTACCCCGAAAGAAAAGAAAGGCACAGGAAAAGGGGTAACCCAGACGGAAAGGGGATGCTTTAGGTCTGGCGAGAGCTGGCTGAAGAGTTCAGGTCGACACCGGTATAACGGAACCAAGGAGGTTTGTCAGTTTTATCCCCAAACCATTGACTGTTAACCTGGGATCCTAATTAAGAGGAGTCCCGGTACCCATCAAGAGTCTGACTACTAACCCCAAGCTGAGTCCACGACGCTGTTGCAGGAAAGATAAAGAAATCGTGCAGCATCAGACCCCTGGGAAAACCAGTGACGAGACTAACGAGTGGGTTAAAGAGGGAGTCACAGAGCCTTCAGAGCAGGGACCGAGAAAGATACAAAGAAAGGTTACCTCAGAGAGAGACTCTGTCATCAAATCTCCTCCGAAACTTGTGACCATTGGCCTTCTGGTAACCGAACTGTTTCTGCTGTGTACTGTGCAAAACAAACCAGATTTAAGTAAAAAGGACTTGTTTAAGCTGATGTGGACTCGGTGTGTCATCTCTCCGCCATTTGACAGGACCCTGCGACGTCAGAAAAGAAGGCAGCCATCACCGCTCCTGGTCAGCGATCCGCCGCCCTGAGGTAAAATAGCTCCACCTGTGGGGAGCTGAGAGATCTTAAGCTGCCGTCACCATTACCTCAGAGGCCGGCCGCGGGCAGCGCTGGTATATCCCGCTTACCAGACACCACAGGTGGCGTCACGTATATCCCCAAAATCATCCCTGTACACCATTCCCCAGCCGCAGAGTGAGCGCCCAGGACACGAAGCCGGGACCGACCACCTGTGATAACCCCATCGAGAGTAAAGTATCCGTAGTCCCGGCGCCAGAGTACCCCCCTACCGAAAACACTGATGGTCGACTCACATGACTACGGGTTTCTCTTCTGCCTCTTATTTATTGTCTCATTGGTTTCTTCAGTGATAATATCCTTTATATGTGTCCATAATTCCTCATGATGTAATTAGGTTATGCAGACTCTTCAAAAAAAGTTCAGGTATGTTAGTCCAATTGAAGTTGGAAACGGCCTTATGTCTAGTCCGTTTGGGCAGCTTTACTATAATCTTTTACGAGGGGCTGCAGATAAGTCTTTGTGATCTTTTTTTGTTTCTATGGTAACGAATGTTACATCACATGAAAGCCTTATGTGTCTATATATGTTTTCAAAATTTTGGGTTTGTTGCTTATGCAACAGTGTTCTACACACGCGGGAAAACAAAATGGCAGACTCTAATGCGATATTCAAAGCAACTGAGTGCAGAGGAGTGATAAAAGTCTTGTTTCTGTAAGGTAAGTCCACAAAGGATATTCATGGTGATATGTCACAGACATTTTGGCTCAATGTCCTTCATATTCCACAGTTAAGAATTGGGTTGCCAAACTTAAAATGGGCCACTTCAGCACCAATAATGAGGAACGTACTGGACAACCGAGAGTGGGTCTTGTTCCGGAGATCGTTGATGCTGTGCACAACTTCATACTGGAGAATCAACAAATTTCAGCTAAAGCAATAGCAGACATCATGGGGATTTCCTGTGAACGTGTTTGTGTCATTATCCATAAACATTTGAACATGAGGAAGCTATCTGCAAAGTGGGTCCCCAAATGTTTGACAACAGATTATTATTATTATTATTTATTATTATAGCACCATTTATTCCATGGCGCTTTACAGTGAAAGAGGGTATACATACAACAATCATTAACAGTACAAAACAGACTGGTATAGGAGGAGAGAGGACCCTGCCCGCGAGGGCTCACAGTCTATAGGGAATGGGTGATGGTACAATAGGTAAGGACAGCGCTGGTTGCACAGTGGTGTACTGGACTGAGGGCTATTGTAGGTTGTAGGCTTGTTGGAAGAGATGGGTCTTGGGGTTCCGCTTGAAGCTTTCCACGGTAGTGGAGAATCTGATATGCTGAGTAGAGTTGAGCGCGGTTCGCGGTTCGTGGTTCTCCAGTTCTAAGCTCGAGTGATTTTTGGGGCTGTTCGAGATCGAACTAGAACTCGAGCTTTTTGCAAAAGCTCGATAGTTCTAGATACGTTCGAGAACAGTTCTAGCAGCAAAAAGCAGGGCTTTTTACAGCTACAGTGTGCAGGAGCCATCGCTGGCAGCCTGCCAGAAGCTGGTAACCAAGATAAACATCGGGTATCCAACCAAAGCGCTTTGGTTAGTACCCCGATGTTTATCCTAGTTACGTGCAGGAAGTCCACACTTCCCCGCTCAGCTCGCTCCGCCCCCTCCTGCCCGCGGCATGTACACATACATACATACATACACACACACACACACACGTACACACACACACACACACACACACACACACTCTCTGCACACATGGTCCCGCTCGGCTTACCTGCGGTGATAAAGTCCCGCCATCCCGACCTCAGCGCTGTCACTGTCCTCCATGGCCGCCGCTTGTCACATCACCTATCGCTTCCGACCCGAGACTGACTAGCGGTGACGTCACGGGCCTCTCGCGATACTTGGTGTGAAAGCGCCGGTCATTGAACTCAGTGACAGGGGCTGTCAGTGTGCTGGAGATCAGCGCAGGTAATGTACCTCGCTGACAGCAGCACTTGTCATCCCCCTGCAGTGACCTAGGCTGACCCATTCATGTTAGCTCAGGTCACTGCACTGCTCTCCCAGCCAATGGGGAACATCCTGCTCTTCATTGACTGGGACAGTGTGGATCGTCATGGCAACCCCTTGGATTACACCAGACCTGGATTTGTTTTTCATTCTAATAAATTGGTTAAAGAGGGAATGTTTTGGGGAGTGTTTTTTCAAATAAAAATGTGTTTGTCGTCTATTTTTTTTTTATTACTGACTGGGTTGGTGATGTCGGGTATCTGATAGACGCCTGACCTCACCAACCCCAGGGCTTGATGCCAGGTGACATTACACATCTGGTATTAACCCCATATATTACCCCGTTTGCCACCGCACCAGGGCGCGGGATGAGCTGGGGCGAAGCACCAGGATTGGCGCATCTAATGGATGCGCCACTTCTGGGGCGGCTGCGGCCTGCTATTTTTAGGCTGGGGAGAGTCCAATAACCATGGACCTCCCTAGTCTGAGAATATCAGGCCCCAGCTGTCTGCTTTACCTTGGCTGGTGATCCAATTTTGGGGGACCCCTACGTGTTTTTTTTTTTTAATTATTTATTTAATTTAAAATAACAGCGTGGGGTGCCCTCAGTTTTGGATTACCAGCCAAGGTGAGGTTGCCAGCTGTGGTCTGCAGGCTGCAGCCGTCTGCTTTACCCTAGCTGGCTACAAAACTAGGGGGAACCCTACGTCATTTTTTTTTTTTCATTTTTTGGCTAAATACAAAGCTAAGCACCCCTTAGTGCCACATGAAAGGCACCAAAGGGTTCTCCACTTTTTCTCCATTTTTTCTCCACTTATTCTCCACTTTTTCTCCACTTTTTCTCCATTTTTTCTCCACTTTTTCTCCACTTTTTCTCCACTTTTTCTCCATTTTTTTCTCCTTTTTTTCTCCACTTATTCTCCATTTTTTTCTCCACTTATTCTCCACTTTTTCTCCACTTTTACTCCACTTATTCTCCACTTATTCTCCACTTTTTCTCCACTTTTTCTCCACTTTTTCTCCACTTTTTCTCCATTTTTTCTCCACTTATTCTCCACTTTTTCTCCACTTTTTCTCCACTTTTTCTCCATTTTTTTCTCCTTTTTTTCTCCACTTATTCTCCATTTTTTTCTCCACTTATTCTCCATTTTTTTCTCCACTTATTCTCCACTTTTTCTCCACTTTTTCTCCACTTTTTCTCCATTTTTTTCTCCTTTTTTTCTCCACTTATTCTCCATTTTTTCTCCACTTTTTCTCCACTTTTTCTCCACTTTTTCTCCATTTTTTTCTCCTTTTTTTCTCCACTTATTCTCCATTTTTTTCTCCACTTATTCTCCACTTTTTCTCCACTTTTACTCCACTTATTCTCCACTTATTCTCCACTTTTTCTCCACTTTTTCTCCACTTTTTCTCCACTTTTTCTCCATTTTTTCTCCACTTATTCTCCACTTTTTCTCCACTTTTTCTCCACTTTTTCTCCATTTTTTCTCTACTTTTTCTCCACTTTTTCTCCATTTTTTTCTCCTTTTTTTCTCCACTTATTCTCCATTTTTTTCTCCACTTATTCTCCACTTTTTCTCCACTTTTTCTCCATTTTTTTCTCCATTTTTTCTCCACTTATTCTCCATTTTTTCTCCACTTATTCTCCACTTTTTCTCCTTTTTTTCTCCACTTATTCTCCATTTTTTCTCCACTTTTTCTCCACTTTTTCTCCACTTTTTCTCCATTTTTTTCTCCTTTTTTTCTCCACTTATTCTCCATTTTTTTTCTCCACTTATTCTCCACTTTTTCTCCACTTTTACTCCACTTATTCTCCACTTATTCTCCACTTTTTCTCCACTTTTTCTCCACTTTTTCTCCATTTTTTCTCCACTTATTCTCCACTTTTTCTCCACTTTTTCTCCACTTTTTCTCCATTTTTTCTCTACTTTTTCTCCACTTTTTCTCCACTTTTTCTCCATTTTTTTCTCCTTTTTTTCTCCACTTATTCTCCATTTTTTTCTCCACTTATTCTCCACTTTTTCTCCACTTTTTCTCCATTTTTTCTCCACTTTTTCTCCATTTTTTTCTCCACTTTTTCTCCACTTTTTCTCCACTTTTTCTCCACTTTTTCTCCATTTTTTTCTCCACTTTTTCTCCACTTTTTCTACATTTTTTCTCCACTTTTTCTACATTTTTTTCTCCACCTTTACTTCACTTTTTCTCCACTTTTTCTCCATTTTTTTCTCCATTTTTTCTCCACTTATTCTCCATTTTTTCTCCACTTATTCTCCACTTTTTCTCCACTTTTTCTCCATTTTTTCTCCACTTTTTCTCCACTTATTCTCCACTTTTTCTCCACTTTTTCTCCACTTTTTCTCCACTTTTTCTCCATTTTTTCTCCACTTATTCTCCACTTTTTCTCCACTTTTTCTCCACTTATTCTCCACTTATTCTCCACTTTTTCTCCACTTTTTCTCCACTTTTTCTCCATTTTTTCTCCACTTTTTCTCCACTTTTTCTCCACTTTTTCTCCATTTTTTTCTCCTTTTTTTCTCCACTTATTCTCCATTTTTTTCTCCACTTATTCTCCATTTTTTCTCCACTTTTTCTCCACTTTTTTCTCCACTTTTTCTCCACTTTTTCTCCACTTTTTCTCCATTTTTTCTCCACTTTTTCTCCATTTTTTCTCCACTTTTTCTCCACTTTTTCTCCACTTTTTTCTCCACTTTTTCTCCACTTTTTCTCCACTTATTCTCCATTTTTTCTCCACTTATTCTCCACTTTTTCTCCACTTTTTCTCCATTTTTTCTCCACTTTTTCTCCACTTTTTCTCCACTTTTTCTCCATTTTTTTCTCCTTTTTTTCTCCACTTATTCTCCATTTTTTTCTCCACTTATTCTCCACTTTTTCTCCACTTTTTCTCCACTTTTTCTCCATTTTTTTCTCCTTTTTTTCTCCACTTATTCTCCATTTTTTTCTCCACTTATTCTCCACTTTTTCTCCACTTTTACTCCACTTATTCTCCACTTATTCTCCACTTTTTCTCCACTTTTTCTCCACTTTTTCTCCATTTTTTCTCCACTTATTCTCCACTTTTTCTCCACTTTTTCTCCACTTTTTCTCCATTTTTTCTCTACTTTTTCTCCACTTTTTCTCCACTTTTTCTCCATTTTTTTCTCCTTTTTTTCTCCACTTATTCTCCATTTTTTTCTCCACTTATTCTCCACTTTTTCTCCACTTTTTCTCCATTTTTTCTCCACTTTTTCTCCATTTTTTTCTCCACTTTTTCTCCACTTTTTCTCCATTTTTTTCTCCACTTTTTCTCCACTTTTTCTCCACTTTTTCTCCACTTTTTCTCCATTTTTTTCTCCACTTTTTCTCCACTTTTTCTACATTTTTTCTCCACTTTTTCTACATTTTTTTCTCCACTTTTACTTCACTTTTTCTCCACTTTTTCTCCATTTTTTTCTCCATTTTTTCTCCACTTATTCTCCATTTTTTCTCCACTTATTCTCCACTTTTTCTCCACTTTTTCTCCATTTTTTCTCCACTTTTTCTCCACTTATTCTCCACTTTTTCTCCACTTTTTCTCCACTTTTTCTCCACTTTTTCTCCACTTTTTCTCCATTTTTTCTCCACTTATTCTCCACTTTTTCTCCACTTTTTCTCCACTTATTCTCCACTTATTCTCCACTTTTTCTCCACTTTTTCTCCACTTTTTCTCCATTTTTTCTCCACTTTTTCTCCACTTTTTCTCCACTTTTTCTCCATTTTTTTCTCCTTTTTTTCTCCACTTATTCTCCATTTTTTTCTCCACTTATTCTCCATTTTTTCTCCACTTTTTCTCCACTTTTTCTCCACTTTTTCTCCACTTTTTCTCCACTTTTTCTCCATTTTTTCTCCACTTTTTCTCCATTTTTTCTCCACTTTTTCTCCACTTTTTCTCTACTTTTTTCTCCACTTTTTCTCCACTTTTTCTCCACTTATTCTCCATTTTTTCTCCACTTATTCTCCACTTTTTCTCCACTTTTTCTCCATTTTTTCTCCACTTTTTCTCCACTTTTTCTCCACTTTTTCTCCATTTTTTTCTCCTTTTTTTCTCCACTTATTCTCCATTTTTTTCTCCACTTATTCTCCACTTTTTCTCCACTTTTTCTCCACTTATTCTCCACTTATTCTCCACTTATTCTCCACTTATTCTCCACTTATTCTCCACTTTTTCTCCACTTTTTCTCCACTTTTTCTCCATTTTTTCTCCACTTATTCTCCACTTTTTCTCCATTTTTTCTCCACTTATTCTCCATTTTTTCTCCACTTTTTCTCCACTTTTTCTCCACTTTTTCTCCATTTTTTCTCCACTTTTTCTCCACTTTTTCTCCACTTTTTCTCCACTTTTTCTCCATTTTTTTCTCCACTTATTCTCCATTTTTTCTCCACTTTTTCTCCACTTTTTCTCCGTTCTTTTTCTATGGTCGGTCTACCCATTAGCTCTGCCATGCATACTGTAGCTTTACACCTACTGCACATGTTACTTTATGATTGACATCTCTTTCGTACCAGAGCTGTCTAAGCCTACTCTGACCCCATATTTGTCATTACTATATTGTCCTTGTACTGTATTATGACATTTGTATCATGTGTTTCATTTCTTGCTGTGTTGCAATTTTTTTGCTGCATCCCAATTGTACCTCTACATTGTTCGAGTTTATGTTATTGTTCTCTCACTCTTATGTGATACTGATTATTGTCATTTTTCATGATTACATGCAGATAAGTCCAATCTGACGAAGGCTCAGGCCGAAACGTCATTTGTAACTTGTTTTGGACAAAAACATATATGCTTATGAAAAAAAATTTTTTCTTAATACGGACCAATAAAGAGTGATTTTGCATTACTTTCCGTTGTGACTTACTGACTTAGTCTGGGAGATTTAGAGTGCCGAGGTTACTCACTAATTTTATCTATTATTACCTCTGAGCACCTATATACCAGTGAGCAGAGCTTCCTATACAGTAGTTCTCCTGATTAGGCATGCCCTTACCTCATGAGCAGGGCATTGCAGCTTTGGTAGCAACCATTACGACATGGACTCTGCTGCTGTGGACCCGAGAAGAGTGAGTGCAGATTCATTGCACCCACACTCCTCACATGAAGGGTCCGCACTCCTAGAAAATGGGGGATACGTTCCCTGAGTGTCTCCCCCCCATATTCTAGACGGTCCAGAGTCGTTGTGGGACCCCTTTATTTTTTTTCTTACAATAAATTGGTGAAAGAGGAAATGTTTTGGGGACTGTTTTTTCAAATAAATTTCTTTTGTCGATTTTTTTTTTTTGTTAGTACTGACAGTTTATGATGTTGGGTATCTAATAGACGCCATGACATCACAAACTGCTGGGCTTGATCTCAGGTTACTTTACAGCTAGTATCAACCCGATTTATTACCCCGTTTGCCACTGCACCAGGGCACGGGATGAGCTGGGGTGAAGCGCCAGGATTGGCGCATCTAGTGGATGCACCACGTCTGGGGTGCCTGCGGCCTGCTATTTTTAGGCTGTGAAGGCCCAATAACTATGGACCTTCCCACCCTGAGAATACCAGACCACAGCTGTCCGCTTTACCTTGGCTGGTGATCCAATTTGGGGGGGACCCTACTTTTATTGTGTAATTATTAATATTTATAAAATAATTATAAAAAAGAGCCTGAGGGGACCTCCACATTGGATCCCCAACCACGGTAAAGCTGCCAGCTGTAGTTTTCAGGCTACAGCCGTCTGCTTTACCCTAGCTGGCTATCAAAAATGGGGGGACCCAACGTCATTTTTTTTTTTAACTATTTTTTAAATAGAAAAAATTAATGGGCTTCCCTGTATTTTGATTGCCAACCAAGGTAACGGCAGGCAGATGGGGGTGGCAACCCATAGCTGTCTGCTTTATCTGCGCTGAGAATCAAAAATACCGCGGAGCGCTACGTCATTTTTTTAAAGATTTATTTTTACAGCACTGTGATGTCCAGCAATCAAAATACAGGGAAGCCCATTTTATTTTTAATTATTTAAATAAATAATTAAAAAAAATATATATGGGCTCCCGCTGCATTTTTTGTATTGCTAGCTAAGGGTAATCCAAGCAGCTACTGGCTGCTAACCCCCACTGCTTGGTGTTACCTTCACTGGCAATGGAAAATCCAGGGAAGCATTTTTTTTTTTTTTTGCCAAAAAACTACAAAAAAAGGACGTGAGCTTCGCCATTTTTTTGTATGCTAGCCAGGTATAGCAGGCAGGTGCTGGAAGAGTTGGATACAGCGCCAGAAGATGGCGCTTCTATGAAAATGCCATTTTCTGAGGCAGCTGCAGACTGTAATTCGCAGCAGTGGGGCCCAGAAAGCTCAGGCCAACCTGTGCTGCGGATTCTAATCTCCAGCTGCCTAGTTGTACCTGGCTGGACACAAAAATGGGGCGAAGCCTACGTCATTTGTTTTCTAATTATTTCATGAAATTCATGAAATAATAAAAAAAAGGGCTTCCCTTTATTTTTGGTTCCCAGCCGGGTACAAATAGGCAACTGGGGGTTGGGGGCAGCCGTACCTGCCTGCTGTACCTGGCTAGCATACAAAAATATGGCGAAGCCCACATAATTTTTTCAGGGGGCAAAAAACTTCTGCATACAGTCCTGGATGGAGTATGCTGAGCCTTGTAGTTCTGCAGCTGCTGTCTGTCTGTATGGAGAAGAGCAGACAGCAGCTGCAGAACTACAAGGCTCAGCATACTCCATCCAGGACTGTATGCAGAATTTTTTTGCCCACCAAAAAAATGACGTGGGCTTCGCCATATTTTTGTATGCTAGCCAGGTACAGCAGGAAGCCACGGGCTGCCTCCAACCCCCAGTTGCCTATTTGTACCCGGCTGGGAACCAAAAATATAGGGAAGCCCATGTTTTTTTTAATTATTTCACTTATTTCATGAAATAATTAAAAAACAAATGACGTGGGCTTCACCCCATTTTTGTGTCCAGCCGGGTACAACTAGGCAGCTGGGGATTGGAATCCGCAGCACAGGTTAGCCCGAGGTTTCTGGGCGCCTCTGCTGCGGATTTCAGTCCGCAGCCGTCCCAGAAAATGGAGCTCTCATAGAAGCGCCATCATCTGGCGCTGTATGCAACTCTTCCAACATCCCTGGAGCCGGGTGGCTTGTTGGGTAATCATGAGTTAATACTGGCTTTGTTTTACTAGCCAGTATTAAGCCAGAGATTCTTAATGTCAGGCACGTTTGACCCGGCCAGTAAGAATCTCCAATAAAGGGTTAAAAAAAACCACCACACAGAGAAAAAATACTTTAATAGAAATAAATACACAGACACATTAGAGACTCCATCTTTATTACCCCCTGTCAGCCCTCCACGATCCTGCTCTTCTGTCTTCTTTCTTTCTAGTGTAGTAGTAGTGACGATTGTAGTGAGGATGAGGTGCACCAGCCCATCACTTGGGGCTGGGGAACCTCATCCTCACTACAATCCTCACTACAATCCTCACTAGTGTAGTAGTAGTGACGATTGTAGTGAGGATGAGGTGCACCAGCCCATCACTTGGGGCTGAGGAATCTCATCCTCAGTACAATCCTCACTACAATCGGGAAGCAGCGTGCAGCCTTCACTCCGTGAGTGATCAGTGCTGGCTGTCAGCGGTAACAGCGGTAACGCTGACAGACGCGTTACCATAGCAACGGTGCTCTCGGAGCCGCGGTTAGCGGTGACGTCACCGCTAACTGCGTTGCTATGGCAACGGTGATCTCCGTTAATGACCGGCTGTGTCAGCCGGTCCCTAACGGAACGAGGAGTCGACCGTGTGCTAGAGCATGTCGCCGGTACACGGCGATACACATATGTGCACCGTGTACCGGAGAGATGCACTCGCAGGTCCTACATGACGTGTCATAGTCATGTGACCAGTCTGTAGCCAATGAGATAATAGCCACGTGACTGGTCACATGGCTATTTTGACGTCACGATAGGTCCTGCATCTCTGCTGGCAGTGCCGGTCACCGGGTGGATTCAGCGATCATCGGATGGAATAGCGGCAGGAGACAGAGTGCAGAAGGGATCGCGAGGACCGGTAAGTGTTATGGCAATGTTTATTAACTGTTTGTGTACATTTATAATGCATTTTTATGTGTTTGTGATTGCCTCCCATTATAGTCTATTGGCTCGAGTTCGGTTCGTCGAACGTTCGACGAGCCGAACTCGAACGGGACCTCCGTTCGGCGAACCGACCTCGAGCCAAACCGGGACCGGTTCGCTCATCTCTAATGCTGAGGTAGAGCGTTCCAGAGTATGGGGGAGGCACGGAAGAAATCTTGTATGCGATTGTGGGAAGAGGAGATAAGAGAGGAGTAGAGAAGGAGATCTTGTGAGGATCTGAGGTTGCGTGCGGGTAGGTACCAGGAGACTAGGTAATAGATGTAAGGAGGAGACAGGTTGTGGATGGCTTTGTATGTCATAGTTAATGTTTTGAAATGGAGTCGTTGGGCGATGGGAAGCCAGTGAAGGGATTGGCAGAGTGGTGAGGCTGGGGAATAGCGAGGGGAGAGGTGGATTAAGCGGGCCGCAGAGTTTAGGATAGATTGGAGGGGTGCAAGAGTGTTGGAAGGGAGGCCAGAGAGCAGGAGGTTGCAGTAGTCGAGGCGGGAGATGATGAGGGCATGCACTAATGTTTTTGCTGATTCTTGGCTAAGGAAAGCACGGATCCTGGAGATACAGTTAGGTCCAGAAATATTTGGACAGTGACACAATTTTCGCGAGTTGGGCTCTGCATGCCACCACATTGGATTTGAAATGAAACCTCTACAACAGAATTCAAGTGCAGATTGTAACGTTTAATTTGAAGGTTTGAACAAAAATATCTGATAGAAATTGTAGGAATTGTACACATTTCTTTACAAACACTCCACATTTTAGGAGGTCAAAAGTAATTGGACAAATAAACCAAACCCAAACAAAATATTTTTATTTTCAATATTTTGTTGCGAATCCTTTGGAGGCAATCACTGCCTTAAGTCTGGAACCCATGGACATCACCAAACGCTGGGTTTCCTCCTTCTTAATGCTTTGCCAGGCCTTTACAGCCGCAGCCTTCAGGTCTTGCTTGTTTGTGGGTCTTTCCGTCTTAAGTCTGGATTTGAGCAAGTGAAATGCATGCTCAATTGGGTTAAGATCTGGTGATTGACTTGGCCATTGCAGAATGTTCCACTTTTTTGCACTCATGAACTCCTGGGTAGCTTTGGCTGTATGCTTGGGGTCATTGTCCATCTGTACTATGAAGCGCCGTCCGATCAACTTTGCGGCATTTGGCTGAATCTGGGCTGAAAGTATATCCCGGTACACTTCAGAATTCATCCGGCTACTCTTGTCTGCTGTTATGTCATCAATAAACACAAGTGACCCAGTGCCATTGAAAGCCATGCATGCCCATGCCATCACGTTGCCTCCACCATGTTTTACAGAGGATGTGGTGTGCCTTGGATCATGTGCCGTTCCCTTTCTTCTCCAAACTTTTTTCTTCCCATCATTCTGGTACAGGTTGATCTTTGTCTCATCTGTCCATAGAATACTTTTCCAGAACTGAGCTGGCTTCATGAGGTGTTTTTCAGCAAATTTAACTCTGGCCTGTCTATTTTTGGAATTGATGAATGGTTTGCATCTAGATGTGAACCCTTTGTATTTACATTCATGGAGTCTTCTCTTTACTGTTGACTTAGAGACAGATACACCTACTTCACTGAGAGTGTTCTGGACTTCAGTTGATGTTGTGGACGGGTTCTTCTTCACCAAAGAAAGTATGCGGCGATCATCCACCACTGTTGTCATCCGTGGACGCCCAGGCCTTTTTGAGTTCCCAAGCTCACCAGTCAATTCCTTTTTTCTCAGAATGTACCCGACTGTTGATTTTGCTACTCCAAGCATGTCTGCTATCTCTCTGATGGATTTTTTCTTTTTTTTCAGCCTCAGGATGTTCTGCTTCACCTCAATTGAGAGTTCCTTAGACCGCATGTTGTCTGGTCACAGCAACAGCTTCCAAATGCAAAACCACACACCTGTAATCAACCCCAGACCTTTTAACTACTTCATTGATTACAGGTTAACGAGGGAGACGCCTTCAGAGTTAATTGCAGCCCTTAGAGTCCCTTGTCCAATTACTTTTGGTCCCTTGAAAAAGAGGAGGCTATGCATTACAGAGCTTTGATTCCTAAACCCTTTCTCCGATTTGGATGTGAAAACTCTCATATTGCAGCAGGGAGTGTGCACTTTCAGCCCATATTATATATATAATTGTATTTCTGAACATGTTTTTGTAAACAGCTAAAATAACAAAACTTGTGTCACTGTCCAAATATTTCTGGACCTAACTGTATTTTTGAGTTGTAGTCTGCATGAGGTTCAGAGGGCTTGGATGTGTGGCTATCAGATTGTGTGGCAGAACAGAGAAGCATGCCAGTGAAAAGTTTGCGGTCCATTTGTCAGGGTTTCCGGACTGGTAAGAACCTCCTGCATCGCCTGGTCACTCTGGATGAGACCTGGATTTATTTGTATGACCCTGAAAACAAGGAACAGCCAAAAGAGTGGAGGCACAGTGGTTCTTCTCATCCAAAGAAGTTCAGGGTGCAAAAATCAGCCACGAAGGTGATGGTGTCTGTGTTCTGGGATAAGGAGGGTGTGCTGCTAGTGGACTACCTTCAAAAGGGTTCCACCATCAATACAAGGTAGTACACTGAACTTTATGACCAATTAAATGCAGCTCTGAAGGCCAAAAAGCATGGCACAGCAAGCTGTCCAAAACAATCTTGTTCCTGAAAGCCTCCACTCACACTGCACAAGTGACCACGGCAAAATTGGAAGATCTGGGCTTCCAGCTGGTTGACCACCCACCTTATTCACCAGATCTATCTCCCTTCGACTATCATTTGTTTCCAAACCTGAGAAAAACACCTCAAGGGTACCAAATTTCTGCTGGTTTGAGGTACAACTGAAATCCTTCTTTTTGCTAGGTTTACAGAACTTGGAATACCGATGTAAGAAGTGTGTTGACATCAGTGGAGAGTATGTGGAATAAATGTAAAGTTTCATCATCCTATCTCTTTTCTTTCTGGCTAAAGCCAAAGACTTATCAGCAACCCCTCGTATGTCAGTTTCATGGTAATGATTAATGAGCTACATCTTTGGCAAACACATATTTAGTCAATCTATTTCTTAAAGGCCTCATTCAGTGATGTACACATTAAGAGTGTCCGTTTGTGATTTTGGAGGAAGGTGTTTAAGATGGACAGATGATTTGTAGTACAAAAATCAATGAATATTCCTTCAGCCTCATTTCATACACCAAGTCTAACGTTTCCCACAACAATTCTATGATTGCCATGTTCCACTTTGGCTTTCAAATCTCCCATGATAATGAGTAAATCTTATTTTGGCCATGGTAGTACTGTGAGTGCACTGACAGATGGCAGCATTGTAAGGTTATCAGCAAAGTATCAGAAAACCCAAAGGAAGTTTCTACCAAGAAGTGTAAAGTGTTACAGATGAACAGCAATTTGGAGATTTATTTCCAAGAAAGGGGGAGGGGAAAGAAGGTCAACAGTGCTATCTGAGCTTTGTATTTACTTTCATTGAATGATTAATATATCTCATCGGACAGTCACCTTCTATGATTGTGCTCATCGGGGCACATCTCCATATATCAATTAAATAAAATTAGATCACCAGCTGCCAATGCCTGCTAATTCTAGAAACGTAGTTCCATGATAAATCAGCAAATCAAATGGATAATAGAGCTGATAGCCACAACATAGCAGATCGACATCTTAGGTTTACCACTCAGCAAATTCAATTTGATTATTTTTTTCAAAATATTAAATGTACACTAAATATAATATATACACGCATGTCTGCTGAACAATCCTTCGTCAGTGGACAAAACATAATACATGACATACAGACACATAGTGTCTTGAAAAAGCATTCATACCCCTTGCACTTTTCCACATTTTTTAACGTTACAAACTTAAATGTATTTTATTGGATATTTCTGTGATATATCAACACTAAGCAAGTAATCGTGAGGTGTAAAGGAAATTGTACACAGTTTTCTAAATATTATAAAATTATAAATCTGAAAATTATGATGTTCATTTGTATTCAGCCCCTTGAAGTCTGATATCCCTAAGCAAAATCCTGAGTGATCAATTCCTTCCAGAAGTCACCTCATTAGTAAATTGAGTCCAAATGTGTGTAATTTATTCTCAGTGTAACTACAGCTGTTTTGTGAAGACCACAAAGTTTTGCTTGAGAACATAGGGATCAAAGAGCATCATGAAAACAAAGTAAGGCTACTTTCACACATCAGTTTTTTCCCATCAGGTACAATCCGGAAAAAAACGGGTAAACCGGATCCGGTATCGCATCCGGTTTATCCCCATAGACTTGCATTGTAACCGGATTGTACCTGATGGCTTTGCGGTGCATCCGTTTTTTTCCGGATGCGGCAAAATAAATAAATGCGGCGGCCGGATAGAACGTTCCCTGCAACGTTTTTTGCTCCGGCAAAAAAAAACGCATCGCGCCGCATCCGGCCGCTGCGGCGCATTTTCAATGCATGCCGGATGCGGCGCGATGCGGAAAAAAAACGCATCGGGCCGCCGCATGCGGTTTTTCCCACTGCGCATGTTCAGTAGCGTGCCGCAACCGGAAAAAACCGGACCGGCCGCATGTAACAACTTATGCAAAGGATGCGGTGTTTTCACCGCATCCGTTGCATAGGTTTCACAGCCGGATTGAGCCGCACGGCTCAAACCGGATGTGTGAAAGTAGCCTAATATATCAAATAGGTCAGGGATAAAGTTGTGGAGAAGAGTAAAGCAGGGTTAGGTTATAAAGAAATAGCACACACCCTGAACAGCTTATGGAGCACTGTTCAATCCATCATCCAAAAATGGAAGGGGTACGGCACAACTGCAAACCTACCTAGACATGGCTGTCCACATAAAATGACATCCCAAATAGGTAGAGCACTAATTAGAGATGCAACCAAGAGGCCCATGGTCACTCTGGAGAGGCAGGAGAGATCCACAGCTCACGTGGGAGAATTTGTCCACTGTACAATTAGTCATGTACTCCACAAATCTGGCATTTATGGAAGAGTGGCAAGAAGAAAGCCATTATTTAAAGAAAGCCATAAAAGTCCCGTTTGCAGTTTTCAAAAATCCCCATAGGGGACACAGGTAGCTAGCATGTGGAAGAGGTGCTCTGGTCAGATGAGAACAAAGTAGAACTTTTTGGGCAACATGCAAATTGCTATCTGTTGCAGAAAACTAGTACTGCACATCACACTGAAAGTGCCGTCAAACATGAAGGTGGCAGCATCATGCTGTGGGGATGATTTTCTTCAGCATGGACAGTGAAGATGGTTGGAGTTTATGGGAAGATGGATGGTGCTAAATACAGGGCAATCCCAGAGGAAAACCTCTGGAAGCTGCAAAAGACTTAAGACTGGAGCGTAGGTTCACCTTGTAACAGGACGATGACCCAAACATACTGCTAGAGCTACAATGGAATGGCTTAGATCAAAGCATATTCATGTGTGTGAATGGCCCAGGGACACTCCAGATCTAAATACCATTGTGAATCTGTGGCAAAACTTAGGGGCACTTTGCACGCTGCGACATCGCAGGCCGATGCTGCGATGCCGAGCGCGATAGTGCCCGCCCCCGTCGCAACTGCGATATCCTTGTGATAGCTGCCATAGCGATCATTATCGCTACGGCAGCTTCACATGGACTCACCTGTCCGGCGACCGTCGCTCTAGCCAGCGACCCGCCTCCTTATTAAGGGGACGGGTCGTGCGGCGTCACTGCGACGTCACGCGGCAGGCGGCCAATAGGAGCGGAGGGGTGGAGATGAGCGGGATGTAAACATCCCGCCCACCTCCTTCCTTCCACATATCCTACGGAATCTGCAGTGACGCCGGTAGGAGATGTTCCTCGCTCCTGCGACTTCACACACAGCGATGTGTGCTGCCGCAGGAGCGAGGAACAACATCGGACTGTCGCGTCAGCGTAATCATGGATTACGCCGACGCTGCACCGATGATACGATTACGGCGCTTTTGCGCTCGTTAATCGTATCATCGAGCCTTTACACACTACGATGTCGCATGCGATGCCGGAAGTGCGTCATTTTCAATTTGACCCCACCGACATCGCACCTGCGATGTCGTAGTGTGCAAAGCCCGCCTTAAAAATTGCTGATCACAGACGCCTCATCCAAACTCACTGAGCTAGAGCAATTTTTTTAATTTGTATTATTGACAACTGTTGCTGAACAAGTTACATTCAGTTCAAATATAATAAAGCAAAATATATAAAATCGGGCATGTGTGGAGCATTTATCAGGCCCTATACGCACGCTGCGTTTTTGCCGTGTTTTAGGTGCAGTTTGTGGCACAAACTGCATGTATTTCCTGCCCCAGCAAAGTCTATGAGATTTCAGTTTTGCTGTGTGCACGTTGCTTTTTTATGACTGCAGTTTGTTGTGAACACAAAACTGCAGTATATCAATTATTTTGCGTTTTTCCCTGCGCTTTTCACCCATTGATGAAAAAAAATGCATTAAAAATGCATAGTCAAAAAATGCATCAAAAACCCATGGAAAAACATGTTTTTGGATGCGTTTTTGGGCCACAGGCTGTGTTTTTGTGGCCACAGAGTGCAGTTTTGTACTACACAAAACTTCAGCGTGCGGACATACCAAAGTACTTGGGATATTCGTTACTCGTTAAGTATTTTGATATTCACATCGTGAGTTTCGAGTCCCCTGTCCACATGTTTGGTGCCTAATTTTCGGCCACTAAACAGGCAAGGATTGCTGCTGCCAATCACAGTAATGCTATAGCCATCCTTGCTCTGTTGGTATTACCGTGATTGGTAGGTGCAGTGACAAAAAAAATAAAGTGTTGTCCTTCGCCTATTTGTGATAACCAGCAAAGGTAAAGTAGACAGCAGGAGACTGGTATTCTCAGGCTGGGAGGGTCCATGGTGATTGGGCCCTCCACAGCCTAAAAATAGCAGATTGCAGCCGCCTCAATATTGGCGCCTCCATTAGATGCACAAATTGGGTGCTTTACCTGGCACATCCCCATTGCCCTGGTGCGGTGGCTTTCAAGTCCCCTGCCAACATGTTTGGTGTCTGATTTTCAGCCACTAAATAAATGGGGATTGCTGCTGCCAATCACAATAATGCTATAGCCATCCTTGCTGCTAGCAATTCTGTGATTAGCAGGGGCAGTGAAAAAAAATGACATGCGGTCCCCCGCCTATTTGTGATAACCAGCTCAGGTAAAGTAGACAGCAGGAGACTGGTATTCTCAGGCTGGAAAGGTCCATGGGTATTGAACCCTCCCCAGCCTAAAATTAACAGCTTGCAGCCGCCTCCCATTTGGCACCTCCATTAGATGTGCAAATTGTGGCGCTTTACCCGACTTATCCCAATTACGCTGGTGCAGTGGCAATCGGAATAATATATGGGGTTGATGTCAGCTGTGATTTCTCAAAAATCACAGCTGACATCAAGCTTTAAGTTGGTAATGGAGAGGTGTCAATGAGACCTCCCAATAACACCCTTGTAAGTAAAAAAAAAACTCCACAAACTTCCTTACTTTAAATAATAAAACAGAAAAACACAAACTCTTTATCTAATTTATTAACCCCCAAAAAACCCTGCAGGTCCAACGTAATCCACACAATGTCCCACAATGATTCCGAGTTCTGCTACATCCAGATGCTGCAAAAAATAAACGATTACTTCAACTCCTGGGACACACTGAGGGCAGCTACAGAACCAGCAGTGAGAATCGGTGACGTCAGTCAGGTTAACGGATTGCGGGACATAGAAGCACAGCAGTCCGGAAATCCAGCAGCCTTTAAGATTCCTGGAGTTCCCATCGGCTGAGACACCTGGAGACTGTGAAGTCTGTGATTTTTTTATTATTTAAAATAAAGGATTTTTGTGTGTTTGTGTTTTTATAATTTTACATACAGGGTTGAAAATAGTGAGGCCTCATAGATACCTCTCCATTACCAACTCAGGGCTTGATAGCAGCTATGATATTTGACAAGTCACAGCTGACATCAAACCCATATATTACCCTGATTGCCACCGCACCAGGGCAATTGGGATGTGCCAGGTAAAGCGCCACAATTGGCGCATCTAATGGATGTCCCCTTTGTTAGGCAGCTGCCGGCTGCTTTTTTAGACTGGGAAGGGCCCAATAATCATGGACCTTCCCAGCCTGAGACCAGCAGTCCCCAGCTGTCTGCTTTATCTGTGCTGGCTAACAAAAGTTGGCAGGATCCCCACAATGTTTTTTTACATTATTTTTTTTAAAATAATTAAAAAATGTTGTGGGGAAACCTCTTTTTTTTATAACCAGCTAAAATAAAGCACACAGCTGGGGGCTGGGGTAATACTCTGACAATATTGTTCCCAGAAGCAATCTGTGTTTAAGAGATGTATTCAGGTATCTTCCCCATGCTGTTACCATTCAATTCCAGCACTTTTTCATCCATTTCAGCATTTATACAGACCCACCAGACATCCTGAGAAAGTCAGTTGGAAAATTATTTGAGTTTCCTATTGTCTTGTAATAGAGTCATTATTTGTGATGAATACACAAATAATACGAAATATTTTAGATGAATAATCCAAACTCGAATATTTCACTATTCACCCATCAATAATACACCTTAACATCATACATTTCTGCATAATGATGCAACATATAAATATCTATGGACTCTTTTTCTTAACCTCTTCCCGACACATGACATACGGGGTAGGTCATGGATCATGTGAGGTTAATCCCCCTGCCTGCCAAGGGCAGTGAGCAGTGATCCCTATACATGTCAGCTGATTTGAACAGCTGACATGTGCAGCTATCAAGCATGAGTGGATACGCTCTCCACTCACGCCTGTTAACCCCTTGCATTTCGCTGTCAAAATGTGACAGCAAGATGAAACAGCGCACCGTGATAAGCATTCACTTACCTGGAGCCATTGGAAGTCACTTGACGTGATCATGTGGATCCGATAGTTGCCATGGTAGCACAGGGCCATGTGATGACTCCTTTAGCTATCATGAGTCATTTCCTCATACACCCGACAGACTGCCGTTTTTTAATAGAAGAGCTGTTTTTCTGCAGATCTTAGCTGTGTAGCTGTGATCTGGAGAAATGGAAGAGCGATCAGACTGCTGATCCTTATAGTCCCCTAGGGGGACTAGTAAAATAAAAAAAAAAAAGTTTTAAAAAAAATAAAAAACCTAAACGTTCAAATCACGTTTGCCCCATTGAAAATTAAAGGGTTAAAAAATATACACATATTTGGTATCGCCACGTTCAGAAATATCCGATCTATCAAAATCTAAAATCAATTAACCTGATTGCTAAGCAAAAAAATTCCATATGCCAAAATTAAGTTTTTTGGTCGCTGCGTATTTTGCGCAAGATGCGATAACAGGTGATGAAAATGTAGCATCTGCGCAAAAAGGGTTCCTTTAAAAACAACAGTTCAAATAGCAAAAAATAAACTGTCACTGAGCCATAGATCCCGAAAAGTGTACCCTATTTTGGACAAACTTATTAATTTTTTTAACCCCTTAGACAAGAGTAAACCTATACATGTTTGGTGTCTACGAACTCGTACCGACCTGCGGCATCACACCGACTCATCAGTTTTACCATATAGTGAACACTGTGAAAAGTACAACTCGTCCTGCAAAAAATAAGTCCTTATATGGCAAGATGGATGGAAAAATAAAAAAGTTACGGCTCTCAGAAGGAGGGGAGAAAAATCCCCTACCTCCAGAAAAACGGAAAATCGCCCAGGGGTGAAGGGGTTAATAACTAGGTAAGTTTGAAAATATCCTCGAGATATACACACTAAAGATTTTGTCATGATCAATTATTAAAACAGAAAGAAAACAAACAACAACAAAACAACTCACTGGCAAAATAAAAAGAAGAGCAAAATATTCCATAAAGAATGCGTTTCTCACCACAGTATCCATAGTACAATCATCTTCAATTGAACTATTTAAAAAACCTATATGAATCCCCTAGTTTTCATTTGTGTTAGCCCGTACCTATGTTAGAAGTGTAATTATCTGCTTGAGGTAGTTGTCAGATAAGAAGAATCCTAAAAATCCCAAGTTTTAGAGAATTTCTGGGGACAATCCCTATTTTGATTTACTGTTCTCTCATATTGAATTATTGTATTTACTAACACAATCCAGGACTGCAGTGTAGGGTGAGAACTGCCCATATATTGTAATGTTATCAATTTCCTAGCAAGGGTTTCCCTTAGAAACATTCTCATGTGACGATTCCAAGATCCTTCTGCAAGAACCAGAAATATGCAAATTAATTGGTCGAGTGGGATGGGAATAGAAATTAAAGAGGATTGTATGGAGATTATGTACCGCCCCCACGCCAACAGTCGAGCACTCGGATCCAGAGCCGTGGTGGCTCGAGGGGTCTCCGGGGGGTCCGCGCGGACACTCTAATTAAAAGAAGAGCGGAGGAGGAAGTATGTACAGGGGATTTGGAAAGTTCGTGACGCCACCCACGGTGCGAGGTAAGATGGTGTACCACCGTTGCTGTTGGTGGTGGGGAGCCCGGTGGCGGTGGTATAGCAGCAAGGTGTTTAACCCCTCCGTGGGTAGGGGGTTTATGCCCCGGGGCCCGTTGGGATGTTGGTGATGGGGGTGCCGTTGGGTAGAGGAAAAGGGGCTTTTCAGTGTACTCACTCAGTCCAGGAATAATAACACCGACAGCTTGTAAACCAGAATTCTGAACACTACTGCAGCTTGGAGGGAGCACGTGTGGATCCATGCCCTTGGTGTTGCTGTTAGCCTGTGGCCTTTTCTGTGGCACCTTCTCACTTAGTTGGATCCTCAAGCTTGAAACTTTTCGGGTCCCGCTCACCCGTATAGCTAACGGAGTGAGCTTGCTCTCAGGGTTCACGTGTAGGATTTCTTTGGACTGTATTTGGGATGCACTAGTACCCCGATTTTGGAGTGGGTTGGGGATGAATCTTGAAGTCTTCACCCCCGTCGGGTAAATTACCAGGACGCGTGAAGCTACTTCCTGGCCTAGAGTCCACGTACCCCGTCATGCCCTGGCCCCTGCCCGGTGATGGCTCAAGGCCGCCGGCTGCCCTCCTCGGCAGACCGTGCCCCTTGACGCGATCCCCTGCGACCGGGGTTCCAGCTCCTCCTAGGCCCAGACCAACGTCTGCCACCTAGTAACTTCAGGAGCCCTGCTCCGGACCAGTGACCTCTCCCTCTCGGAGAGTCACTTTCCACCTCCTTCTCCTTTTACTCCTGTTTTACTTCTCTCACCTTCCCCTACCAACTCCCCATCTGGGTGGCCCTATTCCCTTCAGGCCCCCCAATGGTGTGTCTGGTGGGTTCAGTGTAAAGTGTTTCTAGGATTTTGATTGGCTAAGCTGTTAGCAACACCAAAGGACCAGGATCCGTAACCAAGGAGGAGTGGATACTGTGCAGAAGGGCAGGTTGCACCATACCCTGTGATGACCTGATAGGCCAGGGTGTCACAATTACATTTTGCCAGAAGGATACAATGATATGGCAAACCCATATGATGTGCCAGAAGTCGGCGTCTTCAGTATGACACGTCAGACATTCTGACATTGGCAGTCTTCTAATTCAAAACAATCCTGCCTCGAGGCACTAAGTTTACTTCTCTGGTGGTCCTGGTAGAATGAAACTTGCTGGGTCCCGTTCCCCACTCTGGCTAAGTGTGGGAGCTTGCTCTCAGGATTCACGCTTGGGATTTTCTGGACCGTTTTGGGTGGAAAGTCCTATCCCCCTCGTTGCGCTAGTACCCCAATTTTGGAGCGGTTGGGAACGAATCTTGAAGGCTCCGTTCTCCACGGGTAAATTGTCGGGTTGCATGCAGCTACTCCCTGACCTAGGGTCCACGTACCCCATCGTGCTTCGGTTCCAGCCCGGTGATGGTGCAAGGCCGCCGACTGTCCTGCTCGACAGATCCGAGCCCCTTGCCACAATCCCCTGTGTCCGGGGGTCTGACTCCTCTAGGCCCAGACCACTGCCTGCAACCTAGACAGTTTCCTTATGGGAGTCTCCGCTCCCGACCACCTCAGAGCTCTTCACAGCTCGAGGGCTTCTCTCTCCTCACTCCTCACTCACTGACTGACTACACTCCTCACCTCCCCTTCCAGACCCCTCAGGTGGGCGACTCTATTCCACTCAAGCCGTCCACTGGTGTGTCCCGTGGGTGTGGTGCAGGGTGTATTTAGGATTTCAATTTGCTGATGTAGGCAACACCATCTGGTTAGGGACCCATAACCAAGAGTCTATTTGTACAACCAATAATCCCCACTTTTGTGAAAAATATCTTAATTTTTATTCAATATAGAAAATTAACACATCACACCATTTGTGCATTATTACATAGATTATAAAGAACAATTGTCTTATGCCACCAGTTGGCAACCCCTGATCTTGAATATCAAGACCAGGGTTTACAATACAGTATTAAAGACAAATTGATACAATTTAAAAACATATATCCAATAACTGGTTCACAAACGGACACAAATTCTACCCAGTGACTAGTTCACACAAGGACACAGATTGCAAGGTCCAAACTTAACTTGGTGACTCCCCAGATGGCTGTATTGGCACTTTCGTGCTGACACTGCGGTCATAATCATGTATGTTCATCCAGGGGCATCCACACAGGGTATAAACAGGTCCTTTAATCAGAGTCGTGAACCATCAGATATCAGATCAGACATCAGATAAAAAAGGGGGGATTACCCTTATTATGGGGGGCTATTTGAAATATCATACTCACTTGTCGGAGGAAATTATGGAAATGAACCTTTTGGGTCAATGAATTGATGGAGAGATCGAAAAATGATGTTGGTTTTGAGATATGATGATTTTGCTTGTGCTGTTTATTGTATGTGAAGTATTCGTATCAGGTCTAGTGACCATCGATTTGTAGTGTACAGGGGATCTCTTGTATATATGTGAAAAATCGTACAGTTAGGTCCAGAAATATTTGGACAGTGACACAATTTTCGCGAGTTGGGCTCTGCATGCCACCACATTGGATTTGAAATGAAATCTCTACAACAGAATTCAAGTGCAGATTGTAACGTTTAATTTGAAGGTTTGAACAAAAATATCTGATAGAAATTGTAGGAATTGTACACATTTCTTTACAAACACTCCACATTTTAGGAGGTCAAAAGTAATTGGACAAATAAACCAAACCCAAACAAAATATTTTTATTTTCAATATTTTGTTGCGAATCCTTTGGAGGCAATCACTGCCTTAAGTCTGGAACCCATGGACATCACCAAATGCTGGGTTTCCTCCTTCTTAATGCTTTGCCAGGCCTTTACAGCCGCAGCCTTCAGGTCTTGCTTGTTTGTGGGACTTTCCGTCTTAAGTCTGGATTTGAGCAAGTGAAATGCATGCTCAATTGGGTTAAGATCTGGTGATTGACTTGGCCATTGCAGAATGTTCCACTTTTTTGCACTCATGAACTCCTGGGTAGCTTTGGCTGTATGCTTGGGGTCATTGTCCATCTGTTTTATGAAGCGCCGTCCGATCAACTTTGCGGCATTTGGCTGAATCTGGGCTGAAAGTATATCCCGGTACACTTCAGAATTCATCCGGCTACTCTTGTCTGCTGTTATGTCATCAATAAACACAAGTGACCCAGTGCCATTGAAAGCCATGCATGCCCATGCCATCACGTTGCCTCCACCATGTTTTACAGAGGATGTGGTGTGCCTTGGATCATGTGCCGTTCCCTTTCTTCTCCAAACTTTTTTCTTCCCATCATTCTGGTACAGGTTGATCTTTGTCTCACCTGTCCATAGAATACTTTTCCAGAACTGAGCTGGCTTCATGAGGTATTTTTCAGCAAATTTAACTCTGGCCTGTCTATTTTTGGAATTGATGAATGGTTTGCATCTAGATGTGAACCCTTTGTATTTACTTTAATGGAGTCTTCTCTTTACTGTTGACTTAGAGACAGATACACCTACTTCACTGAGAGTGTTCTGGACTTCAGTTGATGTTGTGAATGGGTTCGTCTTCACCAAAGAAAGTATGCGGTGATCATCCACCACTGTTGTCATCCGTGGACGCACAGGCCTTTTTGAGTTCCCAAGCTCACCAGTCAATTCCTTTTTTCTCAGAATGTACCCGACTGTTGATTTTGCTACTCCAAGCATGTCTGCTATCTCTCTGATGGATTTTTTCTTTTTTTTCAGCCTCAGGATGTTCTGCTTCACCTCACTTGAGAGTTCCTTAGACCGCATGTTGTCTGGTCACAGCAACAGCTTCCAAATGCAAAACCACACACCTGTAATCAATCCCAGACCTTTTAACTACTTCATTGATTACAGGTTAACAAGGGAGACTCCTTCAGAGTTAATTGCAGCCCTTAGAGTCCCTTGTCCAATTACTTTTGGTCCCTTGAAAAAGAGGAGGCTATGCATTACAGAGCTATGATTCCTAAACCCTTTCTCCGATTTGGAAGTGAAAACTCTCATATTGCAGCTGGGAGTGTGCACTTTCCGCCCATATTATATATATAATTGTATTTCTGAACATGTTTTTGTAAACAGCTAAAATAACAAAACTTGTGTCACTGTCCAAATATTTCTGGACCTAACTGTATATGTGTATGCATGTGATCTCTAGATGCTTATTTGCTGTGTATTCATGCTATATATGGGGGTGGTATATATGGGTTATATCTGGGATGACCACCTTTATGTGTAGATGTCTGTAGCAGCTTTATATCTATGCTGCATCTTGCTCTTATCTATGGTATATAGGGTCTATGCATAGTCCTTATGTCATTATGAACGTTATAACTCTGGTATGACTGCACAAGCATCTATGCAGCTGAGATCTCCTGTTTCTAATATTGGGGTTTATATGCCTTTTGAAGGCCCGTGCATTATTTTAAAGGCTGCGGATCATCTAATGTTTGAATATGGCCACATTACAGTAGTTTTGTCCTAATCTACATGCTGCGGGTATCTCCGGTTTTAACAGTGCGGTTATATCTGTAGTTTCTATCTTCACATATACGCCTATCCTTGTTCATGTGACTTTGTGAGCTCACAACAAGGAGGGCGTTACCTAGCACTGTGAAAGGTTTCCCCCCTTGCATTACGTAGATGGGGCATGCGCATTGATTGTATCTGGCGGAGCATGCGCAGTAGCTCCTGTGATGACGCATATGTATTCTCATATACACGCCCATTCTTGTTCATGTGACTTTAGTTCACAACAAGGAGGGCGTTACCTAGTACGATGAAGGGTTTCCCTCCGCATTATGTAGATTGGGCATGCGTACTGATCGCAATTGGCGGCGCATGCGCAGTAGCAATCAAGATGACGCTGTCTGGGGGAGGAAGTGGTTTCTCCCCAGCTGTCTCATCAAGCATGGGCTATTTAGGGCAGTGGAGATTATGCAGCTCCATGACGCCTGGAGGACGGGAGCATGATATCTAAACAGTATTGACTGGAGTGCTGCTGATCTGTTCGTGTGGCGCCATGGACCTGCATATCCCCTAACTTTTCTATCTGACAAGTGAGTTATCTGTGTATTATGTTATTGTTTGATGAATTTTGCGCACCTATTGTATTGTTATGTGTGTTGGTAGTATATGCTTTATGAGAAGCTGATAAGACTATACTTACCTTACAGCCTCCTGATGAACCACACGTCCTGTGTGGGGAAACGCGTCGAGGTGGAGACGTCTTATTGATAGGAAATATCTGATGGTTCACGACTCTGATTAAAGGACCTGTTTATACCCTGTGTGGATGCCCCTGGATGAACATACATGATTATGACCGCAGTGTCAGCACGAAAGTGCCAATACAGCCATCTGGGGAGTCACCAAGTTAAGTTTGGACCTTGCAATCTGTGTCCTTGTGTGAACTAGTCACTGGGTAGAATTTGTGTCCGTTTGTGAACCAGTTATTGGATATATGTTTTTAAATTGTATCAATTTGTCTTTAATACTGTATTGTAAACCCTGGTCTTGATATTCAAGATCAGGGGTTGCCAACTGGTGGCATAAGACAATTGTTCTTTATAATCTATGTAATAATGCACAAATGGTGTGATGTGTTAATTTTCTATATTGAATAAAAATTAAGATATTTTTCACAAAAGTGGGGATTATTGGTTGTACAAATAGACTATAGGAATCCCCAGGGCCTAGAGCTAGCAAACTTTGACCCATAACCAAGAGGAAGGTGGATACTGCACGGGAGGGTACATTGTGCAATACCCTGTGACAACCTGATAGTCCAGGGGCGTCACACAACTGTCACTCAAGAAGCTGCTTATTTTACAAACTTCACTTTCTTGGATTTGAATACCTAAACATCCGAGCTGACCATTACAGGTATGTAGAGAATCAGCCTGATAGTGACAGTATAGCACTGGCTTTAGGTTATATACGAAAATCCTGGTGATTGGTTCCCTTTAATGGGGTCAAATAAGATTGATGGATAATGTAGAGTTGAATCATTTTATTATTTGTAGATGAGAAATATGAAGAGGAGACTCCAATATCTCTTCCCAGTCCTCATCTTGGAATGAAAGGGATGAGCAATTTCCATCTGTCCCTCACTATTAAAGGAATCTGTCAGGCGCAATATGCACCCAGAACCACGGGTAGTTCTGGGTGCATATTAGTAATCCCTGCCTAACTGTCCCAGTATACACTAGCATAAATAAACAGATCTTTAGAAAAAGTATTCCTAAAGATCGTTTCTTATATGCTAATGAGGCCCACGACTAGTCGCAAGGGCGTGAGTTCCCTTGGCTAGCCGGCCCACATAGCATGTTAGGCCGCCCCTGCTGATCCTCACTTCAGGAGTCCCTCAGCAATAACAACACGGTGGCGGTTTTGCATCCGTGTTTTTCCATGCCAGTCGACAAGCCACAGGAGAGGCCTTCTATTCCTCAGGATCCGATGTCTCTCCCACTCTATCTCCACAGCCTCACTCTATCTTGTCTTCTTCCTTACCTCCCTCCAAATAAAGATGCCGCCTTCTTTCTCCTATCCCAGGGGGTCGGGCCTATCCCTTTCCCTGAACTGAACTATGTTGACACTGTGCCCTCTGGTGGTGAACTGCAAAACTCCACCCCAACCCACCTTTCTACCATAACATGAGGCCAGGTCATCGAGGAAGTTATGAGGCTCCTGCCACCCCCTTACATTCCCCCTTTCTTTATCCATAGCCGTCTATGCGACAACCTGCAACAGGGAAAACATGGTTCCAACAAAACAATACAATTTTAATTATCACACAAAATGCTTGAAAAAGGGTCATCTAGTACGATATATTGGGCAGAACAAGATGGGCAGGGTCAATGGGGGAAAATGGGCAAAGAGCTGTTCATGTGGGGACAAACAGGGGCAAACAGTCATGGGGAGGCAAAAAGGGGAAAACAGTCCATGGTGGGGGCTAAAAGGGCAAGCAGTTTGACCAAAAACAAAGTTCTTGGCCTATCCGGCTACAAGGGGCATATTCCATACCTTCATAAATCACATCTTCCTTTAGAATCAACAGTTCTGGCCTGCATAGCCATGAGGGGTATTAATCATCCCTCCGTTTTTCCAACATACAGGCCTCTTCTGGCCAACAGAGGCATGAACCCAACCAAGGCTCTGGGCCTTCAACTTACTTCAGGAGGCATAGCAAAACTGTCCCCTCTTCTAGGCATAATGAAAGTCCAGTCTTCTTAGCCACTCCCAGCTTGCTTTTTCCTGGTAGCTCATTTCTTCTTCCACATGTCATATGTCCGGGGAGACAAGGGGCTTTGCCACGTCCATAGCTTGTCAGGGTTACGCAATCGAATCAGCTTCTTCCTCCGGGTCCACAAATGGATGCACATCCCCAGAGGCCCTTTCCAGGTATATCTGGCCGATGCAGTTACTGTGCACCAACACAGAGGGGGCAGCCGCTGCTGAAAGATCTGACAAGGACCCCGCTGCATCCCACACAGTATGCTGGGCTCTCTGATGCTCCTCAAATCCGGGAGAATTGTTTCTGGCCTCCTGGGCTGCAACTCTCTCTGCTTCAGCTGCTGCTGCCCGCCGCAAACCCTCTCTCCTTTTTGCCTCAGCCTCCGCCTCCCACATTTCATGTTCTTGGGGTAGCCAGCCGAGTCACCCCAACAGCATACCACCCCTTACGACATTGCAGCTTCATAATGGTCACTCTCTCACCAACATAGAGTCCGCAGCAGTGAGGGTAGCCTTGGTTACCATCACCCGGTTCACAAACACCTGATGGCCCGTATATTCCTCCTCTATGAACCCGTACCCCTTGAGCTGGTTAAATGTCACCACCCAGCCCAAGGAGCACTACTCATCAGCCTTCAGACCCTCCATCTATTCCTGGGCCGGCACGTAAGCCTGCTTGTGTTCCTTGATGACCGCTTCCTTCAGGGCCTGGAAGGTCCGGGTTTCTTCCCACTTGTTTGGGGGAGGATCTGCTGTGGCTGCGGGTTCATGCCTGTGTTCACTGCTAGATTCCGACTGCAGGGAGATTCTCTGTGGGTTAACCTGGGGAAGTGCAGGAAGTGCTAGGCAGGGATTACTAATATGCACCCAGTACTGCCCGTGGTTCTGGTGAAGGGTCGGCCGGGGGATCTGCCGAGGCAGGGGATTGTAGTAGTTGTGTCCCCAACCAATACGCTCCATGAAACAGGGCTTGAGAGAATGTTGGATCTGGTGTGTGGCATGCTTGTAGAGGCTGTGTTTCTGTTGCTTTCGTGGCAGCTTCTCGTCCCACTAAATTAGAGGCAGACTCCAGGTTTTAATGCAACATTTGAGCTTTAATAGCTTTATATACACCTTCTTTTCCAGAGGATAGGCACAACTTTTTCACCGGACGAGACATACATTTCCATACGATTCCCACTACCACGGCTGTCAGAGAGTCCCACCTGCTTCCTGGATTACCGGCCCTTTTCCCTGCGGGTTTGGACATTCTGGCCATGCTTATCCCCACTTCAGGAGTCCCTCAGCAATAACTACATGGTAGTGGTCCCTAGAACTTGGCCCCATGCTTTCTGCATCCGTGTATTTCATGCCAGTCCACAAGCCACAGGAGCGACCTTCTATTCCTCAGGATCCGATGTCTCTCCCACTCTGTCTCCACAGCCTCACTCTATTTTGTCTTTTTCCTTACCTCCCTCCAAAAAAACATGTCCTTTCCTTTCTTTTATCCCAGGGGGACGAGCCTATCCCTTTCCCTGAACTGAACTATGGGAACACTGTGCCCTCTGGTGGTGAACTGCAGAACTCTACCCCAACCCACCTTTCTACCATAACATGAGAACAGGTCGTCGGGGAGGTTAATAAGCTCCTGCCACTCCCTTACACGGGGTGCATATTGCACCTGACAGGTTCCCTTGAAAGGATAAGGGACCTACTCCGTACCTACTCATAGCAGATATTTAACAACACCCAAGACAGTCACAACAGACTTCACGGTCCCCTGAGGAAGTCATCACGAAATACGTATTGGGACTGCTCCCCCTGTGCGTCTGCATGTGAGTTTTACATTTGGTGGATTCCTTGCCGGGCTATGTGTTTGGGTAAATGTGCCTATGATTCTTTACTTAGTACTGCTCTGTCTTTCACATTGAATCTGTTTGCTGTGAAGGCACTTACACTGGCCCTGCTGGGAATATACCCTTGTGTTTACCCTGCTAGATCCATGCAGCCTCACATGGGGATTTCTTGTTCGCTCTCATGTGTCTTTTTACCTCCTTACCTGTTATAATGTTTTATATCCCATGTAAAATTATATGCTTGACCCAATCAATTAAAGATTTTTCTATGTGCAATTTGCATTGTTGTTGGTGGTTTTTGGGCCATGGGATATAATGGTATATGAGGCAAATCCAAAGACTTCTCTTTTTTGTCGTTTTCATAGCAGATATGTATATAAAATGGATATGTGATCTTGCAATTTGAGTATTCCTATCAAGGGAAAAGCCAATATCAATTTACCTGGTCCATGTTTTTTTATTTTGACTAAAATACTGATCTTAGGTGAAGGTGTGAAGCCCCTCACCTGCAGCGATCGCCTTCAGGACCTCGGGGACTTCTCTCCACCTCCAGGGACGCTGCAGGGTCTTCACGTGCTGGAAATCTTCTGGCAACAGGTATGTCAGGTTAACTTTAATAGGAATCGTGACGCCACTCTCGGTTCTGCGGTTAGGGTGAGGGGTGACCGCCACTGCAATTTAGCGAGCGTCTGGGGCTGATGGTGTCTACAGTCTGGTGTTATGGCCTCCCGAGAGTGAGGCTGGCCCCAGGGGCTCGGGTGTATGTGCGTGGAACCACAGGTCGCAGAATAACTCAAACACAGTCCATAATGTCTTTCAGGGTTTTTACTCATGTTCAGTTGTTCACTGTGAGGTAACCCGGGCAATGTTGAGATAGACTGCAGGGAGAACCAGGTATCCTTCAGGCTGAAGTAAGGGTGACTGCAAGCTCGCCTTCCTAGCACTTCTTGTTTCGGATAACCCCCGACTTGAAGTATATGGGATTCATCCAGGGAAGTCGCATCTGCCTTTTCTCCCCTTTCTGGCTCGTTTGCTGGCAGCGTGGACCAAATAAAGATGGCTTCATGCCCTATTTCACTTATGGGCCCCCTTGTTGCTGCTGATGCTGCGGACTCTGTGTGTTTGGTGTGGGACTTGTCCACCCCACCGGCAGGTTTAGTAGGTAGTTAAACTTGAGCCTACTTCGGGAACCTGTTTCCCCTGCGTGCCTGGTCTACCAGGAGTCCCCGTACTCAATCACCCTCCTTCTTACTGAGGTGTCTTTAAGTCTGACTCTGTGGCAACCGAACTCCCCCGCCAGCAGCCACTGCACATGCAGGGTCTGACAGTGTTCCGCTCTTCAGCCCTACACTTCATACATGGCTGCTCCCCTCCTTTTCCTCTGACTGCCACTGCACAACTCTCCTCCAGCTTCACTACAGCACCACACTAACAGAGATGTGGAGGCTCCGCCCCCTCCTGGGTCTAACCAGGGGTCCCCTCTAGTGTGTGTGTGTGTGTGTGTCCTGGTCAAAGGGTGCCTGTGTGTCCACACCCTACTCAGCCTTTGGGATTACCTGTTTGTACTGACCCAGCATGAGATCAGTACTCAGTGGTGCCTGACCAGGTCAGGGGCGCCACAAAAGTATCTAAGGAACTGGAACCTCAGTACATTATATTTATTGTTGATTGCATTTGTTCAAAGGATAATATCACATTTTGATCATAGATGTTGTTTAGTGAAAGAATTATAAGAACACCAAACATGGAAAGAAAAGTGAGAAACCAATGATGCAAAGTATTAATTTTGCCACCGAGGCATCTCAGCTGTTGTATGTCTAACATTAACCACACTTTTTGCTTGTATCCATGCCTTGTAACCGTGCCAATATAAGCATGGGAAGCATTTTGGGGACTGGGGTAGTATCTAAATCCAGAAAGCCCAATAAGCAGTTAGATTCTGCCACCTTTTCTAAATGGCCGTCCCAATTTGGCAATTTTGACCCGGCCATACAGCTGTTTAGTGCTTTACGTTGACCTGCCAGATAACAGAGGAAGAAATCCGGTAAAGCCGCATGTCCTGCTTTTTTGATCTTTAAAGATTGGACAGTTGAAGCTAGTTGGGTCTAGATTTTCCCCATATAAAGGTAGACATTAATCAGTTTAGAGTTATAAAATAGGATTTCGGAACTGCCACTGTACTGTGTTGTAGAGTTTAACTGAATTTACGGAGCAAAATTATTTTAATTACTGTAGATTTATACAAGCTGGTACGGTACCAATAAGTGTAGTTTACCAAAAAAAAAGAGATAATTTGAGTTTGACACAATCTAGTAGGGGGAGTATATTTGAGGTTAAGTCATTCCTACTGTCTTTTGAAATAATCATCCCTAGATATTTGAAACTATTTACTTTGGGAAGAGGAGATAATGATTTCAAGAAGTTAGTAGATACTTATGTAAGGGGCATTAACACATATTTAAGCGCTGAGCGCTTCCTATCACTGAGCACTGGCTCAGTGATAGGAAACAAAGGGTGGTTATTAATGGTACGTACTCGGACTGGGTCTCAGTTCATAGTGGGGTACCACAGGGGTCAGTATTGGGCCCGCTTCTTTTCAACATATTTATAAATGACCTTGTTGGGGGCATGCGGAGTAGAATTTCAATATTTGCAGATGATACTAAACTCTGCAGGGTAATCAATACAGAGGAGGATAATTTTATATTACAGGGAGATTTATGTAAATTGGAGGATTGGGCTGAGAAGTGGCAATTGAAGTTTAATGTAGATAAATGTAAGGTCATGCACTTGGGTAGAGGAAATAACATTTATGATTATGTACTTAATGTAGAACACTGGGTAAAACAGACACAGAAAAAGACTTGGGTGTATGGGTGGATGGTAAACTTCACTTTAGTGGACAGTGTCAGGCAACTGCTGCCAGGGCTAATAAAATAATGGGATGTATTAAAAGAGGTATAAGTGTTCATGAAATCATGAAAAAAATATAGTTCTAATTCTGTACAAGTCACTAGTGCGACCGCACTTAGAATACTGTGTACAATTCTGGTCACCGATATATAAGAAGGACATAGCTGAACTGGAGAGGGTGCAGAGAAGAGCGACCAAGATTATTAGAGGAATGGGTGGGCTGCAATACCAAGACAGGTTATTAAACTTGGGGTTATTTAGTTTGGAAAAACGAAGGCTTAGGGGGCATCTAATCACAATGTATAAATATATGAGGGGACAGTACAGAGACCTTTCCAAAGATCTTTTTACACCTAGGCCTGCGACTGGAACACGGGGGCATCCGCTACGTCTTTAGGAAAGGTTTAATCATAATCACAGACGAGGATTCTTTACTGTGCGAGCAGTGAGACTATGGAACTCTCTGCCGCATGATGTTGTAATGAGTGATTCACTACTAACATTTAAGCAGAGCCTGGACGCCTTTCTTGAAAAATTTAATATTACCAGTTATGTATATTAGATTTTATGACAGGGTATTGATCCAGGGAACTAGTCTGATTGCCGGATGTGGAGTCAGGAAGGAAATTTTTTCCCCATTGGAACTTGTTTGCCACATTGGGGTTTTTTTGCCTTCCTCTGGATCAACATGTTAGGCTACAGGTTGAACTAGAGACTTAGGCGGGCTTTGCACACTACGACATCGCAGGCCAATGCTGCGATGCCGAGTGCGATAGTCCCCGCCCCCGTCGCAGCAGCGATATGTGGTGATAGCTGGCGTAGCGAAAGTTATCGCTACGCCAGCTTCACACACACAGTCACCTGCCGTGCGACGTCCCTGTGGCCGGCGACCCGCCTCCTTGTTAAGGGGGCGGGTCGTGCGGCATCACTGCGACGTCACACGGCAGGCGGCCAATCGGAGCGGAGGGGCGGAGATGAGCAGGATGTAAACATCCTGCCCACCTCCTTCCTTCCGCATATCCTACGGAAGCCGCAGTGACGCCGGTAGGAGATGTTCCTCGCTCCTGCGGCTTCACACACAGCGATTTGTGCTGCCGCAGGAGCGAGGAACAACATCGGACCATCGCGTCGGCGTAATTATGAATTACGCCGACGCTGTACCGATGATACGATTACGACGCTTTTGCGCTCGTTAATCGTATCATACAGGCTTTACACACTGCGATGTCGCATGCGATGCCGGATGTGCTTCACTTTCAATTTGACCCCACCGACATCGCACCTGCGATGTCGCAGTGTGCAAAGTGCCCCTTAGAGTCTCCCTTCAACCTTAAAAACTATGATACTATGATACTATGATATTTGTCCCAGTATATAAATAGGCCAGATTATCTGCCAAATATATCAATTGTAGAAATAACATGAGGTAGGGTGTCTTTAATTTGGTCTATAAAGGCTATCATATCATCTGCATAAAGCCCAATAGTATCAGTCCTGTACGCTATAGAAATTCCCTTGATTAGCGATGATGACAAACATATCCTTATCGACAAAGCCTCAATAGCCAGGGAGAAGAGGGCCGGGGATAGGACACAGTCCTGTCTGATCCCCCTCTCCAGTGGAAATGATGTAGATTATATATTATTAATCACTACTTTAGCTCCATGGGCCACATTTAACATATGAATCCATTAATAAAACCCAGGGTCAAATGCAAATTTCTGCAGGCAAGCTGATAGAAAGGCCCACTCCACTAAGTCACATACTTTCACCACATCTAGTGAGGCCAGTGCCCAATTGTTTGGTATTAATTAGTTACTTTGAACAATACACTGAACTCTTCCAATATTGTTAGAAGCATAAATCCAGTCTAGTCTGGAGGTATTAGATTGAGGATCATCTTATTCAGTCTTGTAGCTAATATTGGGGTAAGGATTTTATAATGTACATTTAACAATAAGATGGGACTTTACAACCCACAATCTAGGGGTTCCTTACTTTCCTTTACCAGAATGATAATGTTGCCTCAAAGAAAGAGTCAGTTAGAAAGCTCCCTTGAGAGGCCTGTGAAAAGACCTCCAAGAAATATGGTGCTAGAATATCCTGATACCTGTTATACAATTCCAATGGCAATGCATGAGGACGTGGTGATTTGCCTGACAAATCATGCATGGCAAGGCCCACCTCCTCCAGAGTAATATTAGTGTCCTGGCTGATGGTAAAATTAGGTCATTTTAAATCTGCCAAATTACACTAACATTACACTTAGAACTATATAGGTTTTATAATATCAGTAAAAAAGAATTACGGTACATTTTTCACTAGCGGACGTACCAATAAGCCCATCGGATGTCTGTTTTTTGAGTATAGTATTAGATGTTTTATGTTGGCTAACCATGAAGGCAAGTACGGTAATTTCCAGACTGATTCCTCAGTTCAAAGGTAGAGCTATTTTCAAAGGAAGAATGGGCAAAAATGTCAGCCTCTAGATGTGCAAACTTGGTGGAGACATATCCCAAAATACAAATGCACTTCATAGTTTTCAGATTTATACTTTTAAAATACTGTATATAGAAAGCTATGTACAGTATCATTTCCTTTACAGATTACAAATATTTTCTACTTAGTGTTTCTTTATCAAGTAAAGTCCCAGTAAAATTCTTTTAAGTTTTTGGCTGTAAGATTAAAAAATGTTGAAAAATTCAAAATGTATGAATACTTTTTCAAGGCACTGTACATACAGTACTGTATGTATATAAGTGATACATCGCCCTTCAGACTATTGGATTCTGTGATTCCCCCTGTTTTGATTTAGACCTGTTTGAGCGTAAGAGGATGAAGCTTAATGTGCCAATCCTTGTCCCCATCCTATAGTAATGTTCCCCATCCTTGTCCCCATCTGATAGTAATGTGCCTCATCCTTGTCCCCATCCTATAGTAATGTGTCCCATCCTTGTCCCCATCTGGTAGTAATGTCCCCATCCTTGTCCCCATCCTATAGTAATGTTCCCCATCCTTGTCCCCATCTGGTAGTAATGTCCCCAGCCTTGTCCCCATCCTATAGTAATGTTCCCCATCCTTGTCACTATCTGGAAGTAATGTCCCCAGCCTTGTCCCCATCCTATAGTAATGTTCCCCATCCTTGTCACCATCTGGAAGTAATGTCCCCAGCCTTGTCCCCATCTTATCGTAATGTGCCCATCCTGTAGTAATGTGTCCACCCTTGTCCCCATCTTATAGTAATATTCCCCATCCTTGTCCCCTTGTAGCAATGTCCCTATCCTATAGTACTGTCCCATCCTATAGTAATGTCCCCATTCTATAGTAATGTCCCAATTCTATAGTAATGTGCCCATCCTTTAGTAATGTGCCCACCTTGTCCCCATCCTAGTCCTCATCCTGTAGTAATGTCCCCATCCAATAGTAATGTGCCTATCATTGTCCCAATCCTATAGTAATGTCCCTATCCTATAGTAATGTACCCAGTCTTATCCCTATCCTATAGTAATGTTTCCCATACTTGTCCCCTTGTAGTAATGTCCTTATCCTGTAGTACTGTGCCCATCTTAGTCCCCATCCTATTGTAATGTGCCCACCTTGTCCCTATCCAATAGTAATGTGCCCACCTTGTCCCTATCCTATAGTAATGTGCCCACCTTGTCCCCAACCTATAGTAATGTGCCTACCTTGTCCCCATCTTATAGTAAGGTCCCCAGCCTTGTCCCCATTCTATAGTAATGTCCCCATCCAATAGTATTGTACCCATCCTTGTAATGTCCCATCCTTTATTAATGTCTCCAGCCTTGTCCCCATCCTATAGTAATGTGCCCACCTTGTCCCTATCCTATAGTAATGTCCCCATCCAATAGTATTGTGCCCATCCCTGTAATGTCCTCATCCTAATGTCCAAATCCTATTGTAATGTCCCCAGGTTTGTCCCCATCCTATAGTAATGTGCCCATCCTGTAGTAATGGGTAGGGGGGGCGGCGGCTGAAAGGGGGCAGTGGCTATAACTTAACGATCGCTCTCCTCGGCTTCCACGGATGGAGTGAAGCTGAGGGGAGCGGTCTCCGGCCCCAGATCCAAGGTGATTGGAGAGATCAGAGCTGGGGGCGGGTGAAACAGCGGTCACCCAGCTCCAGCCAATGATCAGTGCTATAGCTGCACTGATCATGGCTGGATTTCAATGTTTCAGCCATTTTCAATGGCTAAAACATTACAGTGGCTGTGATTGGCTGAGCGGCATTCATCAGCCAATCACAGCCTCCTTAGGTCCGGGGAGGAGACACCAACCCTCCTGAGGTCAGGCAGAGGTCCCCTCCTCCCCGGACCTAAGGTATTTGCAAAGTGATCGCAGCCACCGGGGCTCCGGGACCACGATTCCACCATGACGATTCCACTATGACATACCGGGACCATGATTCCACCTTAAGTACCAGGGAGCCATGACGTACCCAGTACGTCATAGGTCGCTAAGGGGTTAATGTGCCGTCCTTTACATACACACATGCACAAACAAAACCCCCCCCACACCATTCTTCTCGCCTCTCCTGCGTTCCCTCGGCTGTCTCATCTCTGCTTCTTGCTGTCTGCAGGCCCGTTCCCCCATTGACTATCGCGGCAGGGGCAGTATCCACTGGCAGCGCTTTATGTCAGATGAATATTTTGCCGGCACTCTGACATAAAGCGCTCTGTCATCTGAAATAAAGCGCAGACAGTCGCTGCGGCCCCTGCACCTGCCGCGATAGTCAACGGGGGCACGGGCCTGCGGGCTGCACGAAGCAGCCTGTGGGGCCGCATGCGGCCCGCGGGCTGCGTGTTTGAGACCTCTGCTGTAGCAGGATGGTTGTGGGAGCAGTGGAGCGGGCTTACAGACAAAGATCAATGACCAGATCTGAGAGGAGATCCAAGACCACGTCCAAGAGAAGATCCGTGAAGAGATACGAGGGGAAATCTGAGACCAGATACGAGAGGGGATCCGAGACCAGTTCCAAGAGAAGATCCACCACCAGATCCAAGGATAGATCTGACACCAGATCTGAGAAGAGATCTGTGACTAGTTCCAGAGGAAGATTTGTGACCAAATCCGAGACATGACCCGGCCGTTGCTGAGGGCCATCTTTGTGAGCCGTTGTTTCCTGTACAAATGTGTGGTACTAAGTGGAGACTGGGGCATTGCGTCCGGGAACAAAGGCTAAATCAGTATGCTGAGGATAAGTTAAAAACACCTACAATATATGGGTGGACATAAATTGTAGGGGGTTTTTTTTAATGCAAAGAGAGGCATTAGTTTGATATGGACAAAAATGAGGTCAACTTGTCGCTAGCTGCTGGGCTCACATAAAATCTCAAAGTATCTCAATTTTTCCATGTTTTTTCATAGCAGTAATGCATGTCTATATTCCCAATATTCATTGTTCCACATACTGTATCTTAGCACTGCAGAGTACAATTTTTTCTTTTATCTTATAATTTGTCTTATTTTCACCAACTGTGCTATTCCTTGACCTCGTGCCAAAGGCACCTTTTCCTTATTTGTGTAAAGTAAATAAACCGTTGTTGGTTCAGTTACCACTGTTTCCTCATTGTCTCTGCCGCTGCATCCTCATGCCTATTTACATTAATACGTTCTGACTGATTACCTGTTAATTGACCCTGGCTATCTCTGTGACCTCAGCTTTTGATTTCTGATTTAATCCATTGTTCTTTCACTCCAGTTACAGACTTCGCTAGTTAAGCTGGGGTCACACTAAACGACAGCGACAACGACGTCGCTGTTACGTCACCGTTTTCTGTGACTTAGCAGCGACCTTGTAAGTCGCTGTTATGATCGCTGCTTAGCTGTCAAACACAGCAGCCGAAGCAGCGATCATAACGACACGCGTCGCTGTGCTGCAACATGTGCAGAGAGCAGGGAGCCGCGCACACTGAGCGCTGGCTCCCTGCTCTCCTAGCTACAGTACACATCGGGTTAATTAACCCGATGTGTACTGCAGCTACATGTCACAGAGCAGAGAGCAGGGAGTCGCGCACACTGCTTAGCGCTGGCTCCTTGCTCTCCTAGCTACAGTACACATCGGGTTAATTAACCCGATGTGTACTGCAGCTACATGTCACAGTGCAGAGAGCTGGGAGCCGCGCACACTGCTTAGCGCTGGATCCTTGCTCTCCTAGCTACAGTACACATCGGGTTAATTACACGATGTGTACTGCAGCTACATGTGCAGAGAGCAGGAGCCGGCACTAGCAGCAAGAGCGGCGGAGGCTGGTAACGAAGGTAAATATCGGGTAACCACCTTGGTTACCCGATGTTTATTTTGGTTACAGCTTACCGCAGCTGCCAGATGCCGGCTCCTGCTCCCTGCTCGCTTCATTTCGTCGCTCTCTCGCTGTCACACACAGCGATGTGTGCTTCACAGCGGGAGAGCGACGACCAAAAAATGAAGCTGGACATTCAGCAACGAGCGGCGACCTCACAGCAGGGGCCAGCTTGTTGCTGGATGTCACACACAGCGACAGCGACGGGACGTCGCTGCAACGTCACAGAAAATGGTGACGTAGCAGCGACGTTGTTGTCGCTGTGTGTGACACCACCTTTAGACTTCTCTTGTCTCAGGCTATCTCCGCCTGCCATAAGCGACTCTGTGGAAGTAAACCATGGGACCATATTATAATTACACATCCCTGTATGAGGTATAAAGATTGAAGTCCAGGTTTAATTGGGAATCTACTAGATGAAGAGGCCAGCACCAAGTCTGTCTGAAGTACCTAAAAAAATGATTCTTGTCGACACCTGTATTAATGCAGCCTGATGTTTATCAACCCTTTAAGGTGGCGGTTGATGCATCAGAAGTGGGGATGGGAGATATATTGTCTTAGGGTCCATCAGTTGGTAAACTGCGTCCATGTGCCTTCTTTTTTAAGAAACTATCTCTGGCTGAATGTATTTACGGTATTGGTAATAGGGAATTACTTGCCATTAAATTAGCATTTCAGAAATGGTAACACCTTCTAGAAGGTGCTATACATCCCGTTAAAGTAGTAGCTAACAATAAAAATCTTCTCTACCTTAAGTCTGCTAAACGTCTTACACCGAGACAAGCTAAGTGATCATTATTTTTCAATAGGTTTAATTTTTTTGTAACTTATCGTCCAGGCCCTAAGAACTTAAAACCAATGTATTGTCCAGGAGTTTTCCAGGGGGGAACCTTGTGAGGAACCTGTCCCCATACTTCAGAAGGGAGTGGTGATTTTGCCGCTCAGTTGAATCTGAGATTGCTGAGGCTCATGGTGTGGCACCGCCTGGGGTTATAGTTAGAGTTGAGCGGACTTCTAATAATCCGGATCTGGCGGATCCATCGCGGGTTGGAAAAGAAGTCCGGATCCGATCTGAATCCAGACCCATGTATGGGAATGGGGAGCGGATCCGGGACGAGAGAGAGAGAGAGAGAGAGAGAGGAGAGAGAGAGAGAGAGAAAAAAAAAAAATCCGTTTCCGGATCGTGCAGCCGGATTCCCGCATCCAGGTTGGACCCGGATCGGACCCTGAAACCGCGCGGATCCGGATTTATACAGTTCGGATCCGCTCAACACTAGTTATAGTTAATTAATTTGTTCCCCTGAATTTTCACCTTAGAGTTCTGGGTGAGCATCATGATTCTGTTCTGGCTGGCACCGCTGGATGAAAGGTACTCTAAGGGCGGCTTTGCACACTACGACATCGCAGGTGCGATGTCGGTGGGGTCAAATCGAAAGTGACGCACATCCGGCAAAAGCGTCGTTATCGTATCATCGGTGCAGGCTCCGACATTTCCATAATGCCGGTACTGCGATAGGTACGATGTTGTTCCTCGTTCCTGCGGCAGCACACATCGCTGTGTGAGAAGCCGCAGGAGCGAGGTACATCTCCTACCTGCCGCCGGCCACAATGCGGAAGGAAGGAGGTGGGCGGGATGTTTACATCCTGCTCATCTCCGCCCATCCGCCACTATTGGCCGCCTGCCGTGTGACGTCGCTATGACGCCGCACAACCCGCCCCCTTAGGAAGGAGGCGGGTCGCCGGCCAGAGCGACGGTCGCAGGGCAGGTGAGTGCATGTGAAGCTGCCGTAGCGATATTTTCCGCTACGCCAGCTATCACAAGATATCGTACCTGCGACGGGGGCGGGGACTATCGCGTGCGACATCGCAGCATCGGCTTGCGATGTTGCAATGTGCAAAGCACGCCTTAATCTCATATTACGTCGCTTTTGGTGACCCAGAGTTCGTAGGGATTTAGTATCCTATTTGTTGGAGTGTGCCACCTATGCATGCTCTGAGGCATCTCATTCTCATCAGTCAGGTTGTCTGCAGACCTTGAGTATTCCTAGTATCTTGGACAGACATTTCCATGGACTTCATTAAGGATCTATGTGGCGCCCAGGACTAGTCAGGTCGTCACAGGTAACACTCAAACACCCCCACCCCCATTAGACAGTAACATTAGCCAAACACAAAACCCTTGTTGCCTCCCTCCAGGGTCTGATGTCCACACCAGGTGGGGCGGAGCCAAGCGGTTGGCCCCACCCACCGAGGAGTTTACAGGCCTAGAGGCGGGAAAAGTGACAGTTGAGTGTTGGAGTTTGAAGAGTGAGGAGTAAACACTTGGGTGTCTAGGTTTGTGGCCCAGGCACTGACAGCAAGGTTGGCAGACGGTGGTGGTCGTCTGCAGGAGTGGTGAATCAACACGGAACCGTAGGACCGGGGTCGGGCGTTGGCCCGCCGGTAGCGACCTGGGAGTGAAGTGAAGCCAGCACACACAGACAGGGCCATCGGGCCCCGACCAGGCTTGGAGCCGCCGACAATAGTCAAATCCGAGTGTGACCGGAACCCCAGGGGTTTCCTAACAACCAAAGACCCGATAGAAGGCAACCGCCCACACCATGAAGGTATACAGCTACTGCCTAAGGCTAGAGACCCAAGGGCCAGCGCCTGTGGGCAAACGGGCTCCTCCGGCATCCATACACCGGGGAGCGGACTACCGTTGGGGATCCATCGTAGTCAATCAAGTACATCAAGGTGCAGGGAAAGACAGCCGCCATCACCTGTCCGGGGAGCGACACTGCAGCCGGCTGCGGGACCCGTCCATCCAGCCGTTTGGTTTACCGAGGACTTTGTGTGTGGCGCCCTGGCCTAGCCAGGTCGTCACAGATAACATCCAAACACCCCCACCCCCACTAGACAGGGACATCAGCCAAACAAAAATCCTTGTTGCCTCCCTCCAGTGTCTGATGTCCACACCAGGTGGGGCGGAGCTAAGCGGTTGGCCCCACCCACCGAGGAGTTCACAGGCCTGGAGGCGGGAAATGTGACAGAGTTTGTAGTTTGAAGTGAGAGGAGTGAACACTTGGGTGTCTGGGTTTGTGGCCCAGGCACTGACAGCAAGGTTGGCAGACGGTGGTGGCCATCTGCAGGAGTGATGGAGCAACGCGGAACCGTAGGACCGGGGACGGGCGATGGCCCGCCGGTACCGACCGGGGAGCGAAGTGAATCCAGCACACATAGGCAAGGCCATCGGACCCCGACCAAGCTTGGAGCCGCCGACAATAGTCAGATCCGAATGTGACTGGAACCCCAGGGGTTTCACAACAGCAAAAGTCCCGATTGAAGGCAACAGCCCACACCGTGAGGGTATACAGCTACCGCCTAAGGCTAGAGACCCAAGGGCCAGCGTCTGCGGGCAAACGGGCTCCTCCGGTACCCATACACCAGGGAGCGGGCTACCGTTGGGAATCCATCGTAGTCAGAAAGAGAACATCAAGGTGCAGGGAAAGGCAGTCACCATCACCTGTCCGGGGAGAAGCACTGCAGCCGGCTGCGGGACCCGTCCATCCAGCCGTTTGGTTTACCGAGGACTTTGTACCTTTCTTGCTGAGTGAGTACACCCATGCCATCCGGCACCGCGCCGCGCTGTCCCTGCAACCCTGCACCTCACCAACCCTGCCTTCCCGTCACAACATCACTGGGCCCCGGGACCACCGACCCCTACCCACGGAGGGGGAAAACAACATCTTAGCTGCTCCCTGCCATCACTCCCAGGATCCCCGTCACCAGCAGCAGTGGTGCCTAGCTTCACCACGACCCGTGGGTCGCGTCACGGACTAAATCCCCCAAACCAACCACCCCTTTCACTCACGGGCAAGGAGCGCCACTCGAGTCCCCGGATTCGGCCCACCGCTCGAGCCACCGAGCAGCAGCAGCAGCCACAGCAGCGCCGGACCCGAGCGTTAGCGAGAGCGCAGCAGCGATGGCGTCCTCCCCACCCGCGACATGTGCATCTCTTGCTGAGTGAGTACACCCATACCATCTGGCACCGCGCCGCGCTGTCCCTGCAACCCTGCACCTCACCAACCCTGCCTCCCCGTCACATCACCGGGCCCTGGGACCACCGACCCCTACCCACGGAGGGGGAAAACAACATCTCAGCTGCTCCCTGCCATTGCTCCCGGGATCCCCGTCACCAGCAGCGGTGGTGCCCATCTTCACCACGACCCGTGGGTGGCGTCATGGACTAAATCCCCCAAACCAACCACCCCTTTCACTCACGGGCGAGGAGCGCCACTCGAGTCCCTGGATCCGGCCCAGCGCTCGAGCCACCCAGCAGCAGCAGCGCCGGACCCGAGCATTAGCGAGTGCAGCAGCGGCAGCGTCCTCCCCGCCCGCGACAACTACCTTTCTCTGCTGGTAATCTGGCTATTTTTGTTGTGGTGGATAGATTTTCTAAAATGACACATTTTATTGCCTTACCGTTGTTACCCAATGCTAAGACTTTGGCTGAGTCGTGGAGTCCCATGTAATAATGTTTCTGATAAAGAAACTCAGTTTAGTGTCACTTTTGCAGGGCTTTCTTCTCTTGGTTAGGTATTAAACTGTCTCATTCGTTGGCATTCCATCCTCATCTAATGGACAAACTGAAAGGATGAATCAAGATTTGAAGCAGTATTTGCACTGTTTTGTTTCAGATAATCAGGAGCAGGGGTCCTCGTTCCTACCTTCCATGATTCCTCTTGTGCATTTTCTTTTTTTGTTTATGGTCACCACCCCGAATTCTGTATGTTACAGGAGGAGAACTCATCTGGGGTACCTGGGGAGGACCAATTAGTCTCAGCTTTTTCATCTACATGGGAGAAGGTTCAGCAGCATTTGAATGACATGAGCTCGAAGTATAAAGGCTGCTTTACACCAGACAATCTATCATGCGATAGATCGTCGGGGTCACGGTTTTTGTGACGCACATCCGGCATCGCTGGCGATGCCGGCCTGTGTGACACCTCCTAGCGACGCAGTATCGCTCACAAATCGTGAGTCGTGCACTGCTCGCTAGGTTCCATAATATCGGTCCTGAAATCGGGCGACAGTTGTTCATCGTTCCCGTGGCATCACACGTCGCTCCGTGTGACACCACGGGAGCGATTAACATCGCGTACCTGCCTCCCGCGTCAGCCGCCGGCTCTATGTGGAAGGAAGGAGGTGGGCGGGATGTTTACATCCTGCTCATCTCCGCCCCTCCGCTTCTATTGGCCAGCGGCCGTGTGACGTCGCTGTGACGCCGAACGTCCCTCCCACTCCAGGAAGTGGACGTTTGCCGCCCACAGCGAGGTCGCACGAGAGGTAAGTATGTGTGACAGGGGTTACCGACTTGGTGCGCCACGGGCAGCGATTTGCCCGTGACGCAAAAAGGACGGGGGCGGATACGATCGATTGTGAAATCGCACAATCGGTCGTACCATGTAAAGCAGCCTTAAGTGTGTGGCTAACTGCAGACATGTGCCTGGTACAGACCTGTGTGTGGGTGATCTGGTGTGCTTGTCCATATTAAGCTTTAAGTGCCTTAACTTAAGACCTCGATTTTTTAGTCCATTCAGAATCACTGCTGTCATCAATCCGATGACTTTCTGCCTGCAGTTACCAGCATCCTATAAAATTCATTATGTTTTTCATAAAGAAATTTGTGGGTTCGGGAGCTCCTCTCCACTTACCTCCAACTTCGGACTCAGTAGATGGGTAATTGGAGTTGCAGGTGTCTAAGATCATTGATTCTCATTTCTTTGCCAATCTTTATAGTACTTAGTTTAATGGCAAGGTTATGGTCCTGAGGAGATGTCTTGGGTACAATCCTTATATCCATGCATTGCATCTGGTTAGGGCATTTCATCATCTCCATTCAGAGAGACCTGCTCCTGAGGGTTCAGATGTCCCTCGTAGAGGGAGGAGTACTGGCAAACAGAGTTTTACACAAAATTCGCTGATTGTCATGGTGGCATCAGAACACTGTTCACCTTGCAGATTCTGACACTCCACCCAATGGTTTCTCTGGTGTTTCTGATCTACACAAGCAGACTTGGGCATCGACCAGTTGTGTGCTCATTCATTAAAATGCATTCAAGAGTTAACATGTGCTACCCTGCTTGTTAGGCTTCTGGGATCACATGTTGTAAAGAAGCCTACCACATCTAATCCTCTCATACTTAGGTTAGAGGAAATCTTCCACCCATGCCATCTGGTCACTATCGAAAGACAAGTGCAAGAGAGGACAGGATAATATGGAGAATCTCCATGGGTTTCAACACTGCAGCTGGAATTGCTCTACATTTCATCACTGAACAGGGTAAAAATTTGTCTTGTCATACAGTGTCACGATGTTTAAGAGCATTTGGACTGAAAGCCCACTCTGCAGTGACCAAACCTCTCATTAGCAGAAAGAATAAAAAGACTAGACTCACCTTTGGTGAGGAGCATGTTTTGTGCACAGAGGAGATGTCGTCCGTAGTTCAGTTTAGTGATGAAAGCAAAGTTTAATTTATTTGGGTCTGATGGGAAACATTATGTTCATTGCCAACCTGTGAAAGACTGAACCCAAAGTGTGTTAAGAAGACAGTGAAAGGTGGTGGAGGAAGTGTTATGTTTTGGGTAATGTTTTCTGCTGCAGGAGTTGGGTCTGTCATACAGCTACATGGCAGAGTAAATGTAAGTGTGTATCAGAACCTTCTTTAACAACATGTTGTCCTTACTTGCATTCGTCACTCAATCAGCCAGCAATTTTCATGCAGGATAATGCCCCTGTCACACAGCAAAATGGGTAAAGCTGTTCCTTGCAACAGAAAGCATTGAAGCAATGAAATGACCAGCCCAGAGTCCTGATCTATACCCAACAGGAAAATCCTCTGGAAAATCCTTGGTGACAAAATTATGGCCTAGAAACCCACAACAGTCAAAGAACTGTGGGAGAGACTGGAAGAAGAGTGGACCAAAATCACACCAGAGCAGTGTGAGAGACTCGTGATGTGGCGGCAGATGTGCTGAAGTCATTCAAAGCAAAGGCCTGCACACTTCCTACTGTTTAGTGACTGCTGTTACCTTCAGAATATTTAGTTATAATCTTTCTCTGTACTATAGTCATTGTTGTGCTCTAATTATGATCATCCCATTTTGGGCAAAATAATGGTTTTATGTTGATAAACTTTGAATCTTTTGTGAAACACTGCTCTAGTGGTATGGTGTACTCCTTACAAAGAAACCTTCAAATATTGATCAATGTAGATGACATTATTTCTGAAAAAAGCAAGTGATCGTACATTGTTCTCTAATTTTGATCTTCAGTGTACATCACAGCAGACATGGAGGCTACAGTATATACATCACAGGAGGAGCTGGGGCAAATACATCACAGGGGAGGCTGGGGGCATACACATCACTGGACTCATAAACATCACTGGGGCATACACATTACTGGGGGGCATACACATTACTAAGGGGCATAGAAATCACTGGGGGCATAGACATTACTATGGGACATAGACATTATGGGGGCATACACAACTGGGGGCATACTCATTACTGGGGGTGCCTACATATTACTGGGGCTCAAGTCTGTGGTGAGTCAGGCCACCTGATAGCCTTGTAACCATTCGTATGATAACCTTGTTGATATAGTGTAGGAGGAGGACAAGAAAAATAATAAACCATGAACCGTATATATATTTTGGCGTGGGAAGGGGTGCATGGGAATACACAAGAAAAAAAAAAGAACTTTTGAATTGTCTGTTCCATTGCTGTCATTGCAGGGGTTGAGAAGGATCAATACAGGGCTTTTTCATTTTTTAATTATTCACAGCAATAAAAGGGCAACAGTATTTACCTGCCCGGGCCACAGAATTTAATGCACTAACAGGGTGCAGCAAAAATTGCTAGTGTGTGAGTGGTTGCTACATAAGTGTTTTTCACCTGTGTTGCCTCTATTTTTAAAAGAGGATTTAGCTGCATCCTGTTGCATTAGATTCTGATGCTTGGGCAGGTAAATACTGTTGCCCTTTTGTTGCTGTGAAAAATTCTTGAATTTTTTTTTTGAGAACATGTAATTCCTCTTTTTGTGGTTTAGGTTTAATATCAGCCTTGTTAATTTTGAAAACAGTCAGCCTGTCAGAGTTTTCAGTTGACAGGTAGATGTGCCTATGAATTACTATGCTCCGGGTGGCACTAAGAACCCATGGAATCAACTTAAACGGAACCAATCACCAGGATTTTTGCATATAAGCTAAAGCCAGTGCTATACTGGCACTATCAGGCTGATTCTCTACATACCTGTAGTGGTCACCTCAGATGTTCAGGTTTTGAAATCCAAGAAAGTGAAGTTTGTAAAATCAGCACCTTCTTGAGTGACAGTTGCACTGGAGCAGATCATATATTCAGAGATATCCCCTCCCCCTGTTAAAATTAGCATAATCATTATACAAACAACTTACTTTGTCTGTTGCAGGACCTGTGTGAGGTTTTACCCATGTGACCTGGTATCCAGCTTTAGTGGCTGAGTCCCCGCCCCTTCTGGTCACATGGGTATGACCTCACCACAGGGTCTGCTAGACAAAGTGAGTCGTTTGTATAATGCTTATGCTAATTCTAACAGTGGGAGGGGATAACTATGAATATATTATCTGCTCCAGTGCAACTATCACTCAAGAAGCAGCTAATTTTACAAACTTCACTTTCTTGGATTTCAAAACCTAAACATCTGAGCTGACCACTACAGGTATGTAGAGAATCAGCCTGATAGTGCCAGTGCAGAACTGGCTTTAGGTTATATCCGAAAATCCTAGTGATTGGTTCCCTTTAAGCAGAGAGGATGCAGTTACTGCGGCCTGCGAGCCTCAGATTTGCCTCAACTCCCCGTAAAAAAATAAAGATGCGTTCATATAGTGGGTTAAAGGCCCAGATGCACCTATAGTGTAAATAAATGAACAAAGGACTTGTGGTGTTCTTTCTCCAGCATGGGTTCGAAAAAATTTCCCCCATATTGTTCATGAATTTTCATTGGCAAAGGTCTTCAAGGAAATAAAAAAAGTTGTTTTGAAACCCTTGCATCAATCTATTTGAAGCCATGGGTCTGTCTGATCCCCTGAGCCAGGACAGGGGTAATTGCCACCCACCTTAGCTGGAGCAAAATCGGATTTGGATGCCTAAAGATCTTTGTGCCGGTTGTACCCTGATTAGTGGCCTCGAATGCGAGACTCCTTTTTTTTGGCCACAGACGTTCTACTACTTCTAAATGTAAATGCTTTCTGAGGCCCTATGTGTGTTCCAGGGTGTATTGGAGTGCCTCCTTCTACTATTTGGAAGCACTCTCACATTCCATAGTACATACACTTTAGCAGTGTAGGAGTCCCACTTCTTCCAAATGGAAAAAAAACTATTTTCTAAAGCCATCCTCTATGTGTATTCCAAGGTGTATTGCAATCCCTCCTTTCAATTTTTAATAGCCTTCTCCAGTCTTAGAGTCCCACTCCTTTCAAGGAAAAAAAATTGAGAAATCTCATGCATACGATTCATTTTTTTACTTATTAAAAAGGAAAACTGTTGCATTTTTGAAAGAAGAAGGTCAGCGCTTTTTGTTTTTTTCAGCATTTTCCGTCATTCAAAGCTATGAAAATGCAAAAATGCAGCAAAAACACTATGTGTGAACATAGCCTAAGTGGTGGAGGAGGCACTTTTTATCTTTTTAAATTTGCCTTATATACAAGTCATTATACAGAAAAGAATGATTCCTAACATGGTTTCCTGTAAAATCCATGTTAGCTTTGGTTTTGTATGTTTTATTGTCAGTCCGTAAAAGTGGCGAAATACTCTGACACCATTGTTACATGCAGTGAACTGGGAAACAGAGATGTGTCCAGGCATTTAGTCCATGGTCTTCCCATTCCATTTGAGTGCTTTTTCCATCCGTTTCAGTGATTTTACTGCCCCTAGACCTCCTAGGAGGGTCTGCCGGAAAAATACTCGAGCTTCCCATTGACTTCCATTATACTCTTTACTCAAGACAAGCACCCAAGCATTCTGATTTGCTCAATTTGGGTACCAATCACTAGAGCGTTTTAGTGCTCGCTCACCACTAGTCTTTACCCATGATGAATGGTCTAAGATCCCTTAGGAACACTGCTAACAGCTGGTGTCTGGCTATGCATTACGTTTGCAGCAGGTCATAACAGCCATAGGTGCTCTACTAAGTACTAAGGACCCTCTTCATGAAGGTGCTGAATAATTCTGATACTACAGTGTAGTCATTAAAGGTGGCATTTTTAATGAATTTGGAAAATCCACTTGTTATATTCATTGTGTTGAAATTGTTTTTGTTTGGTATATTGTTGTCACAGTCATCTTCCTGTTGTTAGAGACTACTGACAGCTTTAGGACTGGACCCTCTCATCTATATCTGGCTCTCTACATTTAAATGTTATTGTGTTTCATTGGTTACTCAAACGGTCAATTTCAGTTTTGCAGCTGGCAGCTTTTCCACCAGTTTCTAGCTGAGTGTTTCAGCTGCAGCTGCTTTGTAGCCACGCCCCTTCAGATTTAAATACAGGTATTTTCCAGCATTCCTTGCTGAAGATACAAACTATTTGTTCTCTGGCCACCTTGGAAGAAGATTCTGCTGTGGAGTTTTCCTTTTTCAGCTTTTACCATTTTTGCTGCTATCCCCCCTGCTTGTCTTACCTTACCTTGTATCTTGTTAGTGCTACGGTGGGGTCTATAGACCCTCACCTGCCCTTCACTTGCCAGGGCATCTATAGGGTCTTCTCAGGGTCTCAGGTGCCTGCTCAGCGACAGTTGCAGAGACTGTATAGAGACTGGCTAGGAGAGTAGGGACAGCTGCAAGTGAGGATAGGAGGTGTCCCACCTACCCCTCTCACTAGTTCCAGGGCCCCCTGCTGTTATTGTGTCCCTGGTGTCCCTTTTGTTTGTTGTGTTTTTGTTGTGCATTAGACGCACATAGGTTTGTAACGCCCCAGCCATGCTTGTGATACTTGATAGGCATGACAATTGTACACAGCAAATGGTTTGTTAATTTTGCTAATAAACCTAATTTACAAGGTAGATTGAATTATTTTGATTGCAAATCTACCTATACTGTACTTCACCTTACAACACATGAAAACCACAGAATAAATATATTTTCAAGGAATTGGAAGAAAAAAAACATGCAAATAACTGTTCTAACCTCTAACCATAAATGTGTTATTTAGAATATATTTTCTTAGATTTCTATGAATGTCCTGTCTGTCACCTTAGGTTCGGTCTTTGGCTTGTTCACGTCTTACAGTTTGCAGACGTCCACCCTGCCCTGTGGTTTTTCTGGATGTAACATATGCCAGAGCTGTAAATGATACTTTTTATGTGTCTGGGATGAAAATGATCATTTCTAAGAAATTTGTCTGAGAATACTACGTTGTGGTAAAAAGATGTCTGTAATGAATTTTCTTTGAAAGACTTCGCTGATTAGAAAAATGAATACATGTACATTTAAAGGGTTATTCATATCTCGAACATTTAAGGCATATCCAGAGATACAAGTGCATCTCAATAAATTAGAATATCATCAAAAAGTTAATTTATTTCAGTAATTGAATACAAAAAAGGGAAAAAATATATTATATAGAGCAGTAGTTCCCAAACTCCAGTCCTCACGACCCCAACAGGTCATGTTTTCAGGATTTCCTTAATATAGCACAGGTGATTCCATCACCTGTTCAATAGTAAGGAAATCCTGAATACATGACTTGTTGGGGGCCATGAGGACTGGAGTTTGGGAAACACTGATATAGAGTCATTACAGAGTGATCTATTTCAAGTATTTATTTCTGTTAATGTTCATGATTATGGCTTACAGCCAATGAAAACCCAAAAGTAATTATCTCAGAAAATTAGAATAATTACCACAAAACACCTGCAAAGGCTTCCTAAGTGTATAAAATGGTCCCTTAGTCTGGTTCAGTAGGCTACACAATCATGGGGAAGACTGCTGACTTGCCAGATCTCCAGAAAGCAGTCATTCCACAAGGAGGGTAAGCCACAAAAGTTCATTGCTATAGAAGCTGGCTGTTCACAGATTGCTGTATCCAAGCATATTAAAGGGAACCTGTCACCAGAATTTTCGCTATTAAACTAAAAGAATCTCCTTCTGCAGCTCCTGGGCTGCATTCTAAAAAGGTTCATCTTGCTACTGGCCCCCCTTTCAGACCTAAATAACAACGTTATAAAATATTACCTTTTGCTATGGTAATGAGGTTTGCCCGGTGGGTGGGCTGTATTTCGTCCGTTATCCCCCCTCCTACCGCTGTTCGCCGTCCCCCAGTGTTCATTTACATAGATGAAGCCGCCACCCTCATGTTCCACAGTGCTACTGAAGTCTCGCGCATGCACAGTGGCACTATCGCGGGACTGAGCACTGTTTTCAAATCGCGAGCGCCGGTGATGTTATTACTCAGGCGCGAGATTATGGGTGGGTACTTGGATGATGCTGGTGATGAATGTCATCACCGGCGCTCGCGGCCTAATCTATGTAAAAGAACACTGGGGGACGGCAAACAGCGGCAGGAGGGGGGATAACGGACGAAATACGGCCCGCCCACCGGGCCAGTAAACCTCATTACCATAGCAAAAGGTAATATTCTGGAGGAAAAGTTAAGAGTGACACAATCCAAGCTGCTTTGGGTCTAGTGTGAAGTTTCCACAATCAGTGATGGTTTGGGGAGCCATGTCGTCTGCTGGTGTAGGTCCGCTGTGTTTTATCAAGACCAAAGTCAGCGCAGCCGTCTATCAGGAAATTTTATAGCACTTCATGCTTGCCTCTGCCGACAAGCTTTTTGGAGATGGAAATTTCATTTTCTAGCAGGACTTGGCACCTGTCCACACTGCCAAAAGTACCACTACCTGGTTTAACCCCTTAACGACCCATGACGTACTAGATACGTCATGGATCGTTTTCCGGTAAGCCCCGCCCCCTGCCGCCGGCAGGCGGCGGCGATCGGCGCACATATCAGCTGTTATCAACAGCTGATATGTGTGCCTGCTAGCCGCGGGTGGAATCGCTTCCACCCGCGGCCATTAACCCCTTACATTTCGCTGCCAAAGTCTTGGCAGCGATATGTATATGGGCGCCGCCATTACAGTGACTTACCCCGCCCCCGCCGGAAGTCACGTGACATGATCACGTGACTTTCGGCGGTTGCCATGGTAGCACAGGGTCATGTGATGACGCCTGTGGCTAACATGAGTCACTTCCTCTCAATGCCGGAATACAGCCGGCATTGAAAGTGAAGCAGCAAATCTGCAGTTCTCAGCTCTGTAGCTGAGATCTGCAGATTGTGCAAAGCGATCAGATTGCTGATCGCTATAGCCCCCTAGGGGGACTAGTAAAATAAAAAAAAAAGTAAAAAAAAAAGTTTTAAAAAATTAAAAAAAATTAAAAAAACCTAAAAGTTCAAATCACCCCCCTTTCACCCCATTGAAAATTAAAGGGTTAAAAAAATAAAAAATACACACATATTTGGTATCGCCACGTTCAGAAATGCCCGATCTATCAAAATATAAAATCAATGAATCTGATCAGTAAACGGCGTAGCGGCAAAAAAATTCCAAACGCCAAAATTACGTTTTTTGGTCGCCGCAAATTTTGCGCAAAATGCAATAACAGGCGATCAAAACGTAGCATCTGCGCAAAAATGGTACCGTTAAGAACGTCAGGTCAAGACGTAAAAAATAAGCCATCACTGAGCCTCAGATCCTGAAAAATGAGAACGCTACGGGTTTTGGAAAATGGCGCAAAACGTGCGCCACGTTTTTCGGACAAGCTTGTGAATTTTTTTTAACCCCTTAGATACAAGTAAACCTATACATGTTTGGTGTCTACAAACTCGCACCGACCTGAGGCATCATACCCACACATCAGTTTTACCATATAGTGAACACGGTGAATAAAATATCCCAAAAACTATTGTACAATCCCAGTTTTTTTGCAATTTTTCCGCACTTGGAATTTTTTTGCCATTTTCCAGTACACTATATGGTAAAACTTATGGTTTCATTTAAAAGTACAACTCGTCCCGCAAAAAACAAGCCCTCATATGGCAAGATTGATGGAAAAATAAAAAAGTTACGCCTCTCGGAAGAATAGGAGCAAAAAACAAAAACGCAAAAACGGAAAGTGCCCGGGGGCTGAAGGGGTTAATAACCACAGTATCACTGTGCTTGATTGGCCAGCAAACTCGCCTGACCTAAACCCCATAGAAAATCTATGGGGTATTGTCAAGGGGAAGATGAGAGACACCAGACCCAACAATGCAGATGAGCTGAAGGCTACTATCAAAGCAACCTGGGCTTCTATAACACCTCAGCAGTGCCACAGGCTGATCGCCTCCATGCCACGCCGCATTGATGCACTAATTCACGCAAAAGGAGCCCCGAGCAAGTATTGAGGCATTTACTGTACAGACTTTTCAGTAGGCGCCAACATTTCTGAGTGTAAAATCATTTTTTCAGTTGGTCTTATATACTCTTCTAATTTTCTGAGATAATGACTTTTGGGTTTTCATTCGCTGTAAAACATAATCATCAACATTAACAGAAATAAACACTTGAAATAGATCACTCTGTGTGTAATTACTCTATATAATATATGTGTTTCCCTTTTTGTATTGAATTACTGAAATAAATTAACTTTTTGATAATATTCTAATTTACTGAGATGCACTTGTAATGTAGGCAAATCAGCTCACCTGCCAGGGAGGTCAGTTTGTGGCGCCAAAATGACGGGGGAAAATGGCGGCAACAATGGCGGCAATTCAAACGGACAGTTACAGCACAGTTTTGAACAGTTCTGTAAGGTGCACGTCACCAGGATTAATGGGTGCAGTCCTTATTCTGTTTGTGACGCCAGGTAAGATTCAAGGTGTACCGCACCGGTATTGGTCGGGCTGCTCGGATCCGGGATTGTGGTGGCTCGAGGGGCCCGGATCCAGCTTGGCGGACACTCTGATCCGTGAAAGGGGGTATTTACAGGGGATTAGTTTGTGACGCCACCTGCGGGTTGCGGTAATGGGAGTACTGTCGCTGCTGGAAGGAGTATCGGGGCAGATGGTGTTGGGCAGCAAGGTGTCAGTCCCTCCGTAGGTAGGGACGGCACTGGACTCAGGGTGTTGGTGCTTTGGGAGGACAGGGTGCAAGGGTAGTGCTGGTGGTGCTGGATGAGGTTTAGAAAGGAGACACACACACTGCAGGTAAACCAAAGTCTCTGTGTACAGCTGCAGCTGCCAGGAGTCCGTCCAAGTTCCCAGTCCCACTGATGTAACTTAATGATCTGGAGCCTGCCTCCGTGCACAATTTGTGGTTCATTAGTGGTCCCCGTGGCTTGAAGATGTTGGGGCCCTGCTCACTATTTGTAGTGTAGCTGTGCTCTTGAGGGCTGGCACGCAGGACTTTAGTGGGTTACTGTGTCTGGATACGCCCCTGCCCCCCTCGTTGTGCTGATGCCCTCAACCTCTGAGCTCTTAGGGAAGTCCTTGGAGGTCCTCTACCTTACAGGTGAATTGCGAGGACGTTGAATCGGCTCCTGACCTAGGGTCCTGTACCCCGTCATGCTCGGTACCAGTCAGTTCTTTTGGACCTTCTGGTGCTGACAGTCCTCCAAGACTATGTCCGTCACACCCTCGTCCAATGTCCCTGCTACCGGTCCCCAACTCCACTGGACCCGGATCATCGCTTGCGACCCAACCAGTGTCCCCAACTCCCCAGGAGCTCACTCTCCCAGCTCCTCTCTCTTTGGAGCCTACTTCAATTCTCTCTGTCTTGCTCTCACAGTCTGCTCCGTCCCCCAGTGGCTGGCCCATTTCCAGTTTGTCCACCCCCCTGGTGTGTCTGGCAGTGACTGCTGTGAGGTGATTGGGTTTTGTGGTGCAGATGGGAGTGACATCGGCTTCTTGGGTACCTGGAACCATGGGGGGTGGGCCCTGCACCCTGGGTAAGGATGCAGTACCCTGTGGCATCCTGATGTATTCAGGGGCACCACAAGTTCAGTGTGAAAAATTTCTTTGGTCAAGGTGTGGTGCAAGAAGTGAAGAAAGCCATGAATAAGGGTTGCTAAGCCAAAACGTGTAAACGTATCGATCCTTAACCCTTCTTGTTTTTTTACTCTTTTTTTATTTTTCTCTTTTTAATTGCACAATAAAGTTGTTTTAACATTGTCCCATTGGTGCTGGAGCCCAGTCCTTGTGCACCTTTCTTACATATCCACAGATAATGCGATAGTTACTAATAGCTGCAGGTCCCAACATCTATCTTAAAGGGAATGTGTCACTCACATTTAAGAGCAATATGATATAGGGCCAGAGTCCCTGATTCCAGCGATGTATCAGTTACTGGGCCACTATGCATTTTTAATAAAATTACAGTTTTGTCTGGTGCAGAGCTAGCAGTTCTCTGATTTCTGAGCTCTGTAGAACCCCTTCCATCCTACGGATTGGCGGATTTCTGTGTACACTGCGCATAGGCAGAAAGATATCAATCAGTAGTGTTGTATGTGGGGAAGGTTATACCATACTAATGACTATGGGGGACTACATGGCAGCAGATTTACTAATACTCTAATCTCCCAATAATAATCTGAAAAAACTGTTATTTTTTAAAAACTACAGAAAGCAGTCAAGTGATACATGGTTGGAGTTCCAGTCTTTGTCTCTACATCGTGGTCAAATTAGGAGGTAAAAGCCTGCTGACAGCTTCCCCTTAAAGCACCACGTCAGCGTCTTTTTAATATTGCACCACTGGATTGGTGCTTTATATCTAAATATCCTGCTCCCTGTATTATGTTCACCTTCTGGCGGGTTCACCTTCTATCACCGCCACTTAGGTCGGTCTCTTTGTGACCAGCTAGCATGCTCTAGTGTTTCATGGAGTGAGCCGGAGGTCACCCCTCAATTCAACTCTACGAGTGCCTCGTTCTGGCTCTCATACACTGTGTGCAGAATTATTAGGCAAATAATATTTTTAGTATTTTGATCACATGATAATTTTTATACATATTGTCCTACTCCAAGCTGTATAGGCTTGAGAACCAACTACCAATTAAGTAAATCAGGTGATGTGCATCTCTGTAATGAGGAGGGGTGTAGTTTAATGACATCAACTCCCTATATAAGGTGTGCTTAATTATTAGGCAACTAACTTTCCTTTGGCAAAATGGGTCAGAAGAGAGATTTGACGGGCTCTGAAAAGTCCAAAATTGTGAGATGTCTTGCAGAGGGATGCAGCAGTCTTGAAATTGCCAAACGTTTGAAGCGTGATCACTGAACAATCAAGCGTTTCATGGCAAATAGCCAACAGGGTCGCAAGAAGTGTGTTGAGCAAAAAAGGCGCAAAATAACTGGCTATGAATTGAGGAAAATCAAGCGTGAAGCTGCCAAGATGCCATTTGCCACCAGTTTGGCCATATTTCAGAGCTGCAATGTTACTGGAGTATCAAAAAGCATAAGGTGTGCTGTACTCAGGGACATGGTCAAGGTAAGGAAGGCTGAAAAACGACCACCTTTGAACAAGAAACATAAGATAAAACGTCAAGACTGGGCCAAGAAATATCTTAAGACTGATTTTTCAAAGGTTTTATGGACTGATGAAATGAGAGTGACTCTTGGTGGGCCAGATGGATCGGCCAGAGGCCGGATCAGTAAAGGGCAGAGAGCTCCACTCCGACTCAGACGCCAGCAAGGTGGAGGTGGTGTACTGGTATGGGCTGGTATCATCAAAGATGAACTTATGGGACCTTTTCGGGTTGAGGATGGAGTGAAGATCAACTCCCAGACCTACTGCCAATTTCTGGAAGACAACTTCTTCAAGTAGTGGTACAGGAAGAAGTTGGTATCGTTCATGCTTCATCACATGCATCCAACTACTGCACAGCGTGGCTGACCAGTAAAGGTCTAAGAGATGAAAAAATAATGACATGGCTCCCTTGTTCACCTGAACTGAAACCCATAGAGAACCTGTGGTCCCTCATAAAATGTAAGATCTACAGAGAGGGTAAACAGTACACCTCTCGGAACAGTGTTTGGGAGGCTGTGGTGGCTGCTGCATGCAATGTTGATTGTAAACAGAACAAGCAACTGACAGAATCTATGGATCGTAGGCTGTTGAGTGTCATCATAAAGAAAGGTGGCTATATTGGTCATTATTTTTTGGGGTTTTGTTTTTGCATGTCAGAAATGTTTATTTGTAAATTTTGTGCAGTTATATTGGATTACCTGGTGAAAATAAACAAGTGAGATGGGAATATATTTGTTTTTTATTAAGTTGCCTAATAATTCTGCACAGTAATAGTTACCCGCACAAACAGATATCCTCCTAAGATAGCCACATCTAAAAAAAAAAATCTCCAACTTCCAAAAATATTAAGCTTTGATATTTATCAGTCTTTTGGGTTGATTGAGAACATAGTTGTTGATCAATAATAAAAAAATCCTCTAAAATACAACTTGCCTAATAATTCTGCACACAGTGCCTTAGGGGTACTTTGGGGTACTTTGCACGTTGCGACATCGCTACAGCGATATCCTCGAGGTCAAATCGAAAGTGACGCACATACGACATCGCAACGTGTAAAGCCTAGGAGAGAAGATGAACGAGCGTGAAACAGTCAAAAATCGGTGACCTGTGTCACGTCATTCATTTTCATAATGTCGGTGCGTCCGCAGGTACGATGTTGTTTGTCGTTCCTGCAGCACCACACATCGCTGTGTGTGAAGCCGCAGGAGGGACAAACATCTCCTTACCTGCGCCCGACGTCCACCGGCAATGCGGAATGGAGAAGGTGGGCGGGATGTTTGCATCCCGCTCATCTCTGCCCCTGCGCTTCTATTGGCTGGCCGATTAGTGACGTCGCAGTGATGTCGCTGTGACGCCGAACGCACCGCCTCCTTGAAGGAGGGATTTTTCGGCAGTCACAGCGACGTCGCCGACCAGGTAAGTGCGCGTGAAGCTGCCGTAGCGATAATGTTCGCTACGGCAGCTATCACAAGATATCGCATGTGTGACGGGGGCGGGTACTATCGCGCTCGGCATCGCTATCATTGGCTAGCGATGTCGCAGCGTGCAAAGTACCACTTACATTGAGAGCTTGTGATGTAACTGCTGACTTCCGGCCATTCAGAAGTTACAGTCACAAGATGGCTGTGGGACCGGACCGACGTCGGTAAAAGATGAAGCCACTGGAAGGTGTATATGACAGTGAGAAGGGAACTTAGATATAAATCGCCACTACAGCACAAAAAAAACCCAAAATGCTGGAGTGGTGCATTTAAAATAGGGCCCTGTTATGTGCTGTCCAGAATAGAGAGGTGGTTCTCTCTACTAATTCTACTATGGAAGCTCTGAAAATTGTCATTGCACCTGTGAAAGTGGTGGAACTCACATCTGTTACACATTTTGAGGTGTGAGCATCATAGTTGTAAAACGGCTTCATTTTGCTATAACCATCGCACAAACCGGACAAAAATGGGGTCACTATCAAAACCACATCCAAGAGTTTCAGTTTTTGGAGCATTCCTGGAGTGGGACTAAAATGTTCTACTTTTGGAATTTTAAGTGCTGTTATGTTGTGTGTTTATGTCATCTGTGGATGTGCTGGATGTGAACAAGCAGTTCTGTAAATGGTTACATTTGCGGTCTGTAACATTTCTAATACAGTGAAACCTCTTAGATAGGACCACACAAAACTACATTACAGTGGTCTTCTAGAGGGGTAGTTTTCTCAAGAAACCATACAAGAATACAAGAGAATCTCAATTCTGTAACAGATAATCTGGTTTAAATAAAAGAGCGGCCGCTTCAGTTTTTTCTTTTAATAATAAGCTTACGTACTATTAAAATGCATTGACTACAGTAAGAGGCATAGCTAGGGGTTCAGCTCAAGGGGCGAAACATCTGAGTGTGCCCCTAACCAGGTAACTCTGATTACAACTATGGTGGCGCAGGCTAATCATAACTATAGGAGAACCTTAGGAGATGACTGAGCTGTTACTGAAAATCACTATACAAAGATTAATACTGATATTTCACAACCTACTGAACAAAATACTCATCCCACTGACACGCCAAAATTGAGCTTCTGCTGCTGGCCACATGTGTCCCTATTACTGATCATCTTAATACCCCAGTGTCCACCACTGTGTCTCTTAGATAGTTAAAATGCCTCCTTTGTGCTCTTTAGACAGTAAAATTTCCTCCTAGAAAATATTAATCCTGTGCAAGTGCCCTAAAAAACAATGCCCACATTTAGCCCCTAAAAAGTAATAATGCCCCAGTGTGCCAATTTGACAATCACAATACACCAAGTGCAATTATAACAAATGCTTCTTAAGTGCCCACTTAACATTTAATAATTTCAACTTAATCCATCCCATATATAGTTTCCCTCTATATAAAATGATGTCCCCTACACTTCCCACAAAGATAGATACACAGCTGCCTATTTACAGTATGATGGGCTCCACAGTAGCCCTCCCCCACTGTATGATAGCCCTCAGTAGCCCTACTCACACATTATGATGGCCCCTGTATTTCCTCCACACAGTATCATGGCCCATTGCATTTCCCCCACACAGTATCATGGTCCCCAGTATTCCCCCCACACTGTAATATGGCCTTTAGTGGTCTGCCCACAATGTCTCATGGCCCTCAGTATTTTCCCATGCTGTAATTTGGCAATCAGTATTTCCCCACACAGTATCATGGCTCCTAGTACAAGGGGCTGCTGATAAGTCTTTGGCTATTGATCTTTTTTTGTTTCTATGGTATTGAATGTTACATCACATGAAAGCCTTATGTGTCTACGTACAGTGTTCTACGTACGCGGGAAAACAAAATGGCAGAGTCTAATGCGATATTCACAGCAACTTAGAGCAGATGAGCAATAAAATTCTTGTTTCTGCAAGGAAAGTCCGCAAAGGATATTCATGGTGAAATGTCACAGACATTGGGTGATCAATGCCCTTCATATTCCTCAGTTGAGAACTGGGTTGCCAAATTTAAAACGGGCCACTTCAACACCAATGATGAGGAACATCCTAAACGACTGAGGGTGGATGTTGTTCCGGAGATAGTCGATGCTGTGCACAACCTCAAACTGGAGAATCGACGAATTTCAGCTAAAGCAATAGCAGACATCATGAGGATTTCTCGTGAACATGTTTGTGTCATTATCCATGAACATTTGGACATGAGGAATCTATCTGCAAAGTGGGTTCTCAAATGTTGGACAACAGGTCACAGAAGCATGCGAGTGAAAACTTCCCAGTCCATTTGTCAGCGTTTCCGAACTGATAAGAACTTCCTGGATTTACTGGTCACTATGGATGAGACCTGGATTTATTTGTATGACCCTGAAAACAAGGAGCAGTCAAAAGAGTGGAGGCAAAGTGGTTCTTCTCGTCCAAAGAAGTTCAGGGTGCAAAAAGCAGCCACTAAGGTAATGGCGTCTGTGTTCTGGGAAAAGGCGGGTGTGCTGCTAGTGGACTACCTTCAAAAGAGTTCCACCATCAATGCAAGATATTACATTCAACTTCTGGAGCAATTGAAAGCTGACAAGACTAGGCGGTGATGTCATCACGCTGGGGCATGCAGAGTTCCCCCCATCCCGTTTGTTAGTCTCTCTGCCCATTCTGTACACTGCAAGCCTAAATCAACCTGTAGCCTACAGAATGAAGAGCGATAGTGTAGGGGGAGCATTTCTCTCTGCTCCACTACAAAGTATAACTGTATTGGCGCTGCGCATGCCCAAACATTGTACAGTAGCAGTAGTGATGTGCCATTCTGGAATGATCTGAGACAAAGAGCCGGCCCCCTGCTGTGAATGAACGAAGGTGGTACAATAGTGAGAGCCACTAACTTCGCTTAATGGCAGTCACTGGGCGTAAAATTTTGATATTTGGTGGAGGAAACCCCGGCTACCCAAACCACATTCTGCCCACTCATCAATGTAATGGGCTAACTTCAAGTGGGTTTCAACCACATTAATGTCATCTTAAATATGTGTTTACCTGTGATCAATACAATTTAATAGAGATCAAATTTAATATTTACTAGGGATCCATTTAGGATCCAAAAGATCCGGCTCTTTTTTGTGAGCAAAACCAAGTGAGCCAGATCACCAAAAAGAGCCAGACTGCCCATCACAGCTCATGGGGGCCTTAAGTTGGCCCCCTCTTTCCCCACAGTAGCTACGCTACTCACTACTTTTCAAGATCATGGTTATATACATTAACTAAAGTTGAAGGGATTATATATAGTAAGTTTGATATATTAGTTGTTCAAGGTTGTCCTGATTTGACGATATCTGCTCCAGTCCTAGCACTTGGGTAACTTTAATAGTTAAGCCAACCCATGTCTATGCATTGGCTGTAATTGGGAAGGAGGCTGTCTCAGATATTGAAATGAGGAGTCAGTAAGCCTTCTTCACACACTGTTCTGTTCATGTGGTGACAAAAGAGATGCTATCTTGCGTGGAGTACCAGACCAAGTGTGAAGCTACCGGGACCAGAGACCTATGAAGTTATGAGAAGATGAGAGCACCTGGTGTATTTGAACATTTTTCGCTTACTTTATTTTGCTAGGATAACCCCTTTAAGTAAATAAGTGGAGCACGGCACACTGCAGTATACTAACATATTGTAATAATTTACAGGCGGTTGACAACCTTACTAAGAACTGGGAGCAAATTCAGTCTATAGAAGACATGGAAACATTTGCGTGCCTTCAGACTTTAATGTGGAATGCATGTACCATACATCCAATTGTATACCAGACAGACTATCTGTACTCTGATCCTGCAGTCATATTTCCTTTTATCTGTCCCCTACTTATTGTTAATATTAACAAGAAATAGAGAAGAGATGGAAGGGAGCATGAATGCATAATTTTATGAAGTCCACATAGGGCTGTAGACACTATTTTTTAATTATGACCAGTTTCAAATTTTCTATTTTAGATGTATTTTTCAAAATAATTTTGTGAAGGTGTAGCCATTTATTTGTCTCTTTTTAGTAAATAGAAATGTAAAGTAATCAAGAAAGGAGGCAAAATACTTTTGGAGGGTTTATTGCATAGTTGCCCAAACAAAGAAGCAGAGCTGGATATTCATTTAAATAAACTGGAATAATAAAAGTAGAGAAATACAATGAGTATCAGCAATTTGTTTTATCCATGCGGCCCTTGGCTTCATAGGCAGCATACGTTCATATGCCGAAGAAAAACAAACTACTCACTTGAGTATAAAGTACATAAGAAAAATGCACAAATTACAGAACAATTCTGCTTAACTGTAGTGTCTAAAAATGACCTTACAAAATAAAAAAAATCATTTCATGCAATAAAACCGCAACGATACACTGCACTGATGTAGTGCCGGTCAGCACAGGGCTACACAATAGTGACAATAGTGTTTGTAACGTGCAATTCACATTCCATCACTTAAAGCTTAACTCCACATGTAAGACAACTTTTTGTAATCCAAAATTGATAAAAATACACTGCCTTAATGCAGTTGGGTATTTATCCCTAAAGAGCCCACATATTTTTGTTCTGTGGCCTCCTTCTCACCCAGTTTCAGGAATTACTTGTGTTATTGACCACACTCAAGGGCGTAACCTGAAGCAAATGCAAAATCTCCAAGGCCCCAAATATTAAGGGTCTTTTCTCATATGGGCCAAAGGGAAAATATGTGTACATTGGCTCCAGACATGGGTGAGACTGCCAGTTCTGCACTCAATATAATTAAATTTCCCATACAGCACAGTTTATATATGCAAGATACACATTGGGTCTGATGCACACCGGTCTTAATGAGGAGATGAGCTGGAGTCAGAAGCTCCAGATTCATGAAGTGACAGATACCTCTTCATGAATCAGGAGTGTTTGGCAAGTGGTGTACACCTCTGTGTGCGCCTCACCACAAAACCTACTCTAGTCCCTACTTGAGTAAGATTTGTGGCCTAGCAAACACCACTGCTCATCATGAATTTGAAGAGAGACGGTCGTCACGTCTCAATCTCCCCCCCTTTGTTGGAGCTGGGCAAAAATGGTATGAGAATGTCAAAAATCACATAATTTTGGTTCAGCCTTGAGCTGTGCTAAAGTTATGCGATTTTTCAAAGGTTTGATGAATCGGGCCCATTAAGACTCATGTATAAAACCTGTTTTGAACATCAAATAACATCTTAATTTTCATACTCAATCTTGAAATTTTGATTTGTTACCAAAGACAACAAGAACATCTTTTGAGACAATTAGGACAATATCTATGGTTGCAAATAGCTGGATGCTGCAGTATTTCCTATCCAAACTACTGCATGTAGTCTATTCAAGGAAAGAAGTAGATCCTTATTAGAGATGAGCAGACCTGAGGTTTGGTGTTCGTATGGAACACAAACTTTACAAAACCCCTCTCCAGAGTTCGAGTTCGGAATTCAGGTGTTTTACGTATGCAAACCACTTGCACAAGCAGCGCTGTGCTTGGGTACGTTCGGTGTTCAGCCCAGTGCAACCAATTTGCAGTGTTTGATCGACTCGCACTGACGGTAACAACAGCATTATTGTATGTAGTGTGCACCCGCTCAAAAAAAATGGAAAAACCCTGCCCATATGCCCCTGGAATTGTTGTAAAGTGTATGCCTGTGGTGAATATTATAAAATGCTTTACCTTCCAAGCTAAATGCATTTTATGTAGTGGATCAGTCTTCAGTGTTGATTTCAGTGTTGACTGTTGCTCATGGACTTCAATGCAAAATCTCTAACAGGAATCCCAATGATAATAGTATTGATTGCCTTTTCTGAATCAAAGGGTCTAAGCCATGGCTCAGATCAGAGAGCAACCTCGCCCACCCCCGGAAGTGTTCTGTTTATGGCTGGCTGCATGTAGGCGGAGACCAGAACTGCTCAATTACTGATTTCCATTGAGGTTCAGGTCAAGTCCAGGTTCCAAATAGAACTTTTTGAAAATGCGGCTGCAACCGCCGAAACAAACTTCCACAGGTCCGCTCATCTCTAATCTTGAGATCACCAACATTTACAGAAGTTAAACTATGTAGTTAGGAGCAGACAGTTAAAGCATCCTTTATAAGCAGTGTGTAAGAGCCACTAGTTCACCAACAGCAAATCTGCCAGGAGTGTGAACATTGTCACATCCCTATGGTCCTCTCACAAGTGTTTCAATGGTTTAAGTGCCCTAGGCCCAGTGTTTAGTGGTTTGTTAGGTCGATCACATGAACTTTACAATCCTTTGATGGGTCTGTTCTCTAAGATCAGACTTAACCACTTCCAACTTTGATGATATCACAGGATCAGGAGATACAAAGCAACATTTGGGAGGTGAGCTTATGTTAATACATATGCCAGACCATGTTCTCATCAAAAGTGACTCAAGATAGAAAAGCATTCTAAGGGTCTAATGAATGACATGGGATTTGGCATATGACATTTGCTACACATTCAAGAAGTATGGGGCGTGAGAAAACATCCCTGCTAAATTCATCACCAGCAATTTCCAAGGAGAGAACTGGAGGATTAATTACCGTTTTTCATCTTATAAAATAGACATGCTGAAGCAAAAGATGAATATGTGTTCAGGAGCGACATACCATTGGTGCAAACTGTGCAGCTCCACGGTGGTCCTAGAGTTTAGGGGACCCACTCTACCTCAAAAGTAGGCAACAAGTTTGTGCCACAGACAGAAAAAGAGGCCCATATACTGTTCTTGCACAGAGGTCGTTGTCTATATGTGTCTGCTCCTACACATAATGTAGCTATCAATTTCTGAAAGCATTATATCCCATCCTTCTAAGTAGTCTTTTAAAAAAAAGATTTGGGTAGGTTTCATTCCACAACTGCCATATTTGTTCAGCTTCAAGACACAGTAGAATACATAAATGATAATAAAATGGATGTCTTGCCCCTTAAATAAAAGAAAACTCACCAATCCTCCCCTGTTCTTGATCCAACACTTTCAAGTCCCTGACATCCTCCGAACAGTCCTGCTCCATGTACACATGTACATATTGAACCAACCACTAGCTGCAATTATGACCAACACACCACTGTTACGGTCAATAATAGCTAGAGTGGTCACATCTGTCCTGACTGAGGGTCAGTGTCCATATTTCCTGCTATATAGGACAGATGTGACCATTTTAGCCGATGAATGGCAAAAGCAGTTACATGTTGACATGGATCGAACAGGAAATACAGAGACCGTTTCTGGAACAGAAGAGTATTCAGAAATAAACGGTGGAGGATCTGTAAAGTGACTTATTTTTTTATATTCTACAACATTGAGAGTTTTTGTTTTAATTGAAAATTACTAGGGATGATCGAATACCTCAAATATTCAGCTTCGCGAATATTTTCCGAATAGGTCGCCGCTATTCACGAATATTTGATGCGCAATGTAAGTCTATGAGAAACCCGAATAACAACTATTCGGAACTATTTGGGCTTCCCATAGGCTTACATTGCACATCGAATATTCGCATAGCGGCGACCTATTCGGAAAATATTCGCGAAGCCGCATATTTGAAGTATTCGATCATCCTTAAAAATTACTTTTAAGGCCTTAGTTATGACATGAAAGTAACCTGATTTGATACTGAATCCATGTATACCTGTATAGTAAAATGAGAACAGTTTATACATTGTCTATTCGTTTTATTTGTGACTTTTGCATTTTACATGGTACCGAGTAGCAATGCAGACCAAAAAATGAAGATCTGGCATGTACGTTGTCTCAAATATCCCTATACTGCAAAGAACATGTATAGTATGTCCTGCAGTTAACAGTGCGCTTGTGCTCAATGGGGCTGGAAATGTCACATTTTTATATTATTTTCACTCCTGCAACGTGGCATCTACTTAGGTTGCGACTTTATTTGTGTGTTGTTCTGTTTGTTGTCAGGGGAGAGTTGTCCCTGTTGGTGTACAGCAGGAAACATATCAAACTGCATTTACACTTGAGCCAAGTATACTGTAAATGATCTCAGACTTATTTTCAGACCTCTCATATTGCACGACTAAAAATGCTTCAGCTCTCTTGTAATTCAGTGGTACTGACTGACATCAGTAAATTTCCTTCACAATCACAATCCATGCAACATGCTGTAAAAACACTAACCCCATATTAAAAGTAAAGTAATAAAGTTAGAAAATGAAGTATCAAATGTTTCATTACAAAATGTTTAACTCATAAATGACAGATGCAATCTAAACAGACAGGATTTAGCCCATAAGTCATAATGACATTACTTTCTCTAGTCTATAGCTAATTATCCACTTTCCATAAGCAACCTATGTAGTATCAATGTAACTCTTGCTACTTAGTACTCAATTCTACAATCTAATTCTGATATCATAAGTTATTCACCTTCAGATCACCACCAGATGATTACAACATAACTTTGGCTCTAACTCATGCAATGCATTCATACTAGTCTTTACTGTCATATGGTCATATTTCCTACCATGTAAAATTGTAATGTCCCCATTGGCCATTGACTCTGGAACCATCAAGTTCATCTATTTCCTAACAACTAACACTTCACAGTGGAGGGATCTTCATACTCTTGAGCTACTAGCTGCAAAATTCAGGGCTCATAAAATAGACATTCATTGGGTTGAGCCTAGAAACTCATATTGTGAAGTTGCGAAGGTTTATGTTTCCACTTGTCACTAGCTACTTTCAATTAGCTGTATGTAAAGGGATACTGAAGCGAAACTGCTGCACTAAGTTGTGCTTAGTCCTTGGCTCTATGTGGCATCCAAAACACAAGGATTCTCTTTTTTAAAAAAGATTGTTCATTTTTAAAAACATTTTTCCATACATCCTATAAGGTTCTGAGGTCACATTGGAGAATCTATTACGGATCCTCATTTCTTGGCAAACATTGAGAGCATTTCAAAATGGTATCTCTTCCCTAGTAGGACCTATCCTATCCGACCATGCATAGACAACTAGTGATGGGCGAACAATTAAATAATTGGGTCCGGATTATTTGTATCGAATACCAAGTACTATTCCAGCCAGTATAGGTCATGAATAATAAACCTAATGAAAGTCAATGGGGAGCTCGAACAATTTTCTTGAAGATTTCCCCCAAAAATGCTTGGGACAAATACTGAAATAGTACTAGAAAAAGCGGCATGTCAGGCATCAACGTTCACAGAGTACAAAAGTAAAACCAAAGACTTTTATTTGTTCCATTAAAACTTCAAAAAAATCAATGTATCAAAACAGATGGCAGATAACACAAGTAGAAACAACGCGTTTCGGACACTGCTGTCTAAATCATAATTGTTTCTGGATTGCTTCCATTGAGCCTGTGTACCGCCCCAGGATTTTGCTTCCAGGAAAGCTGTGATGATCTGGATTACTATTGTTTTTTCTATATGGAATAGTACTAGGTATTCGGTGCGAATAATCTGAGCCTGAATATTTCACTATTTGCCCATCATTACAGATGACCTATTGACGGAAATAGACACTGTGGTGGCCCTGGTGGGAAATGGAACACTTAGTGTCAGATTCTAACAGCTGAAGTAGTAGTTATCCAAAGTGGAGAACCCCTTAAATATCATATATTGCCTGTTCAGATCCGGAACTAGTCTTGACAGAATGAACCATGTTTTTGCTAAACCTCTCCGAAGTTTGTTCAAATGCAATGCTGCACAAGATTAGGAATACGGTAGAGTATATTATATAATTCTACAGTACCATAAAGTGTTAATATTAGATATATTTATATCCATCTCCACCCCAATTAAAACCCCTCACTGGTTTCCAGTAACTGCACTTTCAAAATGTGAGTCATTCTTCATCTGCCCAAGGTAAAACAGGTCTGAAAACGAGCAGGCGTACTGCAAGACCACATAAAGGAGGGAAAAGGCCCATATACCCGCCGTAAGTGCAAAGAGTAGCTCTTGTAGATACAAGAGACTTTGATCAATAATGCCTTTAAAATGGGTTTATTTAAAAAGTTACAAATAAAGTTTAGTCTGTCGATATAAATATTATATTATAATGATTCAAGAAGTATTATGGATTTCGAGGACGTCATCTGCATTTGTGACTATGCTGTATAACTGATATTGTCAATGCTTCATCAGTCCCACATTTCCAACGTAATATACAATATATTGCAGATAGTCCTTGCTCTACAACTGTAGCTAATGAATAATATTTCACCGTTGGAAGGTCAGGATAGACAAATAGTATATATATTTTTTTTATCATATCAAACAATATAAGTAACAACAATGCATAAAGTGGGTTCCAGTATATATAATATAGAAACAAATGTCTTAATCACCCTCCAATTTTGCGATATTTTCAGTAACCCACTTGAGAAAATACCTCATTTTATATTTAAAATACTCCCTTTGATAGTCTCAGAGATACTGTTAAATCGTATTATAAAAAAAGCCTGAATTTATCAGTTATAATTAGTTAAAAAAAATAGTGCTTAATACAATAAACGATAAAATCTAATATGCCGTAAAAATAACAGAAAATAAAAAAGATTGTAGTCACATTGTTAAAAAAAAGATAATAAAGGTGGTAGTTAGTACCAAACTGGTCAACGTTGTAGTGTCTCACGATTATTGAACATAATGCTACTTGGAAGAATGTTTTTTTCTCCATCTACAAGCTATACAGTAATATACTGAAGAACAACTCTAAACATAATGTTTGTGCTTCGGCAAAAAAATAAAAATCACACAATAAAAGAGAACATCCTAGGTAGCTTGGCATAAAAAAAAAATCTACTTGTTATTCTATTTCCAGCACATTTTTTGTAAAATTACAATGATTTGTAAAGCTTATATTGAAAGGGTTAAATGCATTAGGTTCTACAGTTATAAATAAAAGTATACTGCCCAATGTCGTGTATGATTATCTGCTTGTAACGTATAACCTTGTGTCCTAAAGTAGTAAGACCATATACCGGTCTGACTCCAGGCGGCCTCGTATAGATGTGCCACAGGTTGTAGATAATCTCACAGCCTTTGTGTAGTGGTGATACAATAGAACAAGTATATCTCTTCCTGAAAATAATCTGTTGAATTACAGCTGTGGGCCATTTGGCGGCACAACTTTTTTAAATGAGGCTCATCATATATTTCCACGAGGGAAACCATAAAGCTAGGTTATCAGAAAGAGAAGGAAACGGGAACAGGTCAGCCTGAGCACCAGCGTCTACAGCCAGGTGAGGTAGGTGTCATTTTTGTTCAGCACACATTCCACATCGTTCAGACTCGGAATCAAATCTTCTGACTCCAGTGTTCCTAGGTCAACATTTGTCCCCGGAAGAGCATCAAGAAAGTCTGGAAAACGTGTCTGTGGATTCAGGTTCAAAGTTGGCTGTCCCAGAATTTCACCTGGAGAAAGAAATTTGCATTTAATTATCAAAATGACTGCAAATAACTTTTTTCTTATAGTACTTTAAACGTCCTGTAGTTTCAGCAGAGGTGAGGACCTGAGACCCCCACTAATTCGTCAAAAGGCTATGTAAAGCCCTCAGCAGGGAGAAGTGGTGAGCTCCTGTGTGAGCATGTGCAGAGCGATGTACACACCCACATTCATTTTATTAAGACCTATAGACTGCTGTGTGCATGCTCATGTAGGCAATCGATACTTTTACACAGTCTTTTGAATGATTGTATACGTCTTAGGACCCTACCCTACACTAATTTATCACTTTTTAAAGGGAATCTGTGACCACTTTGACCTTTTTAAACTGTTAATATAGGTATACAGGTTATAGAACACTAAAAAAGCCATACCTTTCTGCCTCATATCAGATGCCTTGTTGTGGAAATATCATTGTTTATTTATTTATTTATTAAAATGAGGTCTTCCAGGCTATGGGGCAGATGGGAACTCCACCTCCAGAGAGTATTGTAAATAAAGAAAGAGGCGTTACCAGTGTAATATGTGATGGCTGCTCTCTGCTGAGCTGTATGTGATTATAACTGACACATCTGCAGGTTCATCTTAGATTCAGCCTCCAGCTTGCAAGCAGACAGTATTGCAATATTGTTGCAATGAAGCAGAGCTCAGGGAGCTGCAAAAAAATGTGTTTGAAAGAAGCCAAATTTCATTTCTCCTGTTCTGTGTCAGTTACTTGTCTCACACTGGTAATACCCCTTTTATTTAAAACAATACTTGGAGGCGGAGTCTCCAGGCAACATCTTCCCCATAGGCTGGAAGAGCTCATTTACATAAAGTGATAAAAAATGATATTTCAACAACAAGGCATCTTATATGAGACATACTAGTAGGATATTTTTAAGCATTCTATAACCTGTATGCCCATATTAACAGTGTAAAAAGGTCAAAGTGGTGACAGTTTCACTTTAAGGTACTAAAGCATGCAATAAAACTTCTAAAATTTTGTTACACTTTAATAAGGCTTTCTGGATTTTCAATTGATGGGTTTTCATTGAGCTAGATAATATATACATGATCAGTGACTCTCTCCCATCAATCAAAAGCTCAGTTCTGTTTATATAAATGAATGAAAGAGAATCGGTCTTGGCCCCCAACGCTATTGGCTTGCCAATATGGGGTTAATCTGCAGGCTAAAGCTACCAAACTGCTGTACTGAAGGCCTGGGTTGGACTGAGCCAATTGATTTATGGCAGAGACAGCTGTCTGTCAAGGTGTTATGGCGTGCTTACAGCCGCCACTTACTCTGCACTGAGCAGTGGCTGTGCCGACACACCTCTGTAACTAAGAGCCAGAAACTGCCCGGTGGAATAAAGTTAATTACCTCCCGGTAACCAGGCTTTCAGTTTGGCTGCCAGGCAGCTTTAGAACACTATTAACCTAAAGATTAACTCCACATCTGCAAGTCAATAGCATTTGGGGACATGACAGACTCCCTTAAAGCTGCAAAATAAAGCACAACCACAATGGTATATGCAGCGCTATCTTTGGATAAACAATGAAGGATTCAATGATTGGGGGTGCCAAGGAGACAGACCCTTATCAATCATTCTAAATATTCTAATCTAAAAATCCTTGTTGGCCTACATAAGTGGACAAATAGATACCAACGTGCACAGTGTAGCTCACCATTAAGACTTGTGGTGGGAAAACATGAACAAGAAAAACATCCATTTGTAAGAATACAAAGCTACAAAGTCAACTAGAAGAAATCTATGGCAACACAATAGTCATTAGCAATCACAACTTTATTATGCTCAATGTTTTAGATAAAAAATGGAAATGAAAAAGCTTCAGCTAATTTAGGGAAAGAAAAAAAGCTGTAGGAACAACAAGAAGTGGGTGACAAGAATTGGACTAGATATACCTTAAATTAAATACTTTAGCTTGGAACGCAGTGTAAGTGTAGTATAATTATAGTTGTGCAGTTCATTATAATTATTTTGATTATATGAAGAAATCCAGCAAAGTGCCAGGAAAAACAAGACAGACCTGGGGGGCATTTGTGTCTGACAGCGCTCCATTGTTACCATAATTCCAATAAGCTATCTTTTGTGAAGAACTTCAGCAGTAAGAAGTGAAGAAAGCTAAAAGTTTGTAACACAATATAATACTAAAATGTAAAGGCCCCTTCATATAAGTAGAGATGAGCAAACCATTGGAAGTTCTGCTTGGCAGATACATTGAACCGTAAAATAGTTCGGTTTTTGACCCCGACTTGATCCGAACCTCAATGACAGTCAGTAATTGTGCAGTTTATGGCTTTACCCACATGCTGCCAGCCATAAGCAGAACACTTAGGCCCTGTGCGCACGCTGCAGATTTACCGTGGATTTGCCGCAGAAAATGTGTCTCAGGCTAAGTTCACACATCCTGTGTTTTCAATCCGTCAGGTCCGTCAGCAACGGATCAGTCATTTTCAAGATGTCAACTGATGCAACTGATGTGTTTTTCACAGGATTCCTTTCACAGGAATCCTGTGAAAAAACGGATCAGTTGCGTCCGTTACATCCGCTGTGCGTCCGTTTTTTGACGGATCAGTCATGATCCGTCTGTGTTTGGGACAGCCCAGTGGGCGTGCCAAGCATGCTGGGCATGCTCAGTAGAGCATGACGGAATCCTGCGCTGGATTCCATTGTAAGACGGATTACGACGGAATCCAGCACCATAGACATGCATTACAAGCTTGACGGATGGCGACGGATTCCTGCGCGGCGCGTTAATTTTGACGGCCCGAAAAACGTTACATTCTGCGTTGCTCCCCGCTCGGCGGTCAGTCAAAAACGACGGACCGCGACGCAGCGGATGCAACGCAGGGTCATCAGTCGCAATCCGTCACTAATAGAAGTCTATGGGGAAATACAGGATTCCTGCAAAATATTTTGCAGGATTCCGTAATTCCTCAAGGCTACGGATTGTGACTGATGCAAAACACAGGATGTGTGAACTTAGCCTAACATTGCTGCAGTCATTCCCCAGCAAATCCTATGGATTTGAAAAAATGCTGTGCGCACACTGCGTTTTTTAATACCGGCAGATTTTCCGCTGCGGAATTAATGAGCATGTCACTTCTTTTCTGCAGGTACCTGCGCCTTTTGCCATAGATAATGGTAAAAACTGCGGGGACCAACTTGCAGAAAATCTGCCTTAAATCCGCAGCAAAACCGCGGCAAATAGCAGCAAAAATGCCGGTGCGGTTTTACCGCGTTTTTTTAAAGCTGGTGCGGGATTCTTTCAGAGGGTCTGTTTTTCTCTTAAGAAAAAGGCACTTTCTAGTGCACACATAGCCTTACAGGAGAGGGATTTTTCAAATTTTTTGTTTGTTTGTTTGTGTGTGCACACTTTATCTGATCACACTGATGTTACCCCCAGTGTGAGCCATTCAAACACTGCATGCAGCTTGCACAGGGCTGAGCATCACTCATACCCAAGCACAGCGCTGCTCGCTTGAGTGACTCACTTGAACTTCGAACCCGAACTTTGTTTTTTTGGAAGTCAGTTTCAAAACCCGAACTCCTAACATCGAACCTCAGGTTAACTCATTTCTACACATAAGGCACCAATCTACTGAATGAGCGTTTGTAAGAACACTCACTCCCGATCACTAGCTTGTGTAAACATGGCACCGATCAATCAGTGAATGAGCAACACACATTTATCAGCTGATTGGTAATCTTTGCTGCAAATTGTTCTGCATAAATAGGGAATGTGGAAAGAGCAGTCACTGGAGAAGGACACCATAGTCGGAAAAATAGAAGGAACAAGTTAAAGAGGAAGACCAGCAACCCGATGGCTTGATACTAACAAAATAATGCAGCAGAAGACCCTGGTGGACCTATCTAGGCATGCACATGATCAATCTTCCTACAGAGCATTCATCCATTAAGTCAGCATGACTCGACTTGTTACATCATTGTTAAATATACTGAGGCTTTTTGTCTTAGGGTATGTGCGCACGATCAGGACTCACTGCATCCTGGATGCAGCAGTTTCTGACCTGCGGGGCCGCGAGTCTCCACGATCAGGGTTCAGTGCGCTGCGGTCTCTCACTGGTGTTCTGCCTACAGAGGACGCATGTGACATTTCCAGCAAACAATTGACATGCTGTGGTCTAGAAAGACGCACCACAGGTCAGTGTTTGCTGCAGAAAAACAAGCACAGTGGGCACGTGATTTCTAGGAATCCCATCCACTATGCTTGTACTGTACAATGCAGTGTTTTGGACGCATCTGAAGCGTGTTGTGTCCAAAACGCTTTAAACAATGATCGTGGGCGCGCACCCTTATGCCCACGCTACGGATTTTGACGCAGATTTTCAGAAATAAGCAGCAAACTCTGCACGTCCATTGTGAAACCAGCAAAGTCTATGAGAATTCAGAAGTGCTGTGCCCACGTTGAGTATTTTTCTTTGCGTATTTGGTATAGATTTCCTTTTTTTTTGCACCAAATCTGCACCAAAAATGCAAGGGAAAAATAAGCAACGTGGGCACAGCACTTCTGAATTCTCATAGACTTTGCTGGCTTCACAATGGACATGCAGATTTTGCTGCAGATTTCTGAAAATACGTGTCAAAACTACACAGCGTGGGCACAGGTCCTTAAAATTTGACCTATTTTGAGAGATATCTAATTGATAATTTTCTATTTTTTTAATAATTGAGTTAGAATATATTATTTGAGAAAAGTTTTTTTTTTATTTTTACCTGTATCCATTTCATCCATATTATTAAGGAAATCATCAGGTGTTGTTGGTATGCTATAACAACCCAGGCCAAGCCCGCTGTCTGTGCTTTGTTCTCTTGAGTGGTATGGTCCACTATGGAGGGAAACAGATTGAATGGAAGTTAGTAAATATGCCACATGTAGGTGAATAAGATTATATCTAGGATATATCTAGCTTGTAATAAGAAACCTACCTGCTGAGGAAAGGGTCTGAACCATTGTTTGTTATGGATCTTATGTCCTGGTTCATGGTAGGGGGGCTTACTGTGTTTTGAACAGGGGCAATATTTTCAGACTCCATTGGAATTTGTCGGCACAATGCAGCTTCCTGGATAAAAAAAAGAGAATAAATAAAAATTCAGGACACATGTCCAAAAATTTGCATAAATGATGAAATAATCACATGTTCAGACGAAACTTCATCCAGCCTGTTGTGTAATTTACATATTATAATTAAGTTACCGATTTGCACAAAAGTTACCAAGCCTCGTAGAGATGACTGGATTGCTTTAGGCCAGGTTACTGTATTATAGATAGCAGCTGACGAGAAATCCAAAGTCATTAATTCAACTTTATACAAGTAAAGGCCCTAATTAGTTTCCACTTGTCCCAAAAACCTGAAGACAATGGGTGGGTAAAGCGCAGAGGTGGTGCATCATCATCTCTTACACTTTGGAAGCCACATGAGTCATGGAAAGGGAGTCATAAACTGAAGCCGGGGAGTATCCGTGCACGTGTCCTGCGCTCACGTTATCTGACTCTACCTCATTATGCTCCATTCATTAACACCATTATTCCACCCAGTTTTCTAGGCAGTATATTGCCTATATACTTTAATAGTATATTTTCACTTAAAAGAGAATCGAAAATATACTTTTTATTGAAAGAAAGTTATTGTAAAAAAGTATTCAGTTCCTTTGTTTGATTGCTGTTTTCTTTTTTGGGGACGGGGGGTTGGGGGGGGGGGGAAAGGCCACAATGCTAGTATTCACCAAGAGGGAAAATAAAAAAAACTTTAAGATAGGCTAGAAAAAACTTCATTTGCAGCAAAAAACGAAGTAGATTATTTTAGTGGCCACAAGCTGATGGCATGAAAATGGATGGTTCATGAAAAATCAAAAAGTGAGCAGAACTTAATACATACAAACTGAAGGGTTGGTGTTGGTACTAAGGCTGTGTGCGCACTTTGCGTCAAGGTTGTTGCAGTTCAAAAAGCATCCTCTGGCAGAAATGTTTTTTGTCAAATTTGTTTTTGTCCACAAAAACGCTATAAATACGCTTGTGTTTTCACCGCATTTTACATGCTTTTTCACCGCTTAAAATCAGATGCGTTTTGACTATAAATACAATGCTAAATAAAGTTTAAACATACAAACACTGTAAAAAAACGCATGCGTTTTTACCGCTGCGTTTTTTCAGCTTGTGCGATTTTGTGCGTTTTTTTTTTTTAAAAACGCAGTGTGCGCACATAGCCTAAACGTGTTGTTTTTGTGTGTACATAGCACAATTATCATGGTCACAGTAATTATTAGGACTTCTATCACAGACTCAGGGTACCTTCACACTTTAGCGATGCAGCAGCGATCCGACCAGCGATCTGACCTGGTCAGGATCGTTGCTGCATCGCTACATGGTCGCTGGTGAGCTGTCAAACAGGCAGATCTCACCAGCGACCAGTGACCAGCCCCCAGCCAGCAGCGACGTGCAAGCGACGCTGCGCTTGCACGGAGCCGGCGTCTGGAAGCTGCGGACACTGGTAACTAAGGTAAACATCAGGTATGGTTACCCGATGTTTACATTAGTTACCAGCGCACACCGCTTAGCTTTGCTCTCCTAGCTACAGTACACATCGGGTTAATTAACCCGATGTGTAATGCAGCTACATGTGCAGAGAGCCGGAGCCGGCAGCACAGGCAGCGTGAGAGCTGCAGAGGCTGGTAACTAAGGTAAATATCGGGTAACCACCTTGGTTACTCGATGTTTATCTTGGTTACAGCTTACCGCAGCTGCCAGATGCCGGCTCCTGCTCCCTGCTCGCTTCATTTTGTCGCTCTCTCGCTGTCACACACAGCGATCTGTGTGTCCCAGTGGGAGAGCGCCTTTGAAGAAAACAAACCAGGGCTGTGTGTAACGAGCAGCGATCTCGCAGCAGGGGCCAGATCGCTGCTCAGTGTCACACACAGCGAGATCGCTAATGAGGTCACTGTTGCGTCACAAAAAACGTGACTCAGCAGCGATCTCGGCAGCGAGCTCGCTGTGTGTGAAGCACCCCTCACACTCTAAACTTCAGTGCAACAAAAAAAAACAACAGCTATAATTTACAAGTAATACTAAACTCTCTGATGACAATCTATAGGTGGGAGACCTCCTGGGGAGGGTTGCTAAAGTCTAATGCAAACAGCTTCATAACTGGAGGGGATTTTTCTGGATATCAGACTCTTCATCATGGTATGTAAGGATACGCAGATAGCCAGAGGCTCTTTATGGCTATCAACTCTTGGCTGTTTGGTCTAGCTGGGTCTGCTCCTTGCAATCACCAATCTTTTGTACTGGGAGGATTTGAGCTCAGCACACATCAGATAAGGTTTGTATTTCTTGGGGATATGCTGTATTGGGACACCTTATTTACTTGTACTACCTTAAGAATATGGCAGGCGAGGTCAACAAGCCAATACACATCCCACCATTGTGAGCGCACAAAGAGAAAGCACAATACAAACATCAAGGGGGTCCACGTCTGCAGAAACATAGGAGCCTTTTTACATGGCAGTGCTATATAGAGCATTTATTTACACTTTTATTAACATACAGCCAGCGTCTGCGTGTTGCACGTACAAATTGTAAAAGTACTAACGTTACACCATGTTCATACTTTTCAGACATTTTATTTATCTATTCTATATTAAGAAACAAATTTCCAAAACAGAAGTAGAGGGATCCTGTTGTTTATTATGGGGTCTATATGGGTTCCATTATGTGTCTGTTTTTTTAAATTGAAGAAAAGCATATTATACAAGACTTTTTTTTTTATTCTAAAATTGTAGAAATGATACTGGTGCAATCTCTAGTTTGGCATTTCTGGCTGTGGAGCCAATTACCTATTGTATCTAAAGGCCCCTTTACACACTGAGACTTTCTAGCGATTCCAACCTGGCCGGGATCGCTACAAAGTCTCTGGTGACTTGCTGGTGAGCTGTCAAACAGGCAGACCTGGCCAACGACGCAGCAGCGATATGGACCTGCAGAACGACCTCGCTGGTCATTGGGGACGTGTCAAAGCAGCTTTTTGAAAGGGAAGTCACTAACGATGTTGTTATAACGGTGTCAAACACACCGATGCATGCTGCTCAGCGGGAAACAAAGGACCAAAATATGGTCCTGAAAGATTTGTAGCGATCAGCAACCTCACAGCGGGGGCCAGGTCGCTGATGCGTTTCACACACTGCAATGTCGCTGGGGAGGTCGCTATTACGTCACAAAACTGGTGACGTTACAGCGATGTCGTTAGCAATGTTGCAGTGTGTAAAGGGGCCTTTATTCTTCCATGAATAATTTGGTAGATATCCTTTTGACAACGGCTAGATATATGGCACTGAACTTGCAGCATCTCTGGCTTCATTGAACCACAACAGTATCTATTGCGTGAGCCAAATGTAAGTGGGCAAAGTGACACATGTGGCTCCCAAGCCACTGATTAGAACACACTGCTGTGTATAAAGATTAATTTTCAAAATTAGGCCATGTGCGCACGTGTTCATTTTGTATGCGTATACGCAGCACTTTGCACTGCAGCGTAAATGCATGTGTTCTGCGCCCCCAGCAAAGTCTATGTAAATTGTGCAAATTCCATGCGCACGTTGCGTTTTAGAACGCAGCTATTTGCATGCTAAAATTTGTGGCCGAATCGCTGCGTTCTAAAAAGCAACATGTAAGTTCTCTTGTGCGTTTTGGATGCTTTTCCCACTCTGTCTATGGCAGAGCAAGCATCCAGAATGCATAAATTATGCATCCATTCCGCATTCTAAAACGCAGCTTTTCGGCTGCGTTTTGAAACGCACATGCAGTGACAAAACGCTGTGGAATATTTGTCACGGCAGAACGCAACGTGCACACATAGCCTTAGACCTCATTCAGATATCTATGTTTCACATACGGAGTTCTAGCCATGTTTTTCATGGGTAGAAAATGTACCCATTATAGTCTATGTGGCACACGTGTCTGTGTTTTTTGCGGCCCAAGATATGTCCATTTTAGATCCCTTTAAAGGGAACCTGCCAGCAGAAATTTTGCACTATACATAAAAGATTCCCCCTCTGCAGCTCCTGGGCTGCATTCTAGCAATGTTCCTGTTGTTCTTGTGCCCCCTTTCTGACCAAAATAAAGACTTTATAAAGTGGTACCTTTTTGTATGCAGATACTGTAAATGGTACACGGGGGTGGGCTGCCTGGTGTCCATTGTTGTGCCTCCTGCCGCTTTAGGCCGTCCCCCATCGCTCATTTCCATTGCTGTGGACGCCGCCCAGTGCTCCAGAGGTACCCGCGCATGCCCAGTGCCTATCTCTCATGGATGAGCACTGTGCCCCGTGCCACCGCTGGTGACATGTGCGCAGGCTTTAGATTATGGGCGGCGCTTTGATTTTCATTACTAAGTAACCGCCCATAATCGCGTGACCGCGCTTTCCCCCTCTGCCTCCTTCGTTCTGCGCAAGCGCGGGCCTGCTGATCCCACGTTACCTCTTTCCCATCTTGCCCTGAAGCAGGAAATAGATGGGAGGAGCGCGGAGCAGGACACCACCGATCATGATTAGACGCAGGATTGTCCTGCTGCGCGCTCCTCCCATCTATTTCCTGCCTCAGGGCATGATGGGAAAGAGGTAACGTGGGGTCAGCAGGCCCGCGCTTGCGCAGAACGAAGGAGGCAGAGGGGGAAAGCACGGTCACGCGATTATGGGCGGTTACTTGGTAATGAAAATCACAGCGCTGCCCATAATCTAAAGCCTGCGCACACGTTACCAGCGGTGAAACTGGGCACAGTGCTCATCCATGAGAGATAGGCACTGGGCATGCGAGGGACTTCTGGAGCACTGGGCGGCGTCCACAGCAATGGAAATGAGCGATGGGGGACGGCCTAAAGCGGCAGGAGGCAGAATAATGGACACCAGGCAGCCCGCCCCCGTGTACCATTTACAGTATCTGCATACAAAAAGGTACCACTTTATAAAGTATTTCTTTTGGTCTAAAAGGGGGCACAATAATAAAACGAACCTTGCTGGAATGCAGCCCAGAAGCTGCAGAAGGGGAATCTTTTATGTTTAGTGCAAAATTTCTGCTGACAGGTTCCCTTTAATATATCAAACTCATCAATTTAAGTATATGGGTCTGTTAAAAACTCATGGAAGTATTCTGGTTCTGTCCGTCTTTCATGTTAGATAGGACAATATTGGGAAACCTCCATTAGTTTTTCTTGTATGCAACAAAATTGATGGGGGATTCCCAAGCTCTGATGGTAAAACCTGAAACACAGACCAAACATTGATAAAAATCTAATTCAAAACACTGATGGAAATTCGTTCTTCTTTTTGCATAGGAGAAAAATCACTGATGTCTCATACTTTGCTCTCATGTTATAGTATTCACATACGACTATTGTCTACATTAGTGAGGCTAGAAGAACCAGAAGCCTGTCCACAAAATCCAGAATTACAAACAGGTTTATTTTTATTAAAATCAATATTTTTAAAAAATAAAATATTACCCAATGAAACCTATATGGATACAGTCTTCTAAGAGCTTGTATTTCTTAAAGGTACACAATTTTACTTTGACTTGACATCAGTGAAATAACACACCTATAATCCAAATAATTAAAGTATTAGCAGTAAATAAACTCGGAAAACTGAGTATTGTTCATCCACACACTAGCCCTCTCTGATTGTTCCTTGCATGGCAGCTTTAAGTTAATAATAACTATGCCGGCTCAGGGAAGATCTCTTGGTGTCTTTGGATTGCACTGTAAATTTGCTTCATGAATGTGTTAGATAAAAATGCACTAGAGGTCTTAACAAGTTCAAACAAGTTTTTCTCCCTCTATTTTGGGCACTGCAGCAGCTGCTATTCCATTTTTTAATTGCGTGTTCCTTTCAGGATCTGCTTGCTGGCCTAGAGCAGTAAAAGAGTTACTAACTTAATAGTGAAGAGTCTTCCATAAACATTTCCTCTTGGTATGCCACCATTTTTAATTCACTAGTCTGGTTGTGGTATATAAAGCAGCTGGTCTGTTAAACTTTCCTGAAAGTGGAACCCCAAAGACAGTAAAATAACAAAACCAGCAGGTACTCATCCTCCCAGGGTCCAGCATCGACTCTCCAGTCTCAGTGTTATGGCTGCTTTGGTGACTTCACATCAACAGCACGCATTACCACTTTAGCCAATTACTTAGGTCAAAAACTGGGGCCCTCTACCTCAGCCAAGCCGCTGATCTCAGAGATGAGCTACATCAGTTTTGTGAGCGGCTAACATGAAGTCACCCTGCAGCCAACACACTGAGACCAGAGCAGCAGAGGACAGTTGTTACTTGACCCAGGAAGGGTGAGTATTTGTTCTGTTTGATATTTTATAGTGTTTGAGGTCTAATTTCATAAAAGTGAACAACCCCTATATAAGGTGCAGCCAATGTCTGGGCGGGTTATGCACGTGGATTTCCCCCCCCCGCCGCCTGTTCCTCCCTCTCACTGGCCGTATGTAAATTTCTAATCTTCAGTTACACGGCGTCGGAGTTAGCGCCTGCACATAGCGCTCATCTCCGGTGCCGATTTTCTGAAGCCCACACTATTATGGTGCATGAGGGGGCGGTGCAAGAGAGGGCGGTGCATGCGCCCTCGCGTCTCCAGATCTGTTGTGACCGTGGGAGCGCGCGCGGTCACAACAGGACTGGAGAACAGCTGATCTTACCGATTAGCTGCAGCAGACGATATCGTATTAGACGTGTGCTGCAGCTAATCAGGGTAAGATCAGCTGTTCTCCAGTCCTGTTGTGACCGCTCGCGCTCCCGCGGTCACAACAGATCGAAATAAGCGAGGGCGCATGAGTCACCCTGTCATGCACCGCCCTCTCATGCACCATAATACTGTGGGCTTCAGAAACATGGCGCCGGAGATGAGCGCTATGGGCAGGCGCTAACTCCGACGCCGTGTAACTGAAGATTAGAAATTTACATATCGAACAAGCCGATCCTTCTCTCCTCCGTAGCTGATGTTGGCAGATTTTGCTGTTAGTCTAATGTGTATGAAGGCCTTTAGGAGTAAATTGCTATCTTTACCCTTTAGCACAAATAGTGATAAGCGATTATTTTGTATTGACCTCCAGGTTAGGAACCATTTTGAAAGGAACTTCAATGTAAGGCTATGGCTAGATAGATGAGGTCAAGAATTGAAGGAGAAATGAACCGCTGCTGTTCGGTGATTGTTTAACAAGCAATCACTTGATTTTGTAGGGGAACAGCTGAATCACAGGAAAACCGCTCATCAATTACAAGTGACCGCACAGTTTTGCGGGTGAATCATGTGTGCCAGCAATAAGATTTCATAAAATCCCTTCCACAATCCTGCTACTGTGTTACACAGTCTGTTTTCACGTCAGAAAATCCAGGTGGGAAATCTGCTGTGTATTCCATCCTAATGCACTTTTTTTTTATACTTTTTCATTTGCATATGAGAAAAAAATTAACCTTTTTCATCAGTGTATATTTTTGGTTTGTTTGCCTTTTTTTTACCATCATTTAGGCCTCCTACACAGGTCCGTGTTTTAGGCACGTGTAGCATCTGTACTTTTCACGGATACCATACATACCCATCATAAGGTTTAGTAATCTTCATTAGGGCTGACCGGATCCGGACTGTAAAAGTCCAGATCTGCGCAGTTTGAACGATATTTCGGTCTCGGACCCGAACCCGGGATTCCGGGTGCATGATCCGGATTCGGCAATTAAAGTAAAAATAAACAAAACAACAAATAAGCGACAGTTTCATATTTACCAAGACTCAGTGTCATGGCGGCACACTGCTTCTGGGTTGCGCATTCACTTCCTGTACTCTGTATCGCATACACACAGCTTTCCGTGTTTTCTCCGCCCACCGGCCGACCTCTCGTCTGTGATTAGTTGCAGGCTGACGCGCCCCCCTGAGTCTGTGACAGTATACGCCTGCAGTCATTGCGGTTCAGTATTAGGCTACACTCAGAGCTGGCAGTCTTCTCTATGGCTGCTAGCTGTGAGAAGTAGGAGAGCTGGATGTGTCATCGTGGGTCCTAGTGTAGATTACATCGGACCTGCAGGGTGTTGGGGGTTAATAAAGTGGTGAAGGAGGGTGCGTTTTGTACTTAATTTCAAATAAAGGATTTTGCTCTGTGTCTGTGTTTATTTACATTCATTTACAGGTTTGTGATGCAGGTATCTCATAGACACCTGTGCCATCACAAACCTAGGGCTTAGTAACAGCTATGTGCTGCTATTAACCCCTTATTACCCTGATTGGCACCTGATAGGCGGTAATGCACTGGGATTGTCACATCTAATAGATGCAGCATTACCGGGCAGCTGCGGGCTGAGAATACCAGCCCCCAGCCGGCGTTATCATGGCTGGAGATGAAAATTAGAGGGGTCTGCACATCGGTTTTTTAAATTATTTATTTAAATAAATAAATAAAAAAAAGCCGGAGTCACACTTGCGAGGGATACACTGAGTTCCCGTCATGCCGCCTGTGATTGGTTGCAGTCAGCTGACACGCTGCTACTCAGGGTGGGGGCGCGTCTAACTGCAACCAATTACAAGCGCCGGTGGGTGGGCAAAGTAGTGAATATTGAATTGTCGGCTCCGGAAGGGAAAAGCGTGACCCGGAAGGAGTGTGCCGCCATGACAGTGCCTCTGTGAGTATGCCGCGCTCGCTCTTACCCCCCTATCCCCTCCACAAACTGTTTTAATCCGGTCCCCCTTGACTTATATGGAGCAGATCGGGCTCTTTTTAAAATCTATCAGTCCCGGTTTTTGGCGGGTTCGATCAACTCTAATCTTCATGTATCTGTGTTTGCACTGTGTCTCTGTGTGAACCACTCGAGAGACATGTTTGTTGTTTTTTTCCAGCAGAATGCATGATAAGGGCCAATAAAAGGCTATAGAACCAAAAATCATTCTGAATCATTTTAAAAAGGAGTAAACTTGAAGCATTCTTTATTGTAATCCGAATTCTGGCAATGAAATGCAAACGGAGGTTAGAGGAAATATATCTCAATGACCCCATAGGCAATGGCCGGGCCAATACATGGCACAAGATTGTGCCATAGATATTTTGATCTGTAATACGGCATCCAGCGGACCATTGGCCCAATTTTTTTCCAACAGATTCTGGAAAACCCTCATGAATTGGGAGGTGACCTGAGGTGCAGTAGAGCGCCACACTCTTTACAGCTCCTACAATATGGGCATGCACATAAGTCAAAGGAAATGATCTCCAAACTGTGTCTTTTGCAAAATGACAGCTCTTGGCATACCGTAACAGCTGAAACTGTAGATTTGCATATAAACATAGTTCAGCTTGTCTACTTAACTTCCAGAGGGAGTCTGAGACTTCACCTAGCAAAACGCAAATCTGAAGCTGGTATTTTCTCTCAGCTGGGTGTGTCTGCTCTGTGCACAGCAGCTGTCATGGCTGGAGTGGTTGGCTACTAGCTGCTGTCAGGTTAAAAAGAGACGGGAGAGACCTGCCAAAGGAATTCCACACCCTTTCACCCAAACCCTTCCGCCTCATTCCAGTTACTAAGCAACCGCTCCAAGTACTAACTCAGCATTTTTCTGGACAGGTTACATTAAGGATAAAACAGCAAGCGTGAGGGATTAAGCAGCACAGGGGGTTGTGTAAGGCGGTAGTTTTGGAAGAAAGCTGGTGGCTGGTACACATATGTGAAGAAACTCACATAATAGGGTCTTTTTTTACCATTTCCAAACATGCTGGAAGTCTGCATTTGTCAAGTTTGATACAATTACATCTCTGATTCCAGCAACGAGGGAGTAACATAAATCACATTTCTCCTGATAATGACAAGAAAGGAACCTGCCACCGGGATCGGATAGGACAATATCTCTAAGATGACCTAAAGGCCCCGTCACACACAGGGATCAATCTTTGGCAGATCTGTGGTTGCAGTAAAATCATGGACATACTGTTCCATTTGTACACAGCCACAAACCTGGCACTGATTGTCCACAATTTCATTGCAACCACAGATTTATCTCTGTGTGTGACAGGGCCTTTAGGCCACATTCACATGTTCAGTATTTTACTAGGGTGAAAAATGCAGAAGTTGTGTCGTGTTTCTATTATACTTTTCCTCGGATTGTACCATGCCTAGTTTTGGCTACAAAAACTGAGGTGAAAAACTCACCGAATACTCAACATGTGCACGTGGCCTAAGAAGGAGGCTACAGCTAAGACCGCACTTTGCGTTTTCACCTGCATTTCAAGTGCTTTTTAGGTCCGTTTTGAGAAGCACCTTTTTTATGCCAAAAGGCATGCGTTTTGATTTTACAGCAATGTCTATGGAAAATGGTGATTTTCAGACCGCACTTTGCATTTTATAACGCTGCGTTTAATTTGCATATTTTGTGTCAAAAACCATGCGTTCAAAGAAGCAGCATGTCAATTGTTTTTGCCATTTTAGGTGCATTTTGCTAACATTGCAGTCAATGAGAAATGGCAAAAACCAAGATTCCTTCAAATTCCAGCGTTTTACCTGCTTTTTATGTGCAGAAAATATGCGTTTTGGTCTACCAAAACGCATACTTTTTGGACATTAAAATAATGATTTCATATGTCCCTTTACACACACACATAGTCCGACAATTAAATTAAAGAAAAATAATAATTTTTTGCTATTTTTCCAATAAATAATATATTACCGCTATAATTTTATTCAAAATTTCTATTTTCTTAATTATTTCTAAAATTCTATGTGTTCCTTTTTTTTCTCTTTTTTCATTGTGTTTGACTGCTTAAACTTTATTTAGCAGTGTCTTGATGTTCAAAACGCATCTGTCAAAACGCAGGTGAAAAAGTATGTAAAAAGCGCTGAAAACGCATCTAAAACGCGGTAAATACGCATGCATTTTCAGCGCTAAATTTCTGAAAAAGGCAACTTTGGTCAAATCAATTAAGCACAAAACGTGCGTTTAGAACTGCAAGTAGGAGAACGCAAAGTGCGGTCTTAGCCTTAAGGAGGCTTTACACGCTGCGACATCGCTAATGCGGAGTTGTTGGGGTCATGGAATTTGTGACGCACATCCGGCCGCATTAGCGATGTTGCTGCGTGTGACACCGATGAGAGATTTTGCATCATTGCAAAAACGTGCAAAATCGCTCATCGATGACATGGAGGTCCATTCTCGATTATCGTTACTGCAGCAGTAACGATGTAGTTCGTCGCTGCTGCGGCAGCACACATCGGTACGTGTGACGCCGCAGGAACGAGGAACCTCTCCTTACCTGCCTCCCGGCCACTATGAGGAAGGAAGGAGGTGGGCGGGATGTTCCGGCCACTCATCTCCGCTCCTCCGCTTCTATTGGGCGGCCGCTCAGTGACGTCGCTGTGATGCCGCACGGACCGCCCCCTTGGAAAGGAGGCGGTTCGCCGGTCACAGCGACGTCGCCGGGCAGGTAAGTATGTGTGATGGGTCTGCGCGATGTTGTGCGGCACGGGCAGCGATTTGCCCGTGTCGCACAACAGATGGGGGTGGGTACCCACGCTAGCGATATCGGGACCGATATTGCAGCGTGTAAAGTAGCCTTTAGTTTGGGAAGTTTTTACCTCAGTATTTGTAAGGCAAAACCAGGGTGTGAAATACAGAAGTGGTGATGTGTTTCTATTATACTTTTCCTCTGATTGTTCCTCTCCTGGTTTTGACTACAAATACTGAGGAAAAATACTGACCAAATACTGAGGAAAAATACTGACCAAATACTGAACGTGTGAAAATGGCCTAAGGCGATGTGCACGTGCTGAGTATTTGGTTGCAGACATTTGTGCACCAGATCTACATCTCCTGGCAGACAAAAATCCCTGCATTTGCTCTGCCTTTTTCCATGTGTTTTTGATGCATTTCTGGTTGAAAAACGCATGCAAAAACGGTGAAGGAATTGACAAGATGCAAATAATTTTCTGCACCAAGTCTGCTAGGGAAAAATAAGCAACATGTGCACAATATTTCAGAATTATCATTGACTTTGCTGGCATAAGGAAAGGCATGCAGATTTTTGATAAAACTGAACCAAAAATGCATGAAAAAAAACAACAAAAACGCAGTGTATGCACATGGCCTAATAGTACTAAAAAAGAAGATGCAAGCGCCCCACTGTGCAGAAACCCAAAATAAAGCGTGTTCCATTCAAAGGAGTTGGTTTTGTGACTCCATGTTCTTTATTAAACCTTCCTGGCCAGGTAGACCTACTAGATGGCGACATTACTGGACAAGTCATTGAACCATATTTTGGTGCTTAGTAATGTCATAATAGTTACATTTTTAATTTATTCATGTAGCAGAAAGTAACTGATACACACACAGGCAGTAGGGAAACAGGCTAGCTTCCCAATCCTGCTATTAGTCAGTAATGGTCAGCTTCTGCTGTATTATGCTGCCACGTGGTTTATGCACATGGTTATACTGTGGCTAATTCTTCATATTATCAAGGGAATGTTTGGCTTTATGTATTTTGGGCATACGCATACTATAGATGTATTTTTTGCTTGTTATTTAGTAGGGTGTCAAGTACACAATATATAGAGTCCACCCATCCATGTTATTTTTTAGGATTTTTCTGCCACATAAAGGTGTAATGTCATTGCTAAATTGTAAGAAAGACCTGGACGCCTTTCTTGAAAAATATAATATTACCAGTTATGTGCACTAGATTCTGTGATGGGGCGTTGATCCAGGGAACCCGTCTGATTGCCTTATGTGGAGTCGAGAAGGAATTTTTCCCCTAATGTGGAACTTACTGTCTGCCCTATGGTGTGTTTGCCTTCCTCTGGATTAACATGTTAGGCTATGAGTTGAATTCGATGGACTTAAGTCTACCTTCATCCTTAAAAACTATGAAACTATTATTTACATTTTCATCAGTCCATTTATTGGCTGGGATAGTAAACAGTGATATTTGCAAGTCTATAATTCTGTAATGGTATTAGTATGGTTACAACCAAGAAAGATGTTACTCGACTACATTGAGTCAAATAACATGGAGCTAAAGGCAGACTAACTAGCTACTGAAAATAATGAGCGTTACATTTTCCTTGAAAATGTCACCCAATATTGGAATAAGGTCACATCAAGTGTACACCACCGGTGTAAAGCCTGCTTTACACGTTGCAATTTCGCATACGATGTCGTATGCGATTTGCAACGCCCCCATCGTATGTGTGGCAAGTTCAATTTGTTGAACGTGCCGCACAAACGATTAACCCCCGTCACACGTACTTACCCGTTCATACGACCTCGTTGTGGGCGGCGAACGTCCACTTCCTGGAGTGGGAGGGACGTTCGGTGTCTCAGCGACGTCACGCGGCAGCCGGCCAATAGAAGCGGAGGGGCGGAGATGAGCGGAACGTAAACATCCCGCCCACCACTTTCCTTCCACATTGCCGGCGGGAGCCGCGGGATGCAGGTAAGATCTGTTGAATGTTCCCGGGGTGTCACACACTGCGATGTGTGCTGCCTCGGGAAAATTGAACAACCCGACGTGCAATTCATCAGGATTCAATGACGTGCATGCGATGAACATTTTAACGTTCAATCGCAATTGCACGTACCTGTCACACACTACAATGTACCTTACGATGCCGGATGTGCGTCACTTACGACGTGACCCCGCCGACACATCGTAAGATATATTGTAGCGTGTAAAGAGGGCTTAAATTACCCAATTCCACCTGCTTTGGAGGTAGAAATGGACCCCCTAACCTCCCAGGCCCTTGTTGGGCTGCACTAATGATATGTCCGCCCCTGGTGTAACATTACAGACAAAAGGGGGAGAGGGAAACAAGAAAGGGAAATAGTGTGAGAACTAATAAAAAAATAACTTTTATTGGGTTATTTTAACATTTTATCTATCTTATAAAATTGATTCTTGCGACCAATTTACAAGTCTGCTGTCTGATGGATTACTATAAGAAAACAAATGACTGTTGTCCCCCTTAAGATACTTAATTCAGTCAATAAATGATTGCCATAAACGTCTCAACATATTTATAGGATATAGAACATGTGCTTTATTAGCGGCAATGCAACCATGGTGGCCCGAATGGTTTGGACTTTGTAAGACTGGCGCTGCACTAACCATACATGACACTGTATGCATTCACCTGTCTCAACAGCTCTTCTTGCCGCATTCTGATCCGTTCTCTTTCCATTTGGATTCTCTGGAGTCTGAGCTTCTGTTGCTGCTGTTGTTGGGTGGTGAGCGCATTGGGCAGATTGATGAGGGCAGCTTGATGACTCTGGGAAGGGTGAGTCTGTTGAGATATGGCTGGGTTGGGAGCCATCTGTTGCTGATGCTGATGATTCAGAACTAGAATAGAAGGAAGATGGGTCAGTCAGAGATAACTAAATATTCATGTGTGGTAATGCTTATGGAAACTTCCATTATAGAAACCAGTAAAGTAATCTGGGAAACAAAGAACTGTAGAGCTCATGGGGTGTATTCCACAGTGAGAGTGAAGGCTGTAACGTGAATCATGTTGCATATAACTCAGTAGGAGGATAAAAGTGTTCACAGATCAAACGGGAATTATTTTCTCTTGCATTCCATTTATTTTTGGCTTAAAATTAGAAAATGTATTTCTACTAACAGTAGTTAAGTGGTGATCAAAGTGCAAGTATTGTAGACACCTTCCCAAGCAAAGCTCTCAAGAATGGTAGACGATGAAAGTCTTGAGATGAAGACATCTAACCATCATCTGCCTGTGCTACAAGTGTTAGTATGTGTCACAAATAAAATTGGGCACGTTATATGGGTTCTGTTGTGATGGTACCTAGTATGTTCATCTTACATGAGACTTATGACTGTCTGATCCCGCGAACACTGCAGACCAGACCTCCCATCTTAGACTGCTATAGTAAATTGTCAGGATTTAATATTTATCATTAGCATAACAGTATTTTAATTCAATATAAATCAGCCAAAATAATGCTGTAATACAGCATTCCTTACATGTATGATGTTCCCATGTAAGTAAGGCCACTCAGTGGATGTACTGTAGGATTTGCAATAGATATTCATAAGGCAAGCACTGACAGGTAAAGCAATGTTAAACAAACATTTGGTTGATTAATAAAGTTTTGGCAGGCAAAGAACAGAAGACGCTTTGTGATATTACATGTAATAATAATAATTATGTACTCAAGCTAGAATAGAACTTAATGCATTCATTTACATAAGCTGATGGGCTAGAGTTACGTCTTGGTAGAATCAACAAGGAAACACTTTGCGTGTCCCCAGGCCACCCACCAAAGACGTATACAATCCGAGCCTCAGCTAATCCCAGCCACATATTTCTCTTGAATTTGAAACTATATCTCTGGGAGTGACCAGATAATTAAATAGAACCTTGGAAAGCTGGAAAAAACAACACATGGAAAGTTCTCAGACGGGACCTTTCTTAGTGGTGCACTCTTCTTGATCTCACTACATGTCTAAAGCCATCTCTCCTTCTATCACTTTTCTTGGCCGCTGTTGGCCATTTTGCTTGGCACAACAGGTGGTGTCAGACCCCCCTTTTCTTGATAGGTCTGTGTGCCAGAGCGCAGATGATAAATGTCAGTGGTCGGAATAAATCTCTAATGTATTTAGACATCATAAACACACTATATTAGGATACTTTTACCGCATCTGTCATCCATTTTTTCTATTAGATTAGATCCGATTACAAATGTATAAAACTTAAATCTATTATCCACTTGACATTAATGGTTGGTGAAACATTTGACTTTCATTAGTCGAAGTTTTCAAACTTATACTGAAATCAATGGATCCACCAAGTCCTTTTTTATACTATGGTAGCAATCTGCTTTATGTCCCGGGAAAGTACCAATTGCACACGTTTCATAGATCCTTTTACCTGCATTTACCAGAAACTAAAAGTATGGTATATGCCAGTGTGTTAGTTCACTGATAGAGATGAGCGAATCCGTGGAAGTACAGGTCGGCGGGTACAGCCGGACTTTAGATAAAGTTTGGTTTGGGACCAGGACATTACCTGAACCCTAATAGAAGTCACTAATTGGGCAGTTCTGGTCTCCGCCCACATGCAGCCAGCCATAAACAAATCACTTCCAGGAGGCTGGTAAGTGGGGTTTTTCCATTTTTGTTTGTTTGGCGCACACTATATCTGATCCCGCTGTTGTTACCCCTAGCGTGAGTCGATCAAACACTGCAAGCGACTCACACTGGGCTGAGCACCAAGCATACCAACCAAGTACAGCAATGCTCACGCTAGTGGCTTGCATACGTAAATCACCCGATCTCTGATTTTTTTGAAAAGCTTGTGTTTGGTACGAACACCAAACAATGAACCCCGGGTTCGCTCATCTCTATTCACTGACTGCTGTTTACTACCAGGGGTGTAACAATAGTGGTTGTAGATGTTGCTCTCCAATCTGAGCCATGGCCCTAGCTCCTTTGGTTCAGATAAGGTACCCAATACGAATATCATTGGGGTTCTTGTTGGAGATTTTGCATTGAGGTCCATGAGCAAGACTCAACACTGAACTCATCACTGAAGACAGATCCACTACATAAAATGCATTTCGCTTGGAAGGTAAAGCATTTTACACGATTCACCACAGGCATACAATTTATGTATGGATTTAATGTCACTCATATAGAGTAGATGTAGAATGGTGTCCCAAGCCTGGACAACCCCTTTAAGTAGAGAAGGAATCTTATGCAAATCCACCATTTTCTCGATCCTTCACATCGATTGTTCCAGTGACTTCAGCATTGAGATGGGATGACAGAAAATGGACTGTGTCCATGCAGGGTGCCATATTAATGGGAAGGAATTTAATTACAATATTGAATTAACCAAAATTGATGAAATGCCAACATCTTTTAGAGCAAGTAAAAATTAGAAAAAGTTGAAACTATTTGATAATTTTAGGAGCCTTCTAACTGAATACATGACTTAGTAGATAAGTATATTATAAGGTCATCCTTATGGGCTGCCTATAATTTACTGTGCTATCTTCATATATAGAAGGGCGTCATATAGTCAGTGCTGCAAAGTAAAAAGAAACATGACGTGATAAGTAGAGTTGAGCGTATCGGTCATAATCCGGGTCCGGCGGATCCGGATCGGGTTGCCGCCGAAGTCCGGATCCGATCCGGAATCCGCGGCCATACAAATCAATGGGAGAGAGAGAGAGAGAAAAAAACAAACAAACAAAAAAAAACGGATCCGGATCGTGCACCCCGAATCCTGGGTACTGGTCAGACTCGGATCGGGCTCTCAAACCGTGCGGATCCGGATTTTGCGGATCCGGGTCCGCTCAACACTAGTGATAAGACTTTTATGGAAGCATCAATTCTGAAGCATTGATGGAATAAAAGTAGTATTTCATAGGAGCAGTCGGCAGTAGTTTTAATGAGGAGATGACCTATAGCCAGGTGCTAACCTGACAGATTGCCTTCAACTGAGGATTCATTCTGCTTGTGTCAGCAAGCTGAATTCAGCTGAGAGCCATTTTCATCCCTCCTACCCACCATTTGTTTGTCTTCACGTTAACTTATAAGGACTATCCAATGTCAGGTGTCAGACAGTAGAGAGCCTGATGGAAAACATATGTCTGTGGTTTTTATGGACAGAAAACTCGCTTCATTTTTTACAACACTTATTTCACTGCAGATGAGAGAAACAAGAACTTGGCCTCTGTTCTCCGTCTTTTCACTCTGCCAGCAAAAAGAGACGTATGCTGCACACATTTCTGAGAAGCAGCTTAGCTTTCCAAGGGAAGACAAGTAAATCTAGTTCTTTGCAGTTTTCTGAAATCCCAAGGGCAAAAGTACACAAAAATCTGTACAAAATGGATTGTGAAAATGACATCTCACATTATACTGTGTATATTTAGGATGTAAATCCAGAAAAAACCTGTATGTAAGGCCCCCTTCACATGTCCGTGAAAAACGTTTGTTTTTTGCATGGCCGTGTTGAAGGTGCATATGGCCCTCCTTGTGCCGTGATTTTGGCACACCAGTGTTCACCATGTGCTATCTGTGATAGAACACCGAGAGCAGGAACCTTTTACTCACCTGTCCCCGGCGCTGCTGTCTCCGGCGCTGCTGCTTCCAAGTCCGCAGTGCAGTGAATATTTATGAGCATAATGAGCGGGCCTGGAAGCAGGAGACAGCAGCGCTGGAGACAGGTGAGTATAGAAAATCATTTTATTTCAGACATGTATTTTCTCCAGCACATGTCACACAGATCACATCACCGTGTGGTCCGTGTGACATCAGTGCTGCCGGAGAATAACATACTTGTCTCTGTGCGGAACACATGGACATGGGTGTGCTACATACGGACACACTGCCCTTGTTAAAACACTGATATGTGGGCAGACCCATTGATTTTAATGGGTCTACATATGTCCATGTCTCCGGTAGGTATGTAAACGGACGTCATACGTACCGGAATCACTGACGTGTGAAGGGGGCCTAATAGATAAGTCTAAGTTCACATGTCCAGTAATGATCTGTAGCAATTTAATGACAAAAACGTTGCATCCCAAAAAGTTGTGCAGATACAACTTTTTGTCCAGCTAAAATTTTTTTATTTTAACTGGATCCATTTTTTTAACATTGAAGTCTAAGGAAAACAGATTCGGTAACTAGTCACCTGCTTTTTCTTTATTTGAAAGGGGTCCATTTTTTAGTTACTGGATCAGTTACAAAGGGAAGAAAATGGATGGCTAGTTAACGGGTCTGTTTTTCATAGACTTCAATGTTAAAAAACAATTTAGCTGAAATCAGGGTTTTTGTGAATAGATTACTGCTTGATTACTGGACATGAGAACAGAGCCTAATAAAGATAGTCTCTTATCATCCAGCTTTTGCAACCAGTGAACGGACCACTAACTGTTCATTGAATTTTGCATTGTTCATCTGCAGTAACTAATGGGCAGCAATTGGCTCATCTAAATTGCCATAAGTCCACAATGCACAGCTCAGTTTTGATTTGGGGCGGACACAAGAGAATCTTTCTGTAACTGCTATTACTTAGGTGCGATCTAATTTAATGAGTGAAGACGCCATCTTGTGACATGGGTTCATCACTGAGATGAACAGTAGTCATTTGCCAAAATATATCAGTTTAGTTGAAGTTAGGGAGAAACCAGGTATCGGCCTAAAGGCAGATTAAGCTGTGCTGTTCTGTATCCATATATTGTTTACATCCGGGCACTGCCAGCACAAATAACAGCTGACCAGTGGGAGTGCTGGGTGTCGGACCATCACCGATCTGCTAATGATCTCCTATCGTATGGATAGGTCATCAACAAGCAATTCCCGAACAACCCCTCGAAAGGGTCAAGTTGCCCAAAATTTGCCATAGTAAAATAAATGTACGATTTATGCATGCCTCTAAACAAATTGCACAGAGGACTGTAGAAGAATTGTGTGCCTGGACAGATACTTAAATCAACTCTCCAATGTATATAGCCTCAGATATACAGAAGGAGCAGGAGCCTAACTAGTTAGCAGAGGCCCACATGACAGGGATTGGGCCATGAGGAAATGAGCAAGATTTGTTGTCTGCGTCATGGCAAAAGCTGAGAAGCATATGGAAAAGTGCAAGAAAAGGGGTCATTTTGGGGGAAACACACAACCAGAACTCCCACTCTCCCACCCCCTTTTTGGCTAAGGGTTATGGTTTAAAGGAAAAAAAAATTAAAGGGAACATGTTATTTGCATGTTTTTTTCACTTATTTTGCATGATTTGGGTGGATGCTTTCTAAACCCATGTCAGGGTGGTTGTGGCGGTCGAGTGGGGTCTTTAGAGTTGGTGAAATTAGTGGTCGGGGGGATTTATATGGTTGATACCCTCCCAAATAGAATGAGTAATGGATGATTTGGCACTTAGTGGGGCTCTGGACGGGGGAGTGCCCTGAGAGCCAGTGCTATTATACATTTGACCACTAATGGTGGTATGGTGCCCTTGAGCTGGGGTTTTACAGCTGAGGATAAAATACTGTAAATCTATCAAAAAAGTATTGTGGTTATATGTGCTATATCTGGTAGCTTCAAGGACCTCTCCCCAATCTTTGGCTATTAATATTGTTCTTGCCAATTCATGGTAATAAAATGGCCACTGTGATCAATTTATCCAAGAGAAAGTTTCATGTAGTTATTTATATAGTATAAATGGTGATCAGGGCTGTATGTGAGGAAACGAGGAAGGTGGTGAATGGAGCAAAATTGGGCCATACACTGTCAAGTCATCCAGTAAAGTGGATACATCATATTGGTGCGATAGCAAGCAGATCATTTTCGGCCAAATACGTGAGATCTCAGGGATTTGCCTGAAAATAATCTAGTAAATCAAGGTAATAATCTGTTCTATATCACGTTTGTTTCTGCCATACACAATGTAGGAATATCAGATACAAACGGGTATTTCAGGGACCTCCAAAATGTAGGAAGATAAGCTAAAATCCAACTTCCCGCTCCTGCCATTCCCTGGGAGCTAGGCCTCTGCCTGAGACTTCTGGCACAAACTGAAGACACATGCACACTCGGACAAAACGGGCATTCCTGTTTATAAGAGGGTCGGGAAAAACAGCTGTTGGCAAAACAAGTGTTTGGCAGGCAACCGTCTAATGTAATTGACCCGCCTAAGTAAGAGTCAAAAGGCTGATGAAAACATTAACCATGGCTGCCATCTATCACAAACCGTGCCAATATCATTCATAAGCTCCACTTTATTGAAGTGAATGGGGAGGTAGGAAGACAGAAGTTATACATCGACAGGTGAATGTTACTTACCGACAGTCAAAGCATGGAAGCATTTTGGAAACAAAAAAAGCAACTGATTAGTTATAGTTAGTTATAGTTAACAACAAGGTATTATACAGAATATACAGTATAATTACAGTACCCAAACGGATGGGCGTAAATATAGAAGCAATTATACTCTATAGTTGTGGGTGGCAGCACATGCCGACACGTGTAAGTCTGGAAAGCCACAGTCCACCATAGGGAAGTGGCAATGGCAATGGTGGTACATAGATATTTGGGTATAGGGCCACATTTGGCAGCGAGATGTGTAATCCTGAGTGGGAAATGTTATCAAGGGTCCAGGTCATGACTTGTTTTGGTAAAAAGTTAATATTTGTAGCTAAAAATAAACACAATGAAAACTAATGATAGCTTCAAATGCATTCATTGAATCAGACGGATGTGAACAGCTCATACACGCCTCAGAAAACTGCAGGTCTTCTGCCATACCGTGTGACTACAGGAAACTCATTGCTGGTATTCCTGTAGAATATACATGTAGAACAGTGCAGAAGATTAATTAAAGGCGTTTTACTGAACTGAAGGGTTTCTTTTTTTCCCGAAACACGCTTGTCAGTAGACTATTTGTGGTATTGTGGCTAGCATGTGAATGTTTGCTAGATCAGACACAGCCCAAAGACGCAGTTACAAGAAAAAGTAAACTTTTTTATTTCTAATTCTGGACAGCCCCTCTAATGCTGGTTACTAGCAGGTAAGATTGCACCCTGATATTATCACAAAACCCAACATGGTTACATAGGACACATCTCCCACCAAGATGAGAAACCGGCCCTCACAGAAAAGGCTTGGCTTGCATCTCCAAGCCTTTCTCAAATACTGCATACTGACAAATGCGTGGAGATCAAAGCGGAAACGCGTCATACAGATGTATACCATTATAATAAACCACTAAAAAGAAGGAACACCGTTTTTGTGACTGCCGGTTTTTCAAGAAATTGTGGAAATTGGGTATGCCAACCCATCACTCACCACAACCGGGGAGTGCCTGCCCGGACATCACAAGTAAAAAACAAGTTGAACTGAGGGCTGGGATGTGGATGAAGGGAAGGGGGTATGGGTAAACTTTAGATATTTGTTCCATTAATAGCACAGAGAAAGGTAAAAAATAAAACACACGAGGGAACCGCTAATCTGGCCTAAAATGGAAACAGTTCACATTCATCTGTCTAAAAAAAAAGATTCAGATATGCCCCAGACAAAGCCGTAGACCAGAGTCGAAAACATGCAACTATGAACTCCATTTGTTGTACGCCATTGTTTCCGACTTTAAAGACAGAAACCGCATAAAATAAGTCAAACGGAGCAGAAAGTTGAAGTTTTTGGGCTTTGTTTCATAATTGAAGTCTGTGGCTTTCCTATGGTCTGTTCCAAATCCCAATTTTGGATCGTTCAGAAGGAAGCCTGATGGATTCATTAACTTGTGGCTGAAATGTGATGTGCACACAGGATTACTTGGGCAATTACCTGTTGCTGCTGTCTCCAGCTTTTAAAGTAATCTATTGCACAATTTATATAGTAAAGATGTCTTATCACCTCTGAAGGTTGATCCTTCACTTTTTTCTACACAGTTACCTCTTGTGGCTGCATCATGAAAGAGGTGTAGTGTAAGGCTGGGGCCACACAAGCGTATGGCATCCAATGCTAGTGAATCGGATGCAATATGTTAGCTCCCACTCTGCTGTGAGTGTTAGCCGAGTGTGATGCCACTGTGATCGGATCACAGCTGCCAAGGAGAGGGCGGGCGCTGCGGAGGAGAGGGAAGGATTAATCTCTCTATCTCCTCCATTGTCAACTGATGCGATTATTGTACTGCACTCCAGTATCATCCGAGTGCAGTGTGATGCTTCACTCGCACCCATAGACTTGTATGGGTGTGAGTGAAAACGGATCAGATTCCACCCACAGCATGCTGCGACTGTTTTCTCAGTTCGATTAGGGCTGAAAAAATAATCACAGATGGGAACGGCCCCATAGAGTAACATGGATCCGGCTGGAATGCAATTTTTTATCGCATTACACTCAGTCCGATTTTATCACCCTATGTTCTAGCCCTAATGTGGCTAAATGCTGTGCCGACGTGATACTCGGCATGGTTTGCAAATGACAGCACTGAAAGCAGATACATTTAGGGCTCATGCGCACGTTTCGTACTTACATGCATTTATGCTGCGTTTAGCACTGCAGCGCAAATGAATGCATCCTGCGTCCCCAGCACAATCTAAGAAGATTGTGTATGACACATGTGCACGTTGCTTTTATGAACGCAGCGATTTGGATGCTAAAATTTTGACCGAAATTTGTGCGTTCATAAAATAAGCATGTCAATTATTCCGTGCGCTATGGATGCAGCTCCCACTCTGTCTATGGTGGGGGAAGCAGCCATAGCGCATGAAATCGGCTTTATTTCTACAGAAAAAATGCATCCATTATGCAGTGTTTCTGCAGCGGTTTGACGCGCACATGTGCTGTCAAATCGCTGCAGAATATTCAGCAGTTACGTGCGCATGAGCCCTTATGCCAGTAAAGTCAATGAAAATCCTGAAGTGTTGTGCAAACATTCAAGATTTTTTCAAATTTGCAGAATGTCAATTATATATTGTCAGCAGTTACCGTACGTGCGCATGAGCCCTAAATGTGAGGACCTATGTCAGCTCAACACATTACGGATTGGTTTTCAGCCTGCAAACATTTTACTTCTTTGACAGCAAGCAGAGATCTTTAAGGATACGTGCCCACGATCAGGATTTGCAGCATTTTGGACGCAGCATGTTTTCCCTGTGTCCTCTACGCTACATTGTACAGTACAAGCACAGTGGATGGGATATAGAAATCCCCTGCCCACTGTGCTTCTCTTCTACGCAGCGTACACTGAAATGTGGAGCAGCTTTCTGAGCCACACCAGGTCAACTTATTCTTGCGGATACTCTTGTGTTCTGAGGGGGGGAACACAGCGAAAGTCTTCAGTGCACAGAATCCTGAAAGTGGGCACGGACGCAGCGATCTCCAGCGGAGAACTCTCGTGCCTCCACAAGACGAATGACGCTGCATCTAGAACGCAGCATCTCCTGATCGTGGGCACGTAGCCTAATCTGTTGAGGAAACGTTAACTCAAACTGTACTAAAGATTTATACACTTAAAAGTCGTAAAACCCACTTAAATATGAGCACGGTCCCAATTGCATTAAAGCAAAACTGGTTTGATTTTGTGTTTGGGGTGGGGTTGTTTGGGTGTCTGTCCTGGCGATACGCCATGTAGTACCAAGCAGATTTAGCACGCAGACAGAAAATAAATATATCAAATAGGAATTTGGCAACTGGTGGTGGAAAAGATAGGTTAAAAGGTGGGAAAATAATAAGGAGATTTTCCATTTCATCTAGCAGTCTATGAAGCCAACATAACCATTATTTCATGATATCCTCTGTAGACAATAGGACATTCTCCTCCTTCCAGCAGCAGGATGTGGAAAAGTCTGTTGCATGTGTTTATAACATCCAGGGCCGCTTACTGAAACTGCTCATTGTTTTGGGGTTTCCTGACCATTTTGTGTATAATATATAATGGAGCAGGTGCAATACCTGGATGCTACCACAGCTCAGATGTATTAAACCCCGACTTCTGGATATCTAGATTATTAATATTGTTCAAAATTATCCCATTTTAGAATTCTTGTCTATGATGAAAAACAAAAAAAAGTCTCTTAGTAGATTTTCAGGATATCCTATTATTAAGACTAGGAACAGACAAGCATATGAGAAATCCTTTGTGTTCCATCCACAAAACTTGGATGATTGTCATCCGATTTTTATCCTTGCGCCCCCATGTGTCCGTTTTTTTTATGTCTGTGTGATGTCCAAGTTCAATCTGTTTTTATCTATCTACATTGAAAAATGTACACGGTCAATTAGGCTGGGGCCACACGGGGCACTAGTGCGATGCTCGCATGAGACTCGGCCCGCGCTGGCAGTACAGCAGGAGCCGAGTGTCATACGAGTGTGCCTGTATCTGAGGTCCAATCATGTGAGCAGACCTCAGCTGCGGGGGGAGGGCTGGCACGGAGGAGGGGAAGGAGGGATTTCTCTCCCTCTCTCCTCCATAGTCGGCTATTGCCATTCTCGCACTGCACTGGCAGTACACCGGTGTACCGCGAGTGCAGTGCGATTCTCTCGCCCCATTCACTTGAATGGGTGCGAGAGAAAGAGTCTCAGCTTACAATCACAGCATGCTGCGATTGTTTTCTCGGTCCGATTAGGGCTGAGAAAATAATTGCTCATGTGTGCTGACACACAGGCTAGAATTGGTCCGAGTGGAATCCAATGTTTTATCGCACTCCACTCGCACCAATTTTCTCGCCGTGTGGCTTAGGCCTTACAGTTTCCTTAGTTATTAATGAAAATGTAACCAAAAAACTTGATGCCACATGGATGATCTCTGTGGGATCCATTTTGTTTATGCACCTGTAGGCTTGAGTGGGCAATTCTCATCCACAATTCACACATGGATAGTGTGGTACTGGTTGAAATAACAGTCATCTGAACAGCCGAACTGAATAACATGGGTCAGTGTGCTGTTCGATTATAAACGCTCGTGAGCTCTAAGGCCATGTGCGCACTTTGCGTTCAATTCCGCAGCGTGTAAGTCACTGCCTGTGCGTCTCAGAACGCAGCCGAAAAAGCTGCGTTCTGAGACGTACAGGCAGAAGGCAACGTGCGCACATTCCTGGAGAATTCATGCGTTCTGGATGCTTTCTCTGCCATAGACAGAGTGGGAAAAGGATCCAGAACACACATTTTTGACAGTGCGGTTCCACTTGGCTCTGCAGCATCCCCATAGACTTGCAGAAGAGCCGAGTGGGACCGCACTGTCAAAAAGAGCATGGCTGGCAGCGACACAGTGCTGCGCGATCAGCATGAACTCGGATGAACTTCCCCCGACTTCATTGTGATTGCGCGGCTACATCGAAAGCTGACAGGAGCGGCAGTAGAACACCGCCGCTCTTGTCAGCTCCATGCAGCAACTGAAGTGAGTAGCGCGATCAGCTGTGCTGTCACTGTGGTTACTCGCGGCCACCGCTCTTAGGTAGAGGACTGCAGCTTGCGGTCACACGTGAAGGACTCACCTGTGATCGCAAATCCCTTGAGTGACTGCAGTGAGCCGGGCGATCAGCTGTGCTTTCACTTAGGTTACTCGCGGCCACAGCTGCAATCCTCCACCTGAGAGCGGTGGCCGCGAGTAACCTCAGTGACAGCACAGCTGATCGCGCGACTCACTTCAGTTGCTGCATGAAGCTGACAGGAGCGGCGGTGTTCTACTGCTGTCAGCTTCCGATGTAGCAGAGGTGAAAGCATCGTGGGACCTTGTGTGGATTACGTCGGACCTGGAGGTGTTTTTGAGGGGTTATTAAAGTGGTAAAAGAGGGTGTTTTTTTGTCTTTCATTCCAAATAAAGGATTTTTTGGATGTATGTGTTTATTTTCTTTAACTTACAGGTTAATCATGGAAGGTATCTATGGGAGACGCCTGCCATGATTAACCTAGGACTTAGTGGCAGCTATGGGCTGCTGCCATTAACTCCTTATTACCCCGTATGCCACCGCACCAGGGCAATTTGGGATGAGCCGGGTAAAGTCCCGAGAGTGTTGCATCTAATGGATGCGGCAATTCCGGGCGGCTGCTGGCTGATATTGTTAGGCTGGGGGGCTCCCCATACCGTGGAGTTCCCCCATCCTGAGAATACCAGCCTTCAGCCGTGTGGCTTTACCCTGGCTGGTATTCAAATTGGGGGGACCGCACGTCGTTTTTTTTCAATTATTTATTTATTTTTTTTACTGCTCAATATAGACACGCCCACCGGCGTCTGTGATTGGTTACAGAAACAGCTGTCACTCAGCGTGGGGGCGTGTCTGACTGCAACCAATCATAGGCACCGGAGGGCGGGGGAAGCAGGAATACATAATGGATAAATGAGCGGCCGGCATTTTCAAAAGAGGAGAAGCCGTCACAGTGTGAACGCCGTGCAGCACCGCGCTGGTGATTGTGGATCGGTGAGTATGAGAGAGGGGGTGGGAGGGAGAGACCGACAAAGACAGAGAGAGACATAGAGAGAGAGAGAGACCGGCTGACAGACCGACCGACAGAGAGAGACAGAAAGACCTGCCTTTGTTATGTTAAAAAATCATACGGATCTCAACAATCATAATGCAATGCAAACGCACTGCTTAACATTTTGGCAGCGATTTTCTACAACTCATTGATTTCAATGGGTGTAGAACGCAGCCAAAATGGCAAAAACAATTGACATGCTGCTTCTTCAAACACATGGGTTTTTGACAAATTTGTGACAATCAAAACGCTGCGTTTCAAAAAGCATAGTGCGCACAGATTTTGCATGAATCTCATAGACTTTGCTGGGGAATCAGAACGCATGCATTTTGTCAATGACACAGTGCAGTTGTAAACGCAGCCAAAACGCTGAAAAAAACGCAAAGTGCGCACATAGCCTAAAAGTCACACAACTATATTGGTATCATAACATAAAAGCTGCTGCCTTTAAGCCCCTTCTACACATTAAACTAAGGTCAGCTATCGATAGGTTTCTAGGTTTATCTGACTTAATATATATGGGGGCGCCGGCTCACTGGTCTGGAGAGATGTCCATCATGCATATATGATGTTGTCCCAGAGACAAGCCACAGCCCGATGTGTCAGTCCACGTCTTCTCATAGACAACACAGGAGCGCTCGGCCAAACAACTGCCCCTGCGTATGGGAGAGTCAGCTGAAATAGTTGTCGGTCGAAGCATCGGTCGGTCGACAGCCATCTAATGTTTTTGGCCATCTTTAGTGTTAGCAGACAATGTAATGTCTATAGGGGCCCTACTGACTGATCCCAAAGGGCAGCAAACAGGTCACACAATGACTGGGCATGTCGAATTTCAATATGCCTACTACTTTGTTCTGTGTACTTACCGTATGTGTAAATACAGCAGTTGCCATTTAAAAGTCATTTTGTTTCTTTCTGAAATTTCTGTTTGTTCAATTAATAGTATTAAATTAATTTACACAGTAAAAACCCTTTTCCCATAAATATAAGAGAAAAATAACCCTAGTCGATTTTACCAGAAACGCACAAATATATTATCTGTATATTGTGGCATTCCACATATACACCTCCAGATCATATCGGGGGAATGAAGGATCAGGTATATTGACTTTTTAAAGGGTTATCCGATCTAAAACGGCAAGTCTGCAGTCACCCTATATGTCACCCGATGTAACTGCAAAATTGTGAATCCTCATATCGCGTGCACTGCACACTGTGAGGATTCTCCACTGTCAGAATCAGGAACAGCAGTCACGTGACCGCAAGTAGGCGATATGCGTATTCATGGCCAGAATTCAACTATACTGTTTTGAGCACGCTCATAGTAAGTGCATTGTGTAATGCCGAAAAAACAGTCAAGCCGGAGTCTGGTCCGGTGTACACATATCACATACTTGGGGTCACATGACCATCATTGTCTATAAAAATCTTCCTTAACTAATCTAATCACTGCCTCTGTTTTGCAGAAACATAAGTTTAAACAATATTCTACTAAGCCCGATGGATGTATCCATGGTGAGGCCAAGAGGTTCAGGGCACCATTCTACTCACTAGTTTTGCATCTCATGATTTGTAGCACTGGCTTGCCTAGTAGAGCACTTGCCTGCATAAAAAGCTAAGGCAAGTTTGCACTGTCAATCCCAGTGAGGAAGAAGGAGTGCACCGAGTACTGAACCTCTTGGCCACACCAAGGGTGCATTGATCCTCTTGGCAACACAAAGGGTTTACTGAGTCTCTTGGCCACACCAAGGGTGCACTGAGCTATGAGCTATTTGGCCACACCAAGGGTGCACCAAGCACCAAAATTCATACATTTGATTGAACTTTAATTTTTGCAAGAAAGAAGCAGCAAATAGAACAATCAGGCTAGTATAAAGGTATAGATCGGATGAGTTCTACCCGATTTCTTATCAGATAGTAATCGGACCAATGTTTTTCAATGAGGCACTGCTGATTAACCTTTTTTTTCTCATAATGTGTCAGCATGAGAAAAAATTGCAGTGTGCTGTGATTTGAAGCTTAACTTAAACAAGATTCATTCTTTCATGTCTACGGGTGTGAGAAAAAAAATTAGATGTCACATTACGGCATCCAATTTTTATGGATACATTACCAGTCTGTAGCATAGGACACAGCCAATGCTCCTGTAAATTATTAAATCTGCCCAAAGTGTCAACATTCCGAGTGGCCACCATTATTTTCAAGCACTGCCTTAACTCTCTTTGGCATGGAGTTCAATAAAACTTCTCAGGAGCCCCTGTAATCCTCTTCCACTCCTCAGTGATGATATCACATAGCTGGTGGATGTTAGAGACCTTGTGGTCTTCCACCTTTTGATTCATGATGCTCTACAGATGTTCAATAGGGTTTAGGTCTAGAGATGTTTTAGGTCTAGAGACATGCTTGGCCAGTCCAGCACATTTACCTTCAGTTTCTTTAGCAAGGCAGTGGTCATCTTGGTGTCGTTATCATGTTGGAATACTGCCCTGCAGCCCAGTGTCCGAACGGAGGAGATCATGCTGTGCTTCAGTATGTCACAGTACATATTGGCATTCATGGTTCCCTCAATGAACTGTAGCTATCCATAGCCGGCAGCACTCATGGAGTGCACACTACCATGCTTGACTGTTGGCAAGACACGAGTCTTTGTACTCTTCACTTGTTTACTGCCACACACACTTGACACCATCTAAACCAAATAAATGTATCTTGGTCTCATCAAAGTAAAGAACATGGTTCCAGTAATCCACATCCCTTGTCTGCTTGTCTTCAGCAAACTGTTTGCGGGATTTCTTGTGCATCATCTTTAAAAGTGTCTTCCTTCTGAAATGAGAGCCATGCAGACCAATTTGATGCAGTTTGTGGTGTAAAATCTTAGCACTGCCCCCCCCCACCCCTTTAACCTCTACAGCAATGCTGGCAGCACTCATAAGTCTTTGGTCAACCATGGCGAGGCCTGTTCTGAGTGGAACCTGTCTTGTTAACCTGCTACATGGTCTTGGCCATTGTGCTGCAGCTCAGTTTCAGGGTGTTGGCAATTTTCTTATAGCCATCTTTATGTTGAGCAACAATTCATATCCTCAGACTAATCTTTGCCATGTGGTGCCATATTCAACTTCCACTGACCAGTATGAGAGAGTGTGTGAGCAATAACCAAATTAAACACACCTGCCCCCCATTCACATTTGAGACCTTGTAACACTAATAAGCCGTACAATAATGAGCCACATGACACCGAGGAGGTAAAATGGCTAATTTGGGAATTTTAACTTAGGGGTGTATTCAGTTTTGTTGGCAGTGGTTTAAACATTACTATCTCTGTGTTGAGTTATTTAGAAAGCACATCAAATTGACACTGTTATACAAGCTGTACACTGACTACTTTACATTGTATCAAAGTGTCAGATGTTCAGTGTTTTCCCATGAAAAGATATAATAAAATATTATCATAAATGGAAGGGGTGTACTCACTTTTGTGATATACTGTAACATGTTGTAATGATGCCAATTGCCAGAAACATTCCTCGATTTGTCTTCCATAGATCATTAACATAAAGACCATTTGAGTTGAAGCATGGCATTACTCACTTTTATAATGTTCCAGGGTGGAATGTGTAATGAGATCACCCACCAATGTTAGGACCAACTGATACAAACAACTGCTAAGAAGCGCATTAAAATACGACGCCTGTAACCTGCTGCTCCCCAGACCTCACATTACTGCAGTTTAATATGGACTTTCTTCCTCATGACTATATTTTTCACTTTTACTCTGCCAGTCTACTTCAAAAGAAATGACACTTAATCTGGTATTTCACCATCCGAATAAAACAAAAGCCTCTGTACAGTCATTATTGGTATCCAAAATTAACATCACCTAATTGCTAACAGATGGGGTTCGGAATAAACACTCCGTGTTTTCGAACAGTCATTGAGAACATCTTGCAGGAGAAGGAAGCAAACAGTCGGGAAGAAAGCAGGTTTCGTGGCTTTGGTAAAGATTACGTGACCTCTCCCCTGAGGTTTGTATTTGCTCACAGTCATGTAAGGATGTGGTATTGCTTAGTCACATTCATATTATTTTGATAAAATGTTTATTAGTGTTTTTGTATATTCCATCAATGCCAAGACGCAGTGCGAGCCAGGGGGCAGACGGTACGAAGCACACTACATTTTCCATGTTAGAAATAAGACGTTCAGCTCCAGACACACATGTTCCCCATTATATGGAGAGGATCAATCTCTCTGAGCCAGGAGATGGCAGATCTTCAAAAGAAAGATATGTTCCACTTCCAAGACTAGGAAGAGAATCAGGAGGATAAAGACATAGGTGTAGGCTGCCATTTCTTTCAAGATGGAGCAGTTCAAAGTGGGTTCTGGGGTCCTGGCCAAGAAATTAGTATAACTTGATCTGCATTTTTCATTATTTTCTTGAAAAGTCTACTAGGATGCTGGCGAGGCCGGCTCTGGCTCTAATGCAATTGGAAATATATGTCTGGTTTTAAGTATGTGACATCTGACTGAAAAGCCATAAACAAATGCAGGCCAGGGATTAAACGACTTTCCCTAATAGTCCAAATGCAGAAGACAAACCAACCAGCTGATGAATTCGGAGTTACTTTTAGTGTCTGTAAGGCTATGTGCGCACTAGAAAGTGCCATTTTCTTAAGAAAAAAATGGTCCCTCTGAAAGAATCCCGCGGTAAAACTGCACCCGCGTTTTTGCCGTAATTTGCCATGGATTTACTGCAGATTTACCGCCAGTTGGTCTCCACGTTTTTTACCATTATCTATGGCAAAAATCGCAGGTCCCTGCGGAAAAGAAGTGACATGCTCATTAAATCCGCAGCGGAAAATACGCGGTATAAAAAAATGCAGTGTGCACATAGCATTTTTTAAAACCCATAAGATTTGCTGGGGAATGACTGCAGAAATGTTAGACAAATTTCTGCAGTAATTCCACAGCAAATCCGCGGTAAATCCGCAGCGTGCGCACAGGGCCTTATAGTTACAGATTGGAGTGTAGAATATACAGACGTGGAGTCGGTGATCACAACGTCACGTGATGTGTTTAATGCTATTGCTGGTTACATTTAAATGACTTCAATTTATGGAACTGTCCAAAAGAGAATCCCTTTTTTTAGTGTTGTCTGCAGCAACCAATCACGGTGGAGCTTTTATTTTTAAAGAGCACTATAGGAGCTGAAACTGTGCTGTGATTGGTTGCTATAGGCAACAAAGTTTCATAAATCTTGATAGTTATAGAGGCCTCGTTTAGCAAAACCTTCTATGGCTGTGTGCACAAGGTGTGTTTTTATCACGTTTTTTTTGTTGCAGATTTTCACAAACCTGCAAGGAAATCCTTATGCCAGCAAAGTCAATGAGAGTCCTGGAGTGCTGTACGCACATTCAGGATTTTGTACTTGCAGATTTGGTTCAAAAACAATCTGTCAAATATTTCTGTGTTTTTGACCTGCGTTTGCCACTGAATACAGTAAGAAAAAAACACATGGGGAAAAACACACCCAAATCACACTAAAAACACACTGAAATGCAGCACAAATGCATGGGAAAAAACCCCACACTCAAAATGCACTGAAACACAGCAAAAACGCATGCTTTTTTTGGATGCGTTTTTCGGCCACAAGGTGCAGAAATTTTCTGCAGCGTGTGAACATAGCCTAAAACTGTCTTTGTATCCCAAAGCAATAAATTCAGTGCTTAGGCTTCAAAGTATTTGAGGAAAAGATAGGTGAGCTCTGATTGGTTGCTATGGGCAACAAAGCCAGGTTTGACAAAGGCCCTTACAAGAGGGGGAATTTGTTAAATGTTTTTTTGGAGCAATATTTCAGCTAAAGATACAGCTGAAATTGATGACGCCACAAACAACCAAAAATGTGCCAAAACTGTTTTTTAAAAAAAATAAAATAAAAAAAAAAATTATATATATATATATTCTAATATATGTATGCATATAAATACTTCTGTCATTGAGTGATATCAACAATGTGTCCATCCCACATTGACCATGTCAGAACTTACCTAGGTTAGGTTGAGACATTGCCAGTGATCTTTGACTTATTGGGGTGGAAGTAGTAACAGGATGGTGGTTCATATGAGGCATTGGCTGTGTCATTGTCTTGCGGGGGTCTTGCCATGTTGTAATTTTCTCCATGTGACTGTAATAAAATAGAAAGGAATTGATAATGGTAACATTGAACAAATAAATGGCTGGAGAATCAAATAATAATAAAAAATACCTAAACATTTCTCTAAAGTAAAGTCATTATCTATGTCCCAATTTTTATTGCTAGCCTTTAGTTATTCAACCTGTGTAATATGAGTGGCACAGCTGCAATCTGGCTTGTTGGATCCCCGACACAAAACCATTTTTGCCATTGGAAGTTGTGGTGCTCTAGAGGTGTGGCTGGCGACCGGTCCACACAGTTGTATTTGAATCCCCTATTAATTCCATGGCTGAACCATATATGACAAGCTTTCCCCCATTCACCTTTTGTACCTCATCTATCTCCTCATAGACTGTAAGCTTACGAGCAGGACCCTCACTCCTCTTGGTATCTGAATTGTGTTATTCTGTAATGTCTCATATTGTCTGTACATGTCCCCTCTGAATTGTAAAGTGCTGTGGAATATGTTGGTGCTATATAAATCCAAAAATATTATTATTATTATTATTATTATTAATTTCACCACATACTTTTTAGCCACCGAATCAAGAGACAAATTATTTCATTTTTTAAACTGAATTACTCTTTTGTTTGATTTTTTTTATTAGTGCTAGGCCGATTTCAGTCGCCCATATTACAAAAAAATTACACATGTGCAAATTGTGGACGAGACTTTTTCTGTGTGCAGATGGGTGCACTCGTCTCCATACCTGACAGGGCCGGACCTGCAGCCATATACAAGCACTAGTCAGGGAAAATGTAAAATGGATCAGAATAGGGCAGGCAGCATTGTTTTTTCACACCGATCATGGATTGGTGTGAAAAATCACTGGTGTGTAGAGCCACACCGGTCATTATTGGGTTAGGCTAGTTTCACACTTGCGTTGTGCGGCATCCGTCGCATTGCGTTGTGTGACGGATGTAACGGATGCGTTGCATATAGTGGCACAACCGATGCGACGGATCCTGCAAAACAACGGAATCCGTTGTAGCTGTTTTATTTCAACAATTACTCAACTGAGCCTGCGCAGTTGTGTAAAAACGGATGCGTCACAGGAATCCGTCAAATGACGGATTTCAACGGATTCCGCCACCATAGGCTTCCATTATAAAAATGACGGATGCCGACGGAATCCAGCACATTGCATTTTTTTGACGCTCAGGGAAGCGCAGAAAAACGCTAAATGCTGTGTTCTTCCCGCCCGGCGGATGCAACGCAGCGTCGGCCGGCGGATGCAACGCAGGACCATCAGTCGCAATGCGTTGTCCATACAAGTCTATGTTCCGTTAACGAATTCCGCTGTTTTCCAAAACGGCGGATTGCGACTGAAAGAAAAAAACGCAAGTGTGAAACTAGCCTAAGGGGTGCTTCACACACAGCGAGCTCGCTGCCGAGATCGCTGCTGAGTCACGCTTTTTGTGACGCAGCAGTGACCTCATTAGCGATCTCGCTGTGTGTGACACTGAGCAGCGATCTGGCCCCTGCTGCGAGATCGCTGCTCGTTACACACAGCCCTGGTTCGTTTTCTTCAAAGGCGCTCTCCCGCTGTGACACACAGATCGCTGTGTGTGACAGCGAGAGAGCGACAAATGAAGCGAGCAGGGGAGCAGGAGCCGGCGTCTGGCAGCTGAGGTAAGCTGTAACCAAGATAAACATCGGGTAACCAAGGTGGTTACCTGATATTTACCTTAGTTACCAGCCTCTGCAGCTCTCACGCTGCCTGTGCTGCCGGCTCCGGCTCTCTGCACATGTAGCTGCTGTAGACATCGGGTTAATTAACCCGATGTGTACAGCAGCTAGGAGAGCAAGGAGCCAGCGCTCAGTGTGCGCGGCTCCCTGCTCCCTGCACACACAGCTAAGCGGTGTGCGCTGGTAACTAATGTAAACATCGGGTAACCATACCCGATGTTTACCTTAGTTACCAGTCTCTGCAGCTGCGGAGGCTGGTAACTAAGGTAAATATCGGGTAACCACCTTGGTTACCCGATGTTTATCTTGGATACAGCTTACCTCAGCTGTCAGACGCCGGCTCCTGCTCCCTGCTCGCTTCATTTGTCGCTCTCTTGCTGTCACACACAGCGATCTGTGTGTCACAGCAGGAGAGCGGCTTTGAAGAAAACGAACCAGGGCTGTGTGTAACGAGCAGCGATCTCGCAGCAGGGGCCAGATCGCTGCTCATTGTCACACACAGCGAGATCGCTAATGAGGTCACTGCTGCGTCACAAAAAGCGTGACTCAGCAGCGATCTCGGCAGCAAGCTCGCTGTGTGTGAAGCACCCCTTAGAGTCAGACACCCAAAGTAATGTCCACTGGTGCCAAGATAGGGGCTTTGTCACTTGGAGGATAGAGGCAATCTCATGACTCAGTCACATCAAAGCCTGACCACCCTCTGGGTAAGTCAGAGAAGCATATGTCAGAAAACTCCACCCTATGAAGTTTGACTCATTTAGTGCACTTTACTGACTGACAGCTTGCACTGAGCCAGAGTCCTCCTGAGACACCCACTTCACCCGGCAGAAGCAGCGGCAGGAGTTGGGAAATCTATTGACATTGCAGTTGAGTAAGCGATGTGTCATTCTGTGGAGCACCAGAAATAATGACCGGATTATATACCGTGCCATTTCCCTTTCTGAGATGTGTGCAATCACTGCTTTAAAGCAAAACCATTACACGTAAAGTTTACAGGGAGGAATTCTGAACCTTCAATATTTCCTGTGCATGTTGTCAGAAAATATGGATCTGCATTTACGCTATGTAATTAAGATCTCAGATGGATGGTAAAATTAACTATAGGTAAATGTATTTTTAGAAAAATCAGATTATTATCGCAATAGATAGATTGTGATGTGAGAAGACTCTTTGGCTGTTTGTTGTCTTTAGGCTAAGAAAACACGTCGAGTAAATCACATAAAAAAATCACATTCCACTCAGACCAATATTACTCTATTGGGTCACTCCGATAAACGATTTTTTTTCTCAGCTCTAATTGGACCGAGAAAACAATCGCAGCATGCTGCAGGTGGAATCCGATTAGTTTTTACTTGTACCCATACAAGTCTTTGGGTGCGAGAGAAACATCGCACTGCAGTCGGATGACATTGGAGTGCAGTGTACACTCCCTGACAGAAGTTCTGTCGCTTATCCATGTTGAGTAAATAAAAGCTTATAACCTGACTTTAAATTCATCCATTGGTTTCATAAATTATTCTCTTGAAAGCTGAAACCCTCCCAAATTTGGTTTAGGTTATGAAAATAAAGTTGCTGCAAAGCTGAAATATTGATCATTTAATGAACACAGAAAGGTCAGATTTTGTCAAGACAAACTTTTTGTCGCCTTGTCATATAATGCACCCAATCCTAGTTTACATCCTCACCTGTGCTCACTAAATGATCGGTTAATTAGTGGGTGTGTATAAAAAGAAACCCATGACCCCAGACCTTCACTTGAAATGCAACTAGACCTCTGACAACATGCCAAAAATCCACCCTGCGACCAAAGCCTTGATTATCAAGAGGCTGAAGACCAGATCCACTGCAGAGGTGGCTGGCACCTTTAATGTGTCTCAGCATCAAGTACAAAGAATTAAAAAAAGATTTGAAGAGACTGGAGATGTTTTTGACAAGGCCAGGTCCGGCAGACCCCGCAAGACAACTGCTCAGGAGGAACGTTTGATGGTTAGAAAATCCAAAGCCAGCCCCTCTTCCACTGCAGGAGAGCTCCAACAGGCCTGGTCACCTCAAGTCCCTGTGTCAACTAGAACAGTTTGTAGGATTTTGTCTCAAAATGGCCTCCATGGTCAAATCAGTGCTCAGAAGCCAACACTAAACAAAAGGCAATTAAAAATCCATGTGGCATTTGCAAAGTCCCACAGCCTGCTAAACAGATGGACGCTGGAAAAGTGACAGAAGGGGGATTTCTCTGATGAATCTTCAGTTGAATTACACCACAGCCGCCACAATTACTGCAGGAGATCTACTGGAGCCTGTATGGATCCAAAATACACCCAGAAAACAGTTAGGTTTGGTGGTGGAAAGATCATGGTCTGGGGTTACATTCAGTATGGGGGTGTGCAAAACATTTGCAAGGTGGAAGGCAATATCAATAGCCTCAAATATCAAGAAGTATTAGCCACCTCTTACATTCCCAATCATAAAAAGGGTCAAATTCTGCAGCAGGATGGTGCTCCATCTCACACATCCATCTCTACAACAAAGTTCCTCCTGGCAAAGAAGATCAAAGTGCTCAAGGACTGGCCAGCCCAGTCACCAGAAATGAACATCATTGAGCATGTTTGGGGTAGCATGAAAGAGGAAGCTTGGAAGACAAAACCAAAGAATCTAGATGAACACTGTGAGGCATGTAAGACTGCATTCTTTGCTATTCCTGATGACTTCATCAATAAATTGTATGAATCATTGTTGAACCGCATGGATGCAGTCCTTCAAGCTCATGTAAATTACACAAAATATTAAATATGGCTCTAATAGCACCACAACTTCATTCACCAATGTTATGCAACATATCTTTGTATTAGAAGTTCATTATTTGTTTGAATTTCACATTACTTTCTGTGGGCGACAAAACTTTTGTCTTGCCAAAATCTGACCTTTCTGTGTTCATTAAATGATCAATATTTCAGCTTTGCAGCAACTTTATTTTCATAACCTAAACCAAATTTGGGAGTGGTACAGCTTTCAAAAGAGTAATTTATAAAACCAATGGATGAATTTTAAGTCAGGTTATAAGCTTTTAATTACATAACATGGATAAGTGACAGAACTTTTGTCAGGGAGTGTATATATATATATATATATATATATATATATATATGCATCAGATGACAATGGAAGAGATAGAGAGATTAATCCCTCCCTCTCCTCTGCAGCTGGATCGCAGCACAGTGGCACGACACTCAGCTTAAGGCCCCTTTACACACTGAGACTTTCTAACGATCCCACCAGCGATCCCAACCTGGCCGGGATCGCTACAAAGTCTCTGGTGAGTCGCTGGTGAGCTGTCAAACAGGCAGACCTGGCCAACGACGTAGCAGCGATACGGACCTGCAGAACGACCTCGCTGGTCATTGGGGACGTGTCAAAGCAGCTATTTGAAAGGGAAGTCGCTAACGAAGTTGTTGTAACGGTGTCAAACACATCGATGCATGCTGCACAGCGGGAAACAAAGGACCAAAAAATGGTCCTGAAAGATTTGTAGCGATCAGCGACCTCACAGCGGGGGCCAGGTCGCTGATGCGTTTCACGCACTGCAATGTCACTGAGGAGGTCGCTATTACGTCACAAAACCGGTGACGTTACAGCGATGTCGTTAGCGATGTTGCAGTGTGTAAAGGGGCCTTTACACTGGCAGCAGAGCGGGAGCCCAGTGTCATATGATGCACTTGCAGTAATGCCCGTGTGTCCTTAGCCTTACCTGAATGCTGCACTATATTGACTGTGGTCTGTGAACTGTGGAAAGCTTAGACAGGTTGTTTTACCCTGGAGACACTGACTGACAGACCCATGTAAGAGGTAACTTCCTGTATCATCTAATCATGGATATATGTATTATATGGCAGACCATAAAATATAATGAGACTTCTGCTGGCATGGGCACCTAAAGGGTTATTCCCATCTCCGAGATCCTATCCCAATATGTAGTAGGTGTAATAATAATAACATTATAAAATACCTCTAATTACAAATGTAGTATAGTTCTTTTGATTCACTATGTCACTTACCTAATGTTCAGGACATTGCAGGACCTAAGTATCCATGGTCACGACTACAAGCAACTAAGTAAGTTTGACTATATGCGTGGTCGTAACATGGATTCCCAAGGTCCTTCAATGCCCTGCACATGAGTAAGGGGTACTTCACACACAGCGAGATCGCTACTGAGATCGCTGCTGAGTCACGTTTTTTGTGACCTCATTAGCGATCTCGCTGTGTGTGACACTGAGCAGCGATCTGGCCCCTGCTGTGAGATCGCTGATCGTTACACACAGCCCTGGTTCGTTTTTTTATTGTTGCTCTCCCGCTGATAAGCACACATCGCTGTGTGTGACAGCGAGAGAGCAACAATCCTGAATGTGAAGGGAGCAAGAGCCGGCGTCTGACAGCATGCGGTAAGCTGTAACCAGGGTAAACATCGGGTAACCAAGGTGGTTACCCGATATTTACCTTCGTTACCAGCCTCCGCAGCTCTCATGCTGCCAGTGCCGGCTCCTGCTCCCTGCACACAATAAGTTAAGCGGTGTGAGCTGGTAACTAAGGTAAACATCGGGTAACCATACCCGATGTTTACCTTAGTTACCAGTGTCCGCAGCTTCCAGACGCCGGCTCCGTGCAAGCGCAGCGTCGCTTGCACGTTGCTGCTGGCTGGGAGCTGGTCACTGGTCGCTGGTGAGATCTGCCTGTTTGACAGCTCACCAGCGACCATGTAGCGATGCAGCAGCGATCCTGACCAGGTCAGATCGCTGGTCGGATCGCTGCTGCATCGCTAAAGTGTGAAGGTACCCTAAGGTGAGTTCCTTGTCAGCTATATCGTCCTGAGGAAGGGGGCTGTGACCCCTGAAACGCATTGACTTGTATTAGCAATTACAATAAAGAGTTGGATTAACCAATTCCTGGTTTGCAGTGGTGATAAGCGAAGCGGTGATACCCGTTTTTACTTTTGAGAATTTTATCCTATTTCTTTGGGGCTGCAGCTGTCTCCACCCACGAATATGCGGTTATAGGTGTTTTGATCTTTTCACAACCCCTATAGGTGAGTGCGCCTAACTCATTATCTCAATTCTTTATCTGGTAAGACCCTATGCGCCTTTTTTCCACATTCTGTGAAATACCTACTACATATTAGGATCTTTGAGATGGGAATAACCCTTTAAGGTCACGTTCACAAGTTGCATTTTTGCAGTGTTTTTTTTTTTTTGCAGCACTTTTATAAGAGTCTGCCAATTAAAAGTTGTATGTTACAGTACCAGCAAAAGTTATGAGATTTCAGAAATCTGATGCACACGAATGCTTTTTTTTTTTTTTACTAACTGGAATGGAAAACTTCTCTCTGTTTGAAAGACGCAGAATGTCAATTCTAGCAATGTTTTTTATCCATTGAAAGCAATGAGAAATTGCAAAAACGCAAAGTGTCAACACAGTCTTATACATGCTCCAAAGTACCAAGACTAGAATAGTTGAGTCATGCTCTAATTCCCTCCAAGAGGCAAATTGTATATTTGGCCAGAGTCACACTTGCAAGAGACTCACGTGAGTCTCGCATCGCATCACCCGGCACGGCCGCACTCTCCGGACAGGAGCGTCTCAGCTGCATAGAAATACATGAAGCCGATCCACTACTTTCAGAAGAGTGTGCGGCTGCGCTGGGTGATGGTGATGAAAGACTCGCGCAAGTCTCTCACAAGTGTGACTCTGGCCTTAAGCGGGCTTTACGCGCTACGAGATCGCTACAGTGATCTCGTTGGGGTCACGGTCACGGATTTTGTGATGCACATCCGGCTGCTGTAGCGATCTCGTTGTGTGTGACTCCTAGGAGCGATTTTGAATCGTTACAAAAACGTCCAAAATTGCTCCACGTTGACATGGGAGTCCATTCTCAAATATTGCTTCTGTCGCGTGGGCGAAGTTGATCCTCGTCCCTGCGGCAGCACACATCGCTACGTGTGACGCCGCAGGAACGAGGAACCTCTCCTTACCTGCCACACGCCAGCAATGAGGAAGGAAGAAGGTGGGCGGGATGTTCGACCCGCTCATCTCCGCCCCTCCGCTTTGATTGGCCGGCCGTTTAGTGATGTCGCGGTGACGTCGCTGTGATGCCGAACGTCCTTCCCCCTTGAGGGAGGGATTGTTCGGCAGTCACAGCGACGCCGCCGACCAGGTAAGTGCATGTGACGCTGCCGTAGCGATAATGTTCACTGCGGCAGCGATCACCAAATATCGGCATAACGATAGGTGCGGGTGCTATCACGCTCGCCATCGCTAGCATCGGCTAGCGATGTCGCAACGTGTAAAGCGGCCTTTACTCTACTGCTTTCTCACGGTCTGTGTGCTATGGGGAAGAACAGTACAGAAGAATCTGCTGAAGTCAGACAAAACTGCCAGGACCTGGATTTTACATGTGTATAAATCCCTCAATCACTAAACTCAATACCAGTAGTGTGTACTATCCCTATGACAGTAGACATGCCAATGTGCATCCCTCCCAACTAGTCTGAACTTGGAGTCAATTAATGTCATTCCTCATCTCAGTCTGCATTTTAATCAGATTAAACAGAAATCTCCTGTGTCAACATTTGTTAGTGTAATTGCTAATATTGTCAATTGTCCAAAGTACACCATGAAAGTGTGCAAAGAGGTGAAGGCAAGTTTCCGTATGTCTTATCAATTTCTCTGGAGTAATAGATCAGTTGTGACTGTGAGGTGACAAGGCATGTTAAAGCCTGTTCATCTTGTGCTGATCTTTGCAGATCCATAAACACACCTAGTCTGGCAGGAGGTTACCTAACAGCTGTGGAAACTCTACCCAGCCTGCCCGCACCTCTAGGACATGGAGAAAAACCGGCTATTCTGCCAGTGAGAATGAATGATCATGAATCGGACAGGGGGAAGTACAATAACAATACTGGTTCAGCCAAGTAAACCATTAACAAAAGAAGCACAGATTGAACTAGGGGAGATCCAGTCATTAAAAGGAAGGGTCTACTTTGGTGACACTAACTTAGGGGACTGCTTATACTAAACTTGCAATTATACTGACATCATTGTATGGCTAAGTTCACACACTGCGTTTTTTTGACGCTACGTTTTTATGCGTTTTTGGCCGCTAAAAACGCACAAAAACGCACCCGCATGTGTTTTTACCGCAATTTGGTGCGTTTTTGGCTGCATTTTGCTGCGTTTTTGATCTCTGCGTTTTGCTGCGTTTTTCCAATGCATTGCATGGGGGGAAAATGCAGAAAAACACAGGAAAGAATTGACATGTCCATTTTTTTTTTTCAAGCTCAAAAACGCAGCTTAAAAAAAAAGTTGTGTGCGGACAGCAAAAATGAAAACTCATAGACTTTGCTGGGGAAGCAAAGTCATGCAGTTTTGAGGCCAAAAACGCACCCGAAAAACGCGCAAAAACGCCGCGAGAAACGCACTGTGCGCACATAGCTTATATGTGCTCAATGCATCAGGGTGCAGGAAAACTGCAGGGTTCTGTGCAGCCACATTGCAGAATACAGACTGCAGTAAGTAAAAACCTAAATTCTGCCACCAGGCTCCATGGGCAATATAATCTAAACCTTATACTAAAGAAAGTCCCAGGAGTCTTAGGAAATTCTTATTGATGCAATTTAAAAACACAAAATTTGTGTAAATTTGTGAAAAGTAAACCATGTGAACTTATCAGATTACACTGGATTTGGTCTCTTTTTTTTTCCCTGGGCAACCCACATAAACAGCCCTACAAAGACATGACATAACATAACGTGACTGAGTGTCTAACACAAATAAAACAGAAAAAGGAGAACATAAGATAACATTACTGCACATACAAGGAAGATACAAGCTGGAGCGGTGATTGTCCAGGGTGCATCGGGCACTCTATAATTTCTCCGTTTACTCTCCATGTAATGTCGGTGTCACACGGTACGATATATCGGGCGTTATGTCGTCGGGGTCACGTCGTTAGTGACACACCTCCGCCATCGTTAGACATATCGTAGCATGTGACACCACTGAACGACTGTGAACGAGCAAAAATACTCACCTTATCGTTCCTCGTTGACACGTCGTTCATTTTCAAAATGTCGGTCCTCCTTCTGTGCTCCGGTTGTTCATCGTTCCTGAGGCAGCACACATCACTCCGTGTGACACCGCGGGAACGACGAACACAGCTTACCTGCGGCCACCGGCAATGCGGAAGGAAGGAGGTGGGCGGGATGTTTACCTCCGCTTCTATTGGCCGGCCGCTGTGTGACGCCGAACGTCCCTCCCCCTTCAGGAAGAGGATGTTCGCCGCCCACAGCGAGGTAGCTCAGCAGGTAAGTGCGTGTGACGGGGGGTTAACGACTTTGTGTGCCACGGGCAACTAATTGCCCGTGACGCACAAACGACGGGGGCGGGTACGATCGCTCGTGCGATCGCACGATAGATCGTCTTGTGTGACGCCAGCATAAGTCTGTAAAGTTGGCAGGGTTACAAGGACCCCATCACACAAGGACATATCTTCTGTACATTGATTAAAACAGACTTGTCAGAATCAAGAAATAATAATAATATTTATTCACTTATATAGCGCCATTAATTCCACAGCGCTTTACATACATCAGCACATACGAAAGAAGTACATGGCAGGTGACTTGGAATAAGCTGTTGAGTGTGTACAAGTGGAATAACACTATTATGACTTATACCATCCATTTTCATCAGTTTTCTTCTTTGCAGGTGATATCTTTAATTGTCAGTTGTCTCTGAGCTAGTGGCTGGGCATTGATTGATATGATGTCTCCTATACACAAGACACTGAGACATGAGGGATTTTGCCTCTATTGCCTCTCTGTAACAGACCATAGAACTCTTTAGCCACATTTAGGACATTATACAGCAGCACTGAGCAGTGTAGGGTGCATCCAGCTCTGGGGTGTGACAAATAGAAGAAAGCAGCAACATGCTCTTTGCATCTCTCTGTCTCTCCATCTCACTCTTCTCCTTGCTCCTTCTCCCCCTGCATAGACTTCAATGGGCAGGTGTAAGCTTTATCTGATCTTAGTGAACTAACAGTTCAGAATGGATGATGAGTTTAGGAGGCAGTAGGTAAGAGATGAAGTGGCTCATAGGTGGAGAAAGTTTCATATTTTGCTGAAAAAAATATATTAAAACGTTTCTTATATTCACTTGTACCACTGAATTATGATTTAGTTTGTTGAAATGACAGTGACCATTTAAGTTGCTGTTTTTCCTCTTCATTGTAGGAATATGGTTTTTTTGGGGGTTTTTTTTAAAGCTATCGACAGTATCCATTGTGTCAAACAAACTTCTATTATTGCTATCATTCTCACTCAGCCCCAATCCTCATTCAAGAATCTATGTAACATGCGAGACAGGTCTGTGGCCCCTTGAGAAAGGGAACACAAGCAAGCTCAGGTGGTTGGGTGTGTGGAAGTGTTTACTAGCACCACAACCTTCACTATGAGGCTTCATCACCTCAGTATATGTCTCTTTTCACCACCCAACACAATACAATAAGATTTAGACACTTTTTCTTTAGGATGGAGCTAAAAGGAATCTGTCTTGTCCAAGGACAGTATTTACCTGCAGATATAGGGTCAATCTAATCTGTAAGTAAATAGTTTTGAAAATCTTAGGGTACCTTCACACTTTAGCGATGCAGCAGCGATCCGACCAGCGATCTGACCTGGTCAGGATCGCTGCTGCATCGCTACATGGTCGCTGGTGAGCTGTCAAACAGGCAGATCTCACCAGCGACCAGTGACCAGCCCCCAGCCAGCAGCGACGTGCAAGCGACGCTGCGCTTGCACGGAGCCGGCGTCTGAAAGCTGCGGACACTGGTAACTAAGGTAAACATCGGGTATGGTTACCCGATGTTTACATTAGTTACCAGCGCACACCGCTTAGCTTGTGTGCAGGGAGCAGGAGCCGGCACTGGCAGCGTGAGAGCTGCGGAGGCTGGTAACGAAGGTAAATATCGGGTAACCACCTTGGTTACCCGATGTTTACTTTTGTTACAGCTTACCGCAGGCTGTCAGACGCCGGCTCCAGCTCCCTGCACATTCAGGATTGTTGCTCTCTCGCTGTCACACACAGCGATGTGTGCTTATCAGCGGGAGAGCAACAATAAAAAAACGAACCAGGACTGTGTGTAACGAGCAGCGATCTCACAGCAGGGGCCAGATCGCTGCTCAGTGTCACACACAGCGAGATCGCTAATGAGGTCACAAAAACCGTGACTCAGCAGCGATCTCAGTAGCGATCTCGCTGTGTGTCAAGCACCCCTTACTGTAATAGCGAGTACAGAGAGAAACTGAACTTATATCTTCCCTGTGCCCACTTACTTCTATTCATAGGGGTGGTGCAGGGACTGGTTACAGACCACACTGTAATCACTCCTTGCACACACACAAGGCAAACATAGTGAGTGGTGACTGTAAGGCTATGTGCGTACGCTGCGTTTTTTTGTTAGGTGTTTTTGCGCCTTTTTTTGGGTGCAGTTTTGGTCTCAAAACTGCATGAATTTCCTTCCCCAGCAAAGTCTATGAGATTTTATTTTTGCTGTGCACACATTGCAGGTTTTTTTTGGCTGCATCTTTGTGGTGACTGTCGCGGGCGGGGAGGAGGGTGTCAGCACCGCGCTCACCCCCTTCTGCTCGGGTCCGGCTGCTGCTGCTCAGTGGTGGCTCGAGCGGTGGGCCGGATCCCGGGGGTTCTCGAGCGGCACTCCTCGCCCGTGAGTGAAAGGGGATTGGGTGTTGGGATAAAGTCTATTGTCCGTGACGCCACCCACGGTCGTGGTGATTTGTTAGCACCACCGCTGCTCGGTGTGGGGATCCCGGGAGTGATGGTGTGAAGCAGCAAGTTGTTGTGTTGCCCCTCCGTGGGTAGGGGTTGGTGATCCCGGGGCCCAGTGGTGAGGTGGGAGATGCAGGGCCTGGTGGGCGCAGGGACGCAGGGGCAGCGCTGTGCCTTGCGGCACTGTGGTACTCACTCAGCCTGAGACGATGACACAGTTCTCGGTAAAACACACGGCTGGAAAGACGGTTCCCACGGACGGCTGCACTTGCTTTCCCCAGTAGGTGAGGGTGATGTCCCTTTTCCTGCACCTGATGTTTATGGTCTCGATGGGTTCCCATCGGTAACCCGCTCCCCGGCTTCAAGCTGGACCGGAGGAGCTCTACTCTTTGCCCGCAGGCGCTGGCCCTTAGAAACTGGTGCCCTGGCGGTGGCGGTGTCTCTACTGTAATGGTTGGGCTGTTACCTTCAATCGGGACTTGGTTGTTGGGGGATCGACGTCCCCTTCACTGACGGATTTGGCAAATTATGGCGACTCCTAGCCTTGCCGGGGTCCGAGAGGCCCCTGCCCTGGTGCTGACTGTCCTATGTACACTGCTCCAGACCGCCGGGCCACCACCCGTCCGCGGTCCTTCCAGGAACTTCCAAACGGTCACCCCTTCGGACAATCACCGCCGTTGCTGACCTTGCTGACTCTGTCCTGCACACAGCTGGACTACTTCAGGCTTTTCACACTCTTTCTTTCCTGTCACCACTCTTACTGTCCTCCTTTACCACTTTACTTCCTTCACTTCACTACTTGTTTACTCCTCTCACTTCCTCCTCCTAAACTCATCTGCCTGGTTCTTCCTGCCTCCAGGGCTGTGAACTCCTCGGTGGGCGGAGCCAACCGCCTGGCCCACCCCCTGGTGTGAACATCAGCCCCTGGAGGAAGGCAACAAGGATTTTAGGTTAGCTTTGGTGTTCCTAACTGGGGTGTAGGGTGTGGTGGTGTAATGACCTGTGACCCCTGGCTTGCCCAGGGCGTCACATGACCACAAAGATGCAGCATGTCAATTCTTTTTGCGTTTTTCACCTATTGAGTGCATTGGACAAAAACGCAGCAAAAAAAAAAAAAGCATCAAAACGCAGCAAAAACGCACAAAAACGCATGCGTTTTTCCTGTGGGTGCATTTTTGTGCGTTTTTTTGGGGCCAAAAATGCTGCATCTTCGTGGTGAGAAAAAGATGCAGCGTGCGGACATAGCCTTACTGCTTCCTGCTCCACCCTAGAATACAATGGCTAAAAAGAGGATATACTGTAACTTAATTTTTTTCCCTGTGGCCTTGGCTCCAATAAGGCAGCCAGGCAGGAAATTTACCGGCAGACTAAAAGCCCATTTACACGCTGCGACATCGCTAACAATATATTGTCGGGGTCACGGTGTTTGTGACGCACATCCGGCGTCGTTAGCGACATCGCAGCGTGTGACAGGCAGGAGCGACCTTAAACGATCGCAAAAGAGACAAAAATCGTTGGTATATGAGAGGTCGTTCATTTACCAAAAATCGTTGTCTCGTACGTAGCGAGGTTGTTCCTCATTCCTGCGGCATCACGCATCACTATGTGTGACACCGCAGGAGCGACGATCATCTCCTTATCTCCGTCCACCGGTAATGACGAAGGAAGGAGGTGGGCGGGATATTACGTCCCGCTCATCTCCGCCTTTCCTCTGCTATTGGACGGCTGTCGTCTGATGTCGCTATGATGTCGCACGGACCGCCCCCTTAGAAAGGAGGCGGATCGCCGGCAAGAGCGACGTCGCAGGGAAGGTAAGTCCGTGTGACGGGTATTAGTGATGTGCGCCACGGGCAGCGATTTGCCCGTGTCGCACAACCGACGGGGGCGGGTACACTCGCTAGCGATATCGGTACCGATATCGCAGCGTGTAAAGTACCCTTAACCCTATATCTGCGGGGAAGTAGTATTTTTGGATGTAACAAGTCTTTTTAAAGCGGTTGTTTAAAGTTCATATTTTCAGGAGTGCGCCACTCCACTCCCTTTCAGTTTCTTGCTTGCTAGGAAGGCGCTCCTGAAGATCGAAAGCTAAGGGTCCCGTTACACGTAGCGATGTTCCAGCGATCCCGATAATGATACAACCTGGTCAGGATCGCTGGTACGTCGCTACATGGTCGCTAGTGAGCTGGCAAACAGGCAGATCTAATTAACGACGCAGCAACGATACGGCGATCCGTATAACGACTTCGGCAGTCGTTGGGACCGTGTCACACAGCAGCTATTCTGACGACTTAGACCTCGATAAAGGCGTAGTGTTTCCACCCAGGTGTGCCAACGAGGTCGCTCGTCGTTGTTATGGCGTCAAACACAGCGATGCATGCTGCCCAGCGGGACACCAACAATCAAAAAATGAACCCAATCAAAAAATGAACCAGGACTTTCAGGTACGATCGGCGATATTGCAGCTGCTATGTGTCACACGTAGCGAGATCGCTAGCGAGGTCCCTGTTGCATCACAAAACCTGTGACGTTTCAGCGATCTCACTAACGACATCGCTATTTGTAACAGGGCCTTAACTCTTGATCTAAGGACCCGGCTACCTCTGAGGTGGCCATTAACCTTGGCCACAAGCAATACACTATAGAATTGAAATTCCCCGTGTTCTTGAGAACAGAGAGGAGTTTTATAAAAGGTACATTGCAACTTTGCTTGTTTTTTTTTTAAAAAGCTTTGCCTTTTTACACACTTAATTAGATAAGATAGACTCTTTAATTTACAATGGATTTTTGCTATGATACCACACTGGACAGAGGTGAAAATAGAGACAAAAACTAAAGAAATATAGTCAGGTGCATTGCAACAGTTCAACGTGCACCTTTCATGAAGTAGTAATTATACGGCCCGGCCTCCTGCATCAACAAGCCCTTATTTTGTTATTTTTACGCTCTATTCTATATTTGTATATCTGGGACGTAACTTATATCTCTCAACAGTTGAAGTCACATTAGCGCATTCGTGAGAGGCTCAACTGTTCCCAGCTGGAGTGTCAAGAAGAACCAGTAACTCCTCACCGGTGACCTACTTATACTGCTGTAAATAGAATGACGCCGATTACGCTGAAACCTACAATCTAGAGATTGTGGCACATAAGACACAAAGAAGCAAGACGCAGACAGAATGTGAAGTGTCCACCATGGAATATTTACAGGACTTAGGCTTTACTTTGCCTATCCAATAGCAAATTCCCATTGCTGAAGCCAATAATAGAATTAAAGAAAATATTTTTTAAAAGAGTTGTCCAGTTAAGCATAAATTATGTAAATTTTCTTTAAAAAGTAAGTTACACAGCTGGTCATGCCTTCCGTCTCTGGAGTAGGCAGCTGGTTTCCTGTGCTGCCATATGATCTATGCAATTTGTAAAGGGGGCTGGCTGACTACTCATTTCAATGGCTAAGCCAGCCTGCTCCGCTATAACAGCCGCTGCACAGACAAAGAAGGGGGCTGGCTGATGAAACGATCAGTCATTCATACACAGCACTCGTCACATGCCGACACACGAAGATTTTTCTTATGTCATGCATAGGAAGTGAAATTTCCAAACCCTGGACCAAAGATGATAACTACTTCCTATTGGAGCACCTGGTATAATATATAAGGAGTATATTAGTAAGTTAAATAACTTACTTGATTACATATTACATATATATTTATTTAAGTAGACAACGTGCAGCATGAATGGTTACAATCCTTTGCAACTATTTATAGTTAACAATTATGGGCAGGGTTCTTCACATCACAGATGGCCATCTGAAGACTGAGACAACTGTGGAGAAAGTTATAATCTAGATCTACAAGACCAAATGTGCCATGAGCCTAATGAGCCTTAGATAATAGGATCCATCTATAGCAACTATTACGTCTATTTTTATAAAATGTATAAGCATCATTTATGTATGTACAGCTGCCCTAATAAACAACTTTATAAGTCCATTCTACAATACTCTGAAAAGGAACATGTTTTCTTAAAAGTGATCTAGTGGGCACAATGGTGTTCATTCAATAGTACCAAAGTGTCAACTTAAAGAGGTTGTCCACTACTTTTACATTGATGACCTATCCTTAGGAGGTGTGATGGTGTGGGGGTGCTTTGCTGGTGACACTGTTGGGGATTTATTCAAAATTGAAGGCATACAGAACCACCATTCCTACCACAGCATCTTGCAGCGGCATGCTATTCCATCCGGTTTGCGTTTAATTGGACCATCATTTATTTTTCAACAGGACAATGACCCCAAACACACCTCCAGGCTGTGTAAGGGCTATTTGACTAAGAAGGAGATGGGGTGCTACGCCAGATGACCTGGTGTCCACAGTGACCAGACCTGAACCCAATCGAGATGGTTTGGGGTGAGCTAGACCGCAGAGTGAAGGCAAAAGGGTCAACAAGTGCTATGCATCTCTGAGAACTCCTTCAAGACTGTTGGAAAACCATTTCCAGTGACTACTTCTTAAAGCTCATCAAGAGAATGCCAAGAGTGTGCAAAGTAGTAATGAAAGCAAAAGGTGGCTACTTTGAAGAACCTAGAATATAAGACATATTTTCAGTTGTTTCACACTTTTTTAAGTATTTCATTCCACATGTTTTAATTCATAGTTTTGATGCTTTCAATGTGAGTCTATAATTTTCAGTCATGAAAATAAAGAAAACTCATTGAATGAGAAGGTGTGTCCAAACTTTTGGTCTGTACTGTATATATATATATATATATATACATATATATATATATATATATATATATATATATATATATATAATGTTAAACACAAATGTTACATATGCCTATATAGTTTAAGTGTATCTAAATACTGTGCATGAAGCATTTAACAGACTAGTTTCTATTTGTAGAGTATAAATTAAATGTATATTTTAAATATGGAATAAAAATGTGTTGTGAAAAGAATAAATGAGTGTCATCTGAATCTGCCGATTGATTTGTAAGGAGCTGTCCCAAATTGCCCATTGACAGATAATGGGAAAAAGTGTTAAATTTCAACATGCCCAATTCTTCTAGTCTCATTGAAGGCATAAACCACCAGCGTCTATACACAGTAGCATCTATATACACTACTGGGAGCTGCCATACACAGAAGGTACAGTACCACTGCTCCAGAGAATAAGGACAGACATCTAGCCAAATAAGTTTTGGAGTCTGGCAGAGATTTATTCCCCTTTTGAGAATTTCTTTGGAGACGTTGACGGCTATCTAATGTATATGGCCACCTTATCATAGACAATTTCCTTTTAAATAATTTGCAGGCTAAAAGTCTTACATTTTTTCAATGTTTTTTTATATACTGCAATGTCAGAACAGTGGTAGTTTCCAATCTGAAAGCTAAAGTCACAAACAACTGCCTTAAAATGTCAGTAACTTGAATTGTTGCCAACAAGCATGTAAATCAAATGGCTAAAATAAAGCCTTATAGACAGGAGCTGCTCCACCCTCTGCTGCTTTCTCTCCTTGTATTCATCTAATGTTATCACAAGATCAAGAAACCTGGCTGGGAAAAAAGCCTAATCTGCACAGTATGCAAGAGACAATACTGCAGGACCACTACACCTATAACTTACTGATTATATTTAATAGGGTACCTTCACACTTAGCGATGCCGCAGCGATCCGACCAGCGATCTGACCTGGTCAGGATCGCTGCTGCATCGCTACATGGTCGCTGGTGAGCTGTCAAACAGGCAGATCTCACCAGCAACCAGTGAACAGCCCCCAGCCAGCAGCGACGTGCAAGCGACGCTGCGCTTGCACGGAGCTGCCGTCTGGAAGCTGCGGAGACTGGTAACTAAGGTAAACATCGGGTATGGTTACCCGATGTTTACATTAGTTACCAGCGCACAGCTGTGTGTGCAGGGAGCAGGGAGCCGCGCACACTGAGCGCTGGCTCCTTGCTCTCCTACCATAGCTACAGTACACATCGGGTTAATTAACCCGATGTGTAATGCAGCTACATGTGCAGAGAGCAGGGAGCCGCGCACACTGCTTAGCGCTGGCTCCTTGCTCTCCTAGCTGCTGTACACATCGGGTTAATTAACCCGATGTGTACAGCAGCTACATGTGCAGAGAGCCGGAGCCGGCAGCACAGGCAGCGTGAGAGCTGCAGAGGCTCGTAACTAAGGTAAATAGCGGGTAACCACCTTGGTTACCCGATGTTTATCTTGGATACAGCTTACCTCAGCTGTCAGATGCCGGCTCCTGCTCCCTGCTCGCTTCATTTGTCGCTCTCTCGCTGTCACACACAGCGATCTGTGTGTCACAGCGGGAGAGCGGCTTTGAAGAAAACGAACCAGGGCTGTGTGTAACGAGCAGCGATCTCGCAGCAGGGGCCAGATCGCTGCTCAGTGTCACACACAGCGAGATCGCTAATGAGGTCACTGCTGCGTCACAAAAAGCGTGACTCAGCAGCGATCTCGGCAGCGATCTCGCTGTGTGTGAAGCACCCCTTAGTCTGAAGCATTATCAGTGTGATCCTGAAACAGCCAAGGCCCCATACACATGAAGCTGGGTTTACACACTGCAACATCGCAAAGGACATCGCTGTAACGTCACCGGTTTGGTGACGCAATAGCGACCTCCCTAAGTCTCTGCTAAGTCTCTGGTGAGCGTTCAACCCGGCAAACCTGGCCAACAACTTACCAGCGATCCGGACCTGCAGAGCGACCTAGCTGGTTGCTGGGGACGTTGATAAGCAGCCTTTTGAAAGGGAAGTTGCTAACAAAGTCGCTGAAAAGGATTCACACACTGAAACTTCATGCTGCACAGCGGGAAACAAAGGACCTAGGAATGGTCCTGAACGACTTGTAGTGATCAGCAACTTCCAGCAACTTGACAGCAGGGGCCAGGTCGCTGATAGGTTTCACACACTGCAACATCGCAAACAACATCGCTATTGCGTCACAAAACCGGTGACGTTACAGCGATGTCGTTTGAGATGTTGCAGTGTGTAAACCCAGCTTTAGGTGGAGTCGGCTGAACGATCTGCCAAACGATCGGCCATCTTAGCCTACTAATTACAGAGGAGCGCGCCTGTATTCTCTATGAGAAAGCTGTTTATTGATATGACACCCAGCAGCTTATCTCCATGGGAACAATTCAATTTGTAGTCTGAAATTGGACATGCTTGATTGATATACATGAGATGGGTGTCAGAACCTGTAAGTATTGGTGAGCTAAGCCAACATTAGTCTTGTATAGGGGCCTTCAGTTTTGTAAAAATCTTGTAGAGAAGAAAGGGTCAATCTCCTGCTGGTTAGTTCCAACTTTCGTTAAAGTACCACCCTTAGACAAGGGGGTGGGTCATGGCAATAATTGGCCTGCTGCCACCAGTTGTCTTACCGCCATACATAGGACATCCCTAGGGTTTATCTGTAAATTGTGGGGGAATCATTGTAGCAGAATAGAAACAGACCTATGTTCCATACAAATAAGTCTGGTCATCCAAAGCAAAAGAACTTCTGCAGTCACGCTCTCCTGTTATACATATTTGGGGGATTTTTTTCCCTATTACCTCAGAAACCATTAAAGTGATTGTCTTAAGTCCTTAAATGGTTAAAGTTGCTAAGTGCTTGTGAAAAACAGCAATATTGTAATCTACTTCTTATTAAAAATCCTCTACATTACTAAGAAAGGGGGTATTTTTAATTCTATAGTGTATAACTTGTTGCTTTAGTTACCGACCACCCTGCAGTCTCAGAGTGGCCGATTACCTAGGTAAGGAGACTGCATCTTTTGAAGTCTCCATGTTTCAGATCTGATTAGAACAACCCATTTAAAGAGTTTTTACAATTTATATATATATATATATATATATATATATATATTTTTTTTTTATTATTATTATTTTTTTTTTTTTGTAACCCAAAAACCCCTTTCATCTTTTTAATACTGTAACTGTAAAACTAGATCAAAGCCTAATTTCATCACAGCATCAGCGGCGCAAAAATAAAAATGATTGTGATGAATAAATCTTTCAATTACGTAACTAAAGTGAGCGCATTTCCTGAAGCTCCATAAGAAAGCGACCCTTTGACTCACAATAACATTATGACTCGTACGGTACAAGATTCTACATCTGTCCATGCATGGTACAAAATTACAAAATCAAGAGCTTCCATAGAAAAACAGTCCATGAGAGGTGTACTTTGAGCCAATGGTAAATACATGTGTATTCCAGGCTGGATTCGGTAGAGGAACTTTCTGACTTCCTGCTCACACAACACTTCCCTTCATCCAACAAGGCTTCAAATGGAGCGAAATCAATAACAAGCCTGTTTTAAAGCATGCCATCCAATTTAAGGTGTCCTTTGAAGAAAATTGGTAACAAGCTAAAATTACTGGTTAAGTAAAAGCATAGAAATCTTACCAATGTAGGGCGATACTGAGCTCAATCAGAACATTTACAGAAAATTGCTGATTTGAGCATGATATAGCTGCAACACACGAGAGCTATTCAAGATTACTGTTTGCCTTTGGGATGACACAGACTTTAATGTGAATGGAACCAATCTCATGTATATCTTTCCTCCTAAGGGTGGCCATACATCTACAGGTTTTGATGATGGGACATGTGAGCATACACAATAGACTTACATTGACCAAACCCGCCAATGTCGATGGGTTTAGATGACAGTATAATGTGTAGGGAGTCCCTGACTCTCCCCCAGCAGGTAGTGTTGACGTAGAAAAGCATGTCCATTTTTGAACTGTCGATCATTTTGTCTTCTCAAAAATAAGCCAGATGTCTGGCAGCAGCTCTCTCACAGAGAATAAAGGTGTGCTCGGCAGTCTGAGCATTTCTGTGTATGGGTGAGTGTGGCGAGATAATTACTGAATGGACAATTGGCCAAACGCTTTATCAATGGTGGTCTGTAATGGCTGAGAATAACAACATCTGAAAGAAGAATGGATATGAAAGCTCACCTTCTCCAGAACATATTTAGGCAGATATCTGTTGGTACCTACATTCTGGAGCAATGGTATTGGAACTTTCGTCTATGGCCAGCTCTAGATACGCAGTACAAAGATCGAAACATGGTTCAGCCAATTTATAGATGTCCTTGGTGATTGACTTGTGTAATGTTACCTACTAATTATGCCTGTTTGCCTTTGAGCATGTCCACTAATCTAACAATTTTTTAGTATATGCACTTATGTCTGCATTGAATTGACCTCTATGGACATTAACTATAACTTCCAACTTTCCATCTATCTTATCAGCGCTTTCACTGTGCTGTTAAATCTAGTGGTTTAAAAAGTACGTAGGACCTTATCCTTGGGGGGAAACAAGTTGTTACACACAAGTGACTTGTTCGGAGAAATGCTAAATTTGTACCAGGAATGTTCTGTTTTAACATTTAGTGAGTGATATAAATCACTGAATTTATAGTGCTAAGGCTGAGTGGTGAATCTTTTTGCAGCCTTTGGACCTATTGTTCATGTGCAATGAATATAAAGAGTCTACACACCACTTTTAAAACGCCAGTTTTTTGTCATGTAAAAAATATCGTACCAAGATTTGACTTCAGACTTGTGAATCCTCAGAGCGCACAGTGCGTGAGCTGTCAGGATTACCCAACACCAGGCAGTCGCATGATGACAAGTATGCAATTTGGATACTTTTAGCCACATTTTGGCCACATAGACGTATTCGGTCTTGCTTAAGTCACTAGTGTTGAGCGAAGCCGTGCAACTGTAAGCGGCATGATAGCTTGCACACTGCCTTTGTGAGGATTCACAAGTCTACAGTCACTTATACAAAATATATAAAAACCATAAATGATCCAGTGAGGGAAGGACGTCCACCAGGAATGAGTAACATCTTGCATTTTATTTTTTCATTTTAATATGTCCACTACATGCACATCCGCCAGAAAACACTCTAAAAACACTCCATGGGTATGTGTGGCAAATCACACATCAACGCATTTCAGCTACCTTAAAGCTTTAATCATGATGACGGATGTACATGTAAATGATCTTTTAAAATGAAAAATTAAAATGCAAGATTCTACTCATTCCTGGTGGACTTCCTTCCATCGCTGAATCATTTATGACTTTTGTTCGTGCCACATGCTATCGAAGGGAGATCTGTGCAAGGGTTGGAAGCAAGAGCGAAAGGGGTTGTAAAGGTGAGCTGACACAATAAGGTGTTTTTAGGTTCCAGTCACATATAGTTTCTGTAAACCTGTACCCCAAGGTCGGCCAACCCCTTTAATGTCACCTGTCACACATAACCTGTACAAATCCATTCGGAAACATGCTAAAATCATTTTGGCAATAACAACACTAAAATAATGTGGTTGTACAAGTATGAACACGCTCTTATTATTGGGGATGCAGCTGTACGCAGAATTAGTCAATCACATTTACACTCAATACAAAGTAGTCAGTACACAGCTGCCATCATTTATAGTGATTCTGATTAACTCCATATACATTTTTAGCTGTCCTAGTAGGATTTTCCTGACATTTTCTTAGTTGTATTTTACAGCAAAAACCATAAATGGCTTACAACACAGCAAAGGGATCGAAAGTTATCAGTTAATAGAAGAGTACAATTTTTTCCCCAAAGCATGAGATACCGTATACCATGAAACACTGTGAAGATGGTGATCAAGAAGGGGCTTCAATTTGACAAAGCAGTAACATTACCTAAAACTAGATGTTCCTCAGAAATTAATGAAGAGACAAGAAGAAAATCGGTTTAGGAAGCTGCCAAGAGGCCAATATCATCATTACATAAGCTGCAGGAATTTCTGTCAAATACTGTTTGTGTACTGCATGTGTCAACAATCTGCCATATTCTTCATATGTCCAGCCTGTGGGGTAGGGTGGCAAGAAGCCTTTTTTTACAAAGAAAAACATCTAAGCTCGGCTATGCTTTTCCAAAACTACCTCAAGTCTGCTAAAAATATGAGGGGAAATATGTTGTTGTCTGATGAGACCAAGGTTGAACTTTTTGACCATAATTCCAAAAGGTATGCTTAGAGCAAATCGAACACTGTAGATCACCATGAGAAATGAGCTATGATTAACTATTGTGAATGGTGAATCTTGTCCTATCTATTGTATATAAAGGAGTAACCTGTTTTACAATCCGTACTGTAATGAGACTTTTGAAAAGTATTCTGTACAGAATAGATAGTGTGAGTATAGTATTATGCTTTCTGACAAGTGTGAAAAGTGTAAGAATTTTCGGGGGTTTTAATTCATAGGTATTGAGCATTTTCTGATGAAATGTTCCCTTTGATTAACAACCCAATTACAAAAAATTGGTAAGCTGTGTAAAATGTAAAAAAGACATATTGAAGCTTAAACAATGTTTTAAAGATGAAAATTAAATAGAAGTTTTGGACCAATATATGCTCGCATTCCGACAATGTGTATTTTGGGGAAGGCCTTGCATTTTTCAGCAAGACAATGCTAAGTCACATTACAAAAGCATGGCTTCACAGAAGAAGAGTTCGGGTGATGAACGGGTTGCCTGCAGTCCAGACCTTTCATCAACAGACATTTTTTTGGCATATTATGAAATAAAAAATCCGCAAAGAAGACCTCGGACTGTGGATCAGCTAAAATCTTACATCAGACAAGATTGGGACAACGTTCCTCTCCCAAAACTCAAGCAACTGGTCTCCTCACTTTTCAGATGATTACAGACAGGTGTAAAAAGAAGAGGCGATGCTAAGCAATGGCCGAGATGGCCTTGGCCAAACCTTTTTGTTTTGTGTTACTGCCATTAATTTCTAAATGAGTTAATTGTTTTTAAATAATGAAAACGTGTAATGTTCACCCACTGAACGTTTATCTATGTTCTGTTGTGAATAAAATATGGTTAGAAGAGATCTCCAAATCATTGTATTCTTATTTTCTACAGCGTCCCAACTTTTTTGTAATTGGGGTTGTATATTGTAAATGTAATATATGTAGTGTTCATATACAATGTGTTGAGAGAAGCTGGTATCACTTATCTGTGGGGCTTCCCGGTTATCATCATAGTGTCCTGGGCAGGTTATAAGCAGACGTGCCAAACACCAGGCCAGCTGAGTAAATTTCTCACATCTTGGAACCTGGGTCCCCCACCCGAAATCAGCATCCAGGCTTCAGGTATCTGGTATCCAGGAAAAAAATGTTGAGGAATGGTTGCAAACCTGATGAATTGGATTTGATCGCTGAACTTCAGTTGTAATATCTGTGCCTTTTAGTGTCCATTGTTTTGGGCATGGACACTTTCCGGTCTGTAGCCCCCGTTCAGCGACCAACTGGCTGCGGTAACCCTTGAATATGTGTTATATGTGGGAGTTGTTGTGGGTTTTTATTTTTTGTTGTTGTTTTTGTGATAAACACTGTTATTTATCCCTAAATAAAACAAGTTCATTATCTTAATGCATTGTTCCCATCAGATATTCTCACATCATTATGTCGACCGTCTCGTAACATTTCCCTGTGTCTTTCTAACCAAGGCACTAAAAACTACCGGTGAACGTGTGCTTTTTTACGAAGAACCCCCAAGTAACCTCCACACAGTGTGGCCTGTCCCAGCATGGAGGTGAAGATTCCAGTAGGTCTGCTTGTTTGTGTCTATTCTTAGACTGCTCCTAAAATACTTTGTTGGCACACTTTATACACTTCTTCCTTCATCACACATTTACAGCTGTTGCAAAGCACTCTGGGTGGCTCCTCACTGTACCCTTGAAAACAACTGGCGGGAACCTTGCACCCGTCTCCAAGTGCAGCTGTCAGACTTTCCTTTCCAACTGTAGAAATTGATTTATCCTCTTCAAAGCGATTACTAACCCATAGTGGAGAATCATTGTACACATTTTAGTACAGTTCGGAATGAACACATGCGATGTGGCATATATACCGTATATCTTCACAGATTCACTCTTGATTACTGTAATATCTTGCATGATTTTTCACATTTTATTTGCCATTTATGTTCTTCTTGTGACAAGTAGTGACTTGTGCCATTATAGTGACAATATTGGTCGTCACTCAGCGTTTCAACAGCTACAAAGAGCAGCACTGGATGTACAATAAAATTGGTCCCTGAATGACATTTTATGGTACAAATATGTCAATTTTTAAAAACTAAATGTAAATTTTCAGGTGGTCGGCATGCTAATGTAATTTTTTTTTGTGTCTTTGTATTGAATACTCCATCATCCAAGGGATTTTCAAGGAGTTAAAAGTTTAGTGAATGCTTATTTCTGAAATGTAGCACTGAATTTCTGCTGTTTGCACACTGGAGTTCACTTTTTAAAGCTATCGCTTCCAGATCCCTCTTCATAGAGAGAAGAAAATGATGTGGGCAGTAAATAACCGGCTTCTTGCAGATCTCCAGATAAGAGCTAGTTAAAGATATCTATTGACTGAGTTCATTGTTAGTATACAGAATGCTCCAGACTTAACACTGTAACCAATGACACATTGGGAAACAAAACCCCCTTTGATTTCTATTGGTAATTTAACATTTAAGATCTGGACAGGGCCCAAGAAGTTAGAACAAAGGGGCAGAAACTGAAATAGACAATTCATATTGTGTTCCTTTCCTTCGACTGCTAATGTCTGTACCTCATTAGCAGAGATGCGAGCTAATAAAATCAACATTAAGGCTATGTTCGCATAGAGTTTTTTTAAAAAATGTTTTAAAGCAGGTCCTAAAAAATTGCTTAAAAAACACTTGAAAGACTCTTTGTATTCACTTCTGTTGTAAAACCACTTTGCAGTTCATATGTTCAGTGACTTGAGTCTTCTTTCCCTTTACGGGTTTTCAAAAACACTTAGTGGCAAAATAGAAAGTGCATGTCACTTTTTTGAAGCAGCTGCTGATGGAATTTTCTCCCAACTGGACACTGTCCAATCAATTAGCTTCAAAAGTTTTTGTTAGGAATTTAAAAAACCCCCACCAAAAACGCTTTTTCAAAAGCTCTTTAGGAAATTAAAAACTCATTCAAAACCCAGCAAAAGAAGGAGAGATTTACACTTGACAAACATTGTTTAAGACGATCTTAAAAAACTCTGTGCATATAGCCTAAAGAGACCAAGAAGTTTTATCAACCTTAGGCAATGTGCGCACAGTGCGTTTTTCGCGGCGTTTTTGTGCGTTTTTCGGGTGCGTTTTTGGCCTCAAAACTGCAGGACTTTGCTTCCCCAGCAAAGTCTATGAGTTTTCATTTTTGCTGTCCGCACACATCTGTTTTTTTACCTGCGTTTTTGAGTTAAAAAAAAAAATGGACATGTCAGTTCTTTCCTGCGTTTTTCTGCGTTTTCCCCCCATGCAATGCATTGGAAAAACGCAGCAAAACGCAGAGATCAAAAACGCAGCAAAACGCAGCCAAAAACGCACCAAATCGCGGCAAAAACGCATGCGTTTTTTCGACGCAGGTGCGTTTTTGTGCGTTTTTAGCGGCCAAAAACGCACAAAAACGCAGCGTCAAAAAGACGCAGTGTGCGAACCTAGCCTAAGGGATGAAATTGCTCAATACACCCCTAGATAAATTCCTTGAGAAATGTAGGGATGGGTTCACTTTGTGTGGTTTCTACTGTTTTGGCCTGTCACGGAATCTTTAAATGTGATATGGCGTCCGCAATCTAGTCCAGCCAAAACAGCGATACAAAATTCAAATGGTGCTCCTTCTCTTTAGAGCCTTGCCGTGCATCGAAACGGTAGTGTTCCACCACATATGAGATATTGGTGCACTCAGGAGATATTGCACAACAAAATGTATGGTCTTTCACCTGTTACCCTTGTAAAAGATTTATTTTTTTTTTCATTTTCGTGGCTCATCATTATAAAATTCTGTGAAGCACCCGGGGGTTCAACGTGTTCAACCTCTAAATAAATTCCTTCAGCAGTTTGGTTTCCAAAATTGAGTCACTTGTGGGGGGTTTCCACTGTGTAGGCACATCAGGGGCTCTGCAAACCTAACATTGCGTCAACTATCTATTCCAGCCAATTTTGAGCTTCAAAATTCAAAAAGCTCTCCTTCCTTTCCGAGCCCTGCTGTGTGCCCAAACAGTAGTTTTCCACCACATATGGGGTATCGGCGTACTCGGGAGAAATTGCACAACAAATTGTATGGTTCATTTTCTGCTGATACATTTGCAAAAATGAAAACATTTGAGGTAAAGCAATATTTTTGTGGGAAAAAGTAACATTTTCATTTTTTCCTTACATGTTGCTTTAATTACTGTTAAGCACCTAAAAAGTTAAGAAACTCCTTGAATGTGGTTTTGAGCACTTTGAAGAGTGCAGTTATTAAAATGGTGTCCCAATTGGGTATTTTCTGTAACCTAGACCTCTCAAAGTCATTTTAATTGTGATGTGGTCCCTAGTAAAATTGTTTTTGCAACTTTTGTAGGAAAAATGAGAAATTGCTGATAAACTGTTAAGTCTTCTAACTTCCTAATAAAAAAAAAAATATGTTTCAAAAATGATGCTTATGTAAAATAGACACGTGAGAAATCTTATTTATTAATGATTTTGTGTGATATAACTGGTTTAGGCCGAAGTCACACTTGCGAGTGCCTCGCGTCTAACTTGCGCGAGTCTCTCATTGAATTACCTGGCACGGCCGCACACTCTCTGGACAGGAGCGTCTCAGCTGCACAGAGATACATGCAACTGAACCGCTCCTATCAGCAGAGTGTGCGACTGTGCCGGGTGATTCAATGAGAGACTTGTGCGAGTTACACGCGAGGCACTCGCAAGTGTGACTCCGGCCTTAAGGTCATAAAAATTCTAATTTTGAAAATTGCGACATTTTCAAATTTTTTGGTCAAGTTTTCAATATTGTCATATAAACGAAATTCATATTGACCAAAATTTATAACTAGGATGAAGTACAATGTATCACGAATGAATAGTCTTAGAATTACTAGGAAACATGGAAGCGTTCCACCTTATAAACGTTCCACTGGTCAGAATTGTAAAAAAAAAAAAATAATGTACATTGTCCAATCTGAGACAAGCGCAGTACAAATGATTGCTGATTCACAGACAAGGCCTTATTCAGATGTCAGTGATTTTTCTTGTGCGCTAAAAATGGACCGATTTTCATTGGATCAAATTTTCATTAGGGTTTGGTGAGAGTTTTAATCTTCAGAGTTTCAGAAAAACTTAGAAACAAAATGTTTGAGGTTTCTTAACCCTTTTCCTTTCCATCAGTGAATATCAGACAGTACATGAATGGCATTTGAGTGCTGTCCGATTTTTTCCACGGACACATAAACTTGCATTGGGGAGTTTGATCTGTGACTTGGATCAAAATAGGACATGTCTCTGTGATTAAGTGCGGATCACTCGGTCCGGAAAAATACACGGACAAGTGAAAAGCTCCATGGACTATAAACGGTACGAGTGCTATCCATGTAAGGCACAGAACACTTACGTGAAAAACTGACTGATCCCTTTATCTCTGACTGATCCCTGGCATTTGAGATGCTGATTTGCCATACACTCTTCCAACTCAATAGCTTGTGTGATCTGGGACTGGTAGGGTTAACTGGGAGCCCTCTGCTCTTCAGTTTAAGGTGTTTGGCAGGTTGGATTCCTGACACTTGTGAAGGGTCTTTTTCCAAGTCAGTGACAAGCCCAGTTCTCCTTCTGCTCAGAGTTTCCAGCAGATAATACAAGAGGTCTCGGAGAGTTCATCTGTCTGACGGAGCAAGTCCCCTTCTGTGGAAAATTAGCACCAGCACTCCAAATGCATGTGTGCAACGCAGGTCCTGGCACAGCACTAACACTAATCATTCTCAAAGAACAAATCTTGGGAAACTGTTAACCACCTCATTGCCAAATCCTGAAAGCGGCATGTGTGCGCTTCATAATAATCCAAGGCTGTCGTATAGCCTTTATATCACAAAGCAGATCAGTCACCAGACTTCAGTGCATACATTATTGAATAAATGCTTTCGATCTGATGAGACTGGCGTACTTACTTTGAAAATCCATCTCAGAATATCTTTAGCACATCAGTTTAGATATTAAGATGAATTGCCCAGAGGGGCATTGCAGCTAGAAGTCCCCTTACTGACAGCCAGTCTGGTTTGTCAGGTCTCCATAAGGAGAATAGTCTTCCCCATGATATTAAGATGATCATTCTATGAACTGGACTCACTAAATGTTCATTTTGTAGATAAAAGGGCTGTGGAAGAGAAAGCGCAATAGGGTCTTACCCAGGTGATGGGAGGGTGAAAGAAAGTGTTACACTCACCTATAATGGTTATGCCAGTCACAACCACTATGCACGCATGTAAGAATCCAAGTCCGGCAGCAGTCCCAAATTTGGCTGATAACAGAAAGTAGACGAGGAAAACGGGTTGTAAATCCGCGTCAAGGACTCAGAGGATTCAATGGAGATTTATGCTTCTTTTATTGGCATGCAAATGTCTACGCGTTTCAGGAGTCACAGCTCCCTTCGTCAGGACAGCAAGCAAGGAACATCAAATCACAGAGATTCATTCATGTTCATTTTAATATCAGGGCTTTGCAGCCATCCCGACAGATTTTCAAAATAAGCAGCTTCATTAGATCTAAGATGTTTATCTAATGATCTATGCAGTTTGTTTTGCGAAGTCTTCTGACAGATCCCTTTTAAATGCTATACAATTGGTTACAGCACAGAATCCTGTAAGCACAGATTATTTGATGTCTTAGAAGCTGTCCATCAATGAAGCCACGCCTTAAGTTATGCCTCACTAAATAGTGAAATTTGTCACTGGATCCTAAGATTTTGAAGTTTCTCCCTTTAAAATGATGGAGTAGGTTGATCTGCGGTTCTATGTAAAACCACAAATATTGTAACATCTGCAAAGAGATTGTATATTCTCCCCATGTTTGCGTGGGTTTCCTCTGGGTTGTCCAGTTTCTTCCTACACACCAAAGACATCCGGATAGCGAACTCAGACTGTGAGCCCCGATGGGAACAGTGATGATAAATTAGAGATGAGTGAACCCATGAAAGTTCAGTTTGAGACTCGGACTTGACCCCGAACCCCATATAAGAAGAGATGAGCGAACCCGAGGTTCAGTGTATGTACGAAACATAAACTTTATAAAAAAACAGAGTTTAGGGTTCAGAATTTGGGTGCGTCACATATGCAAACCACTTGCGAGGGCATCGCTGTGCTCAGTCCAGTGTGAGCTGCTTGCAGTAACAACAGCGTGATCAGATGTAGTGTGCACCAAACAAAAAATGGAAAAACCCCACCCTCTTTTCCTTGGAAGTGTCATGTTTATAGCTAGCTACATGTGAGCGGAGACCCGAACTGTCCAATGAATGACTTCCATTGGGGCTCAGGTCAAGTCCAGGTCCCAAACTGAACTTTATCTAAAGTCCGTCTGAACTGAACTTCCACGGGTCCGCTCATCTAGAGATGAGCAAACCCAAACTTTGACGTTTAGAATTCATTCCGAAAACAGAACAAAAAACAAAATCAGTGCTCAAGTTCGGGTGCTTTACATATGCAAACCACTCGAGTGAGCATTGCTGTGCTCGGCTACACCTGGTGTTCAGCCCAGTGCGAGTTGCTTGCAGTGTTTGAATGGCTCACACTGGGGATAAAAGCAGCATTATCGGGTGTAGTGTATACAAAAAAAAACCCTGCTCTCCATCTCCCCCTAAGTGCTCTGTTTTTGGCTGAGTGTATGTGGGCAGACAGCTGAACTGCCCAATCAGAGACTTCCAATGATGTTTCGGTCAAGTCCAGGTCCAGAATAGAACTTTATCTAAAGTCCGGCTGAAACCGCAAAAGTTGTACATATTACTCAATGGAGATTAGAACTACTGTGCTGTAAAATAGTCTTAGGCTGTGTGCACACGTCTGCGTGTTGTATGCTTTTACGCTGCGTTTAGAACTGCAGCATAACTGCATACGTCCTGCGTCCCTAGCACAATCTATGAAGATTGTGCATAATCCAACCGCGCGTTGCGTTTGAGAGCACAGCGTTTTGGATGCTGAAATTTTGATCCAAAACGCGTTCTAAAAAGCAACATGTCACTTCTTTTGTGCGTTTCGGATGCTTTTCCCACTCTGTCTACGGCAGAGCAGAGCATCCAGAACGCATGAATTCTGCATTGAACAATGCATCCAGAACGCAGCTTTTCGGCTGCATTCTGAAACGCACGAACGCTGCGGAAGATTTGGCACGGCAGAACGCAGACATCCAAACATACCCTTAGTAAGGTCTACGGGGCTGCAAATGAAAGCAAAATGGGGGCAATTGCCCTGCAATCAAATGTGGATAGGAAATAAATAATAAAAAGAAATGATGTAGGAACCTGTCTATTTTTGATAACAAGGTCAGATAAAACAGACAACTGCAGGCTGCAACCCTTACCTGTCAACTTTACCTGGACTGGTTATGAAAAATAGAAGGGATCCCACACCTGTTTTTTTAATTTAAACAAATAATTTCAAAATCTTTGTCGGTTCCACCCTATTTTTTGATAATCAGCCAAAGTAAATCAGACAGCTGGGGGCTGGTATTATCAGACTGGGAAGGCCATGGTCTACAGCCGCCCCAGAAGTGGCGCATCCAATAAATCAGTCCATTTTGTCGCTTTGCCCAGCTGTGAGAAAGTTCTCAGAAAGGTTCCATAGGAATCGATAGGCATCATGGGAATTTACATCATTGGATTATGTCGAAACTTTGAGGTTTTCTTTTTAATTAAGTAATCAATCTTCGAGGCAGTGTGGGGAAGTCTTTATTCCCCAACTGGTTTATGTTAGAACTTTGAGACTTTTTAAAAATTACTAAGCTGGTGAACAAGGGAGTGTAGGGGAGTATTTATTAAAAATAAACTATTTTTTTCCTATGTCTGTGTGTGTTTTAACTCTACACTTGCCGGCTTAGTAATGGGGATGCCTGATAGACGCTTATCCATTACCAACCCATGAGCTTAATGCCAGCTGTCAGTTCACAGATGACATCAACCAATAAAAGTATTACCCCAATTGCCACCACAGGAGGGCAATCAGGAAGAGACAGATAAAGCGCCAGAAATGGCTCCTCTAATGGATGCACCACTTCTGGTGGGGCTGCACGCTGCTATTTTTAGGCTGGGAAGGGCCAAATAACAATGAGCCTTCTCCACCTGATAGTACAAGCCCTCAGCTGTCTGCCTTACCTTGGTTGGTTATCAAAAATAGGTGGGAGCCCACAACTTTTTTTTTTATTGTTCACAGCAGCAGACATGCAATGTCCGCATGCAACAAAACTAGTTGACTGGCTTCGCTGCAGCCTTTCAACAAACTTTATTAGCATATGAACAGCACCCAAACTTTGACTTTTTTAAAAATCCGTGTTCGAGTTCGGTGTCCGGTACGAACTGTTCAGGTTCGCTCATCCCTAAAGATGATGTCTGTAAAGCACTGAGGAAAATAAATTTTGTTGTATATGCAACAAAACTAAAATACATATCATGCTATCATAATGTGAGATTAAATGAAGAAAAAACAAGAACATAATTTTCTAGCTGCAGAGATATTATATCCAGTAAGTGCAGCTCTGATGCCATATACTGGAAAACTAAAGTACCTAAGACTTCCCTACTGTTTCATGGTTCTGACATAATGAAGATTCTTTCCTGAACAGAACTTTATCCCTGGTATAAGCTGGTCATAACCCATGAAAAAAAGCAAAACAGCCTCCATAACCGGCTAATCACAAGAAGTTCAAAACGCTGGCCCTCAGCGATTCCACTGTCTGCTGTATCCAGGAAATCCTGCCAGACAGACACTGTTTGCAAATGGCTGGGAAAAATGGTCCAGTGCCATTAAAAACAGATGAAAAAGCAGAGTTTACTTGTAAGAACCAGTCTTTGCCCCAGCTGCAGGGAGTCCAAGACAAAGATGTGTCTAGGTTAGATATTTGGTAAATAAGTTTATTCTAAGGAGAAGGTGCATTCATCTCCTGATTGTAGGGTTCCAGGTATCCATCGTCGCAAGTCCGGTGTGCATTCACGGTGCCGACCCTCATATTGTTAAAGGTAACCTGTCACCAGGATTTCCCCATATAATGTAAGGCCGCTTTTACAGCATTTTATTAATTGTATGTACAAAGTACTATAGTGCGCAAATGTCAACGACCAAGTCATCAGCGCTCTTTTGCCTTTTCCAGCACAGGCGCATTACAAGATGTCATCTGAGTGCAGTGCTATATACGCACAGAAAGGCAGCAGAGAATAGGGAGAAAGCACTCTCTCGCTCTTCTCCGTACCTGTGATCTGTTCACAAGAGCCTGAGCCGAGAGTCATTAGAATATTGCACTCGATGCTTTAGCATTGGAAGCGATACACAAGTGGAGCCGAGGAATCAAATTCAGTTTGGGACCCGGACTTGACCCAAACGTCATTGGAAGTCACTGATTGGACAGTTCGGCTCTTCGTCCACATACAGCCAGCCATAAGCAGAGCACTTCTGGGGTTTTTAATTATTGTTTTTTGTACATACTACATCCGATCACGCCGATTTTACCCCCAGTGCGAGCCGTTCAAACACTGCAAGCAGCTCGTACCAGGCCGAACACTGAGCGTACCCAAGGACAGCAATGCTTGCTCAAGTGGTGATTTTTTTGTAAAGTCTGTGGACGGTACAAACACTGAACTTTACTGTTCGGGTTCACTCACCTCTATTCTGGATAAGCCCCACCCCAAAAAAAAAAAATTACAAAAAAGATTCTTGAGGACATTCCGCAATATCTTCTTCAAAAACTCATCGGGTACGTCTGAGATTAAAATGCAAGATATTTTTAGGAGTTTTTGGAGAAGAAATTGAGGAAAACTTTTCTAATCCTATTCACAAATGCAAAGCTCCTCAAAAACTTTACATTTCTGCTGAGGTTTTTTTTCTAAAAACTCTGAAAAAATATTAATGCACACATAGCTTTAGGCTACATCCACAGAGTTTTTTAAGGAGCTAAAAAAAAATGACAAGTTTCCTTAACCGATTTGGATGAGGTTTTCGAAGGTTTTTTTTTTTCTCTAAAGCATTTTTCTGCAGCCTTCTGATTGGATAGTGCCTAGTTTGGAGTGGATTGCAGCAGTAGCCATTTCAAAGAAGTGATGTACACTATTTTTTTTTTCTACACCAGGCAATTTTCAAAACTTCCTTGCAAAAAAAAAAGAATGAAGAAAAAAGATTTTTAAATCATTTTTTAAAAGGATTTTAGAATATTTTACAGCGTATCAGTGAAAACAATTTGAAAAGCTCACTGTGAATAGAGCATTAAATGCTCTTTAAGGGAAGGAAAGGCAAAATACTGTGGGCTTCTTTAAGAATTTGGGAATTTGAAGCAATGCCATCTATATGGACCATCTAAGGGTCACATGGTGTCACATAAGGGTCACATAGTGTAACCACCTGTGGCGACACATAGATGTCAGCTCCGGTAAATTCCCAGCTGTCAGATTTGACAGTTTGGTTGACAAAAGAGACTACCTGCGATATACAGATGACAATTTTGAAGCCTATATTTATACTATAGGAGAGTGATAGGAACATTTGGATGTTGAGGTATTGGCAGTTATTTTAGTCTAGGGGGAGCTGTAAGTAAGATAAATGTAGTGTCCCTGAGACCATCAGGGTGCTACAAGGTTCTGCATCCCCACAAGGATGCAGGGCCTACACCCTTAGGGACCCAGAACCCCAGTGCCTCTAACACCAAAAACTCAGGTAATCCCAGTTTTCCCTGACATTCCCCCTTACAATGATACCCAGCTAGGGTGGGACCAATGGATGGCTGCCTAGTGGTGGAGCCAATCCAGTCCACTAGTTGACCAGGTGGGAGGGGCACACTGTGTGGACAGAGAGAACATAGGAAGTCAGTAAAGAATTGCAGTGACTGTGGAGAGGATTGGGTGAAGAGTGACTGTAGGAGTGTGAAGGTGGAAGCAAAGTGACATCCTGACTCGGGTTAATGGTGACCTGGTACCCAGAAGAAGTGGTTGCCATTGGAGTACAGTGGAGTACTCCAGGAACTATGCACTGACGGGGTACAGGACCCTAGGACAGGAAAGAGCCTCAAGCCGACCTGTTAACACCTGCACAGCAAGGGGACCATCAAGGACCTTACTGACCCTAAAGAATCCAAAGACTCAGTAGCAAAGGGAGAACCGCGGACAGGACCAAAGACTCCAACCCCACAGGGTTCACGCTACCATCAGGCGGACAGAAGTGGACAAACCACAGAACGGGGATCCCCAGTTGTTCTATACCGAGGGGACCCACTTACCAGAGACAGGTGCAGGGGAAGAAGGTATCAGAGAACCGGATTAGCACTGGGTCGAAAGGGACCTAGAGGCGAAACCAGCCGGCCTCGGGCAATCAGACAACATCTACCAGCAGTGAGTAAATCAGTTGCACTGAACTTCCGTCTTCCGACGCCCACTGCACCATACACCCTCTGGGGCAAAACCCTACTTGCGGAGGGTCTACCATTCTAGCTGCCAATATCATCAGCCCCAGTAGAGACATTCTGCAGCGGCGGTTCCCTATTCTTAGCCGCAACACCGCAAGTGGCATGACAAGTGAACATTATTTTATTCTCCCCTGTAAATATCCTCATTACAAAAAGGGTCCAGGGCATGGAACCGGGTAAGGGCCACCACCGTGACATTCCCAATAGAGACTCTACCCGAAACCGAGTACCCCATATCCCTGGGTGCTACATAAATGTTTGGCCCCATTATCGATACTTTACGTATGTTACAATTTGCTTACATTCTGAAACTATATAAACTTTCTATCTGAATATGTTGTATGTGTAGTATGCGCACAAATTTTTACAAACTCCATTCAGATCTATGGAACAGTGACACACTCCTAATACAAATCTGCTGTGTCTGAACCAACGAGAGCTCTATAGAAGCAAGTAAAGCATCTGTATAACCTTTTTTTCTATTCAGTAGTCTGTGAAAGATCAGGTGACCATTACTGTGTTAGCTACAATGGTGGCTCTATTGAGTGTCACCCGCAGATATCAGAAGAGACTCAAGAACTTTAATTTTAGATTTGATGTGCTCAGTTTTTTACATACGACTACAATATGTCAACCTCAGGTATTTCAAGTTTCTTTTTCCTAGAAGGTATGCAGACAGCCTTCTCGGATGCCTGGATCATCCATGACTATACTGAAGTGCAGGAGGGTAGTATTTTAGGATGAAGCTTTCTTCCCTGAACAGGTGCGGAGCTTCTGGTAATCTTAAAAGATCCCTTTCAAAGTTCAAACAGATATCCCAGCAGCATGAATCAGTTAGGTCGTCTTTACTAGTTGATCTTAATCCATGTCTCGGTGTGACATAAAAAGTACCAGATGCTCTTGTGAAATGGTCTGATGTCTCCCAGGTTTTCAGCATCAGTTTCTATATAAGGGCTCCTCTTTCAGAAAATATGTTTTTCCATTTTAGATCTTTGATGTATTTTTAGCAAGGAGAAAACCTGCGAAGACACGCACGGAAAAACATATCCTTTATACTAATCCCACTGCTTGTAATAATATCAGAAAGTCTGGTATAGTTTCATTGGCTCATATTATCTGTCAATAAATTATCTAGAACATTATTCTTGTTTTACAATTACTGTATCTATGTCAGACAAGTGCATCTTCTGCAGCTTAGGCATAAAAGGGTTCAAAGTGAGAAAACCAAAAACATCCACTTTAGAAAAGGATCATCAGTGGCTTAATGCATCAGAACTGGGTGTCTAAAAGACCACCTGCTGGAAGGATTACTGACCTCCCTCCAAAGGGTACTTTACATGCTGCGACATCGCTAGCGATTGCTAGCCATGTCGCGAGCGATAGCACCCGCCCCCGTCGTTGGTGCGATATGTGGTGATCGCTGCCGTAGTGAACTTTATCGCTACGGCAGCGTCACACGCACATATCTTGTCAGCGACATCGCTGTGACCGCCGAACAATCCCTCCCTCAAGGGGGAGGTGTGTTTGGCGTCATAGCGACGTCACAGTGGCGTCACTAAGCTGCCGCCCAATAGAAGCGGAGGGGCGGAGATGAGCGGAACGTAACATCCCGCCCACCTGCTTCCTTCCGCATTACCGTTGGACGCAGGTAAGGAGATGTTCGTCGTTCCTGCAGTGTCACACATAGCGATGTGTGCTGCCGCAGGAACGACGAACAACATCGTACCTGCAGCAGCAACGATATTAAGGAAATGAACGACGTGTCAATGAGCAACGATTTTTCACGTTTTTGCGCTCGTTGATCGTCGCTCATTGGTTTTACACGCTGCGATGTCGATAACGGCGCCGGATGTGCCTCACTAACGACGTGACCCCGACGATATATTGTTAACGATGTCACAGCGTGTAAAGTGGCCTTTAGTCCCTGCTCCATTGATTAAAACACTAAAGAACAAGTTACTAAAGTGAACCTGTCAGGTGCAATATGCACCCAGAGCCACAAGCAGTTCTGGATGCATATTATTAATCCCTGCCTAGCTGTCCCAGCCTATAGAAGTATAGATAAAGGGATCTTTAGAAAAGTATTTCTAAAGATCTCATATGATATGCTAATGAGGTCAGGGACTAGTCACAAGGGCGTTAGTTCCCTTAGTTAAAATAAGAATGCCGCGGAGACACCATCACATGTTTCTCAACGCTGGCAGGAAACTAGCCAGGTCTTTCACCGGAAAGGAACAACCATGGGAAGGGAAGTCTCCAGTCAAGGAAACCGCCTATACCAAAACATGGTATCCATCCACAGACAGCTGTTTCGGGGTATTTGCCCCTCATCAGTGTGGCGTAGGAAACTGACTAGTGGGAGCAATGCCTAGTAGAAGACTACATAGGTAAGGATGGTTGACCTCGGGGAGATCAACAGTCAACACCGCGGAGACACCATCAGGTATTTCTCAACGCAGTGACACTAGAACAAGGCCCCCTGGGAAATATGTAAATGGGAAGCGCAGAAAAACGCTACATGCAGGACCATCAGTCGCAATGCGTCGTCCGTACAGGTCTATGGGAAGCAGCAGAATCTGTTAACAGATTCTGCTGTTTTCCAAAACGGCGGATTGCGACTGAAGGAAAAAAACGCAAGTGTGAAACTAGCCTAATAGATTGCAGCTTTGCTATAAAGAGAAGAAATGTTAACTCAGACGTGGCTGCAACACAACTCAATCAATATTATTTTTGGGAATGGTATAGATTTTCATTGTACTTTGCAGTTTCCTGTTTTTAGTAGGAAAATGATTCAGTCCTTTGCTTGTTTAAGATAAAACTAAAAAAAAAAAAAAACCTAGGAGTTATATTGTTCTTTCAGAAGCCAATTCACCAGGAGATGGAAAGGCTTCTGAGTCAATATCCTGAGCTAGTGATCTCCCTACAATCCTATGAAGTCATGTCCACTGAATGATGCTCGAAGATACATCCCCAAACTACCACCATTAACACTTTGAAGCAAAATACAATTAATGACTTAGGAGAAGGACATGAGACTATGAGACTATACTAGCCTATGAGACTTCATACACACATATCGATCCAAGCATAATAAAGGAAGAAAAAACTATCCCATGGTGCCCCCAACAAAACATAAACATTTCTTAAAATGTTACCACAAGTTATTTCATATTAAACAACTTCTATTTTTGCTATAATTCTCCTTAAACAAACACCTTGGAAGACGGCCAGGATGAAAATTCCTTGGCAAGAACTGTCTTTTGCAGTGTAAATCCAATCACAAACAGCAAAATCGGAATATGGAACATGTTATCTGATGAAAGACGAGTAGCTGAGATAATCTGAAGGGCAGAAACATCTAAATTTATTCAATCAGTACCACCATCAGCTCTCATGACCACCTACAAACTACAAAAGAGGAGAAAAGAAACAAAACGTGACTCAACGCACTTAATGAAACATAACAGTGAAGAAATCTAGAAGACAAAATATACTGTTCTAGTCACTAGTCATCGCATTGTAGCTTTGCCAATGAGCCTAGGAGGTGATGCTCAATCCACGTATTGTTCCACCATTGCTAGCCAGAATATCCCCAAAACAGTTCTGAACTTCAGGAAGACATACAATGGCACTTATGCAGAGCCTTCTGAATGAGGTTAAAAGTAAAATGCTTAGGTGGCCTGAATAAAAAAAAATCTGACTATTATCAAAGATTAGGTAAGTAAGGCCCCTTTTACATTGCGCTTTTACTTACGTTCAGTGGTCCTGTCGGGGCATCCATCCGAACCGCCCCTCCCCCACCCCACAAAATGTGTTTCGGACGCATGTGCCAAAAGGGCCATTGACTATAATGGAGCAGACTCTGTTAGCGTGTGCTCTGTCTTGCACCATTTTTGCACATGTAAGTTTTCTGCAGGCAGACAGCCGAACGAAGTCGACTATGTTTTGATGTCCGCCTGCAGAAAACGTATATGTGCAAAAATGTTGCAAGACAGAGCACACGCTAACAGAGTCTGCTCCATTATAGTCAATGGCCCTGTCGGCGCATGCGTCCAAAACACGTTTTGCGGGGTGGGGCGGTTCTGACGGATGCCCTGACGGGACCACTGAACGTAAGTAAAAGCGCAATGTGAAAGGGGCCTAATGGTTATTTCTTTATTGAGTAGCATTTGGTGTGTTCTTAAAATCCTAGTAAACACTAAAACTATATGATAACTCTTACAAAGATAGATAATGACTAGTAATTACCGATGGGGAAACTCGCACATACCTGGGATCAGCGGGTCCAACGGGGTTTAAAAATAAATCCCGATTCCGGAGCGGAATTGATCCCGGATATCTGGCCAGACACTGATCTCCATGTTAGTCTATGGGGACCAAAATCTGGCGTTTTAAAATGGTGGTAGAAGGGATAGAGGGATTTGAGCAAGCGCACTATACTTATCGAGTTTGCCACGCAACTGTAACACTACTTGCGGGGCCACTCATTAACTGCATGCATATGCACTGCTTTCCCCACCCACCGGCAGTCCCCGCGTCTCTGATTGGGTGCAGTCAGTCGCGCTCCCAACTTGTCAGACAGCGTGTCTGACTGCAACCAATCAGCTGCGCTGTGTGTGCATCTCTATTGCTGTAAAAATAAATAAATAAAAAAAAATGGTGTAGGGTCCCCTCCATATTATGATAGAAATGTCTGTACCAGATTTCAGCAGCAAATTTGCACCTCCTGGCAGACAACCACACCAAAATGGCGTCAAAACCATTTTTGTGCATTTTTTTGCCAAGAGATGCAGGTTTTGATGTTGAAATTTTTACACCATATTTCTGCACCCAATCTACAACTCCTAGTAAAAAAAAAAAAAAAAAATCGCATCACTAGCACATCAAAACAGCATGTGTTATGATGCGGTATTGATGCAATTTTTGCCAGAAGGAGTAGACTCAGTGCAAGAATAAGGTACAAAAAAATGATAGCACCAAATCTACACGTTTTTTTGCCAGGAACTGCAGGTCTGTGAACTCAGTGACCTCACTGAGGTCACTGAGTTAATGAGGTTGTCTGATGTCAGGTTAGCTGCGGTCACAGATGGAGGACCGTGGCAAAATTCAGCTGTGACCGCAAATATCTTTAGTGATGTCACCGCTCATCTCTGCACCTCAGTCTCTGCCTGAAACTCACAGCTGGCGGTCATGTTCTAAGCCCGCGCGCTGTGCCTTCAGTAATATAGCAGAACTGGAATCATTGTGGGACCTCATGTGGATTACATCAGACCTGGGTGTTTTGGGGGTTAAAGGAGAGAAAGAGGGTGTTTTTTTGTATTTTATTTCAAATAAAGGATTTTTTCAGTGTTTGTTTTTATTTCTTTTCACTTACAGTTTAGTCATGCGGGTCTCATAGACCCTCCCCATTACTAATCTAGGGCTTTGTGGCAGTTAATTAACCAATTATTAACCCTTTATTACCACAATGGCAATCGGATGAGTCATGTAAAGTTCTGGGATTGTCATATCTAATGGATTTACAGTCCTGGGCGGTTGCAAGCTGCTATTTTTTGGGCTTGGGTGGGCTAATAAGCATGGGTCTCCCCAGCCCGAGAATACCAGCTCCCAGCTGTCGGCTTTATCATGGCTGGGTATCAAAATTGGGGGGGACCGCACACCGTTTTTTCTTCATTATTTATTTCAATAATGAAAAAAAGCCCCCAGCAGTTCCTCTTATTTTGATACACAGCCAGGATAAGTGCACGGCTGGGGGATGCTGCCTGTAGCTGTATGCTTTATACGTGCTGGGTATCATAATATGGGGGACCCAATTCCAATTTTTTTAAATTTATTTTTACACCAATAGAGACGTACACAGCAGCTCTGATTGAAAGCAGTCAGACAGGCTCTCACACAGAGTGGATGCGCGTCCTACTGCAACCAGAGAGTTGCTGGACTCGGATCATTACATGGAGTGCCTTGAGAACTCCGGGGCTGGTGCTCGGGTACTCTGATCTGCACATCACTACTAGCAATGTAAAATATTTTTAAAGCGGATATGTCTTGAGAAGTTGCAATATAAATGACTGTACATACGTACCAATCTCTGAAACAGATCATTTACTTACTTTTAAACTCCTTGTCAGAATGGCTCTATAACTCTTAAATCAAAATTAGCATTTTACAATAACCCTCAGTCCAGTACACCACTGCGCAACCAGCTCTGTCCTTACCTATTGTACCATCACCCATTCCCTATAGACTGTGAGCCCTCGCGGGCAGGGTCCTCTCTCCTCCTGTACCAGTCTGTTATGTACTGTTAATGATTGTTGTATGTATACCCTCCCTCACTGTAAAGCGCCATGGAATAAATGGCGCTATAAAAATAAATAATAATAATAATAATAATTTTAAAAGTCCAGCAAAGAATATAAACAATCCACCATAAGACACTGCTTCCCGATATCTGGCATCTAGCACAGCATTAGGGATTGATTAAGTCAACCCTCCTAAATGACTCCCTTTTTATAAAACTAGAAAAGAGGAAAAAAAGCATTAATCAGAGCTTTGGGTTTGTAGATTTAAGTTTGGCCGGCATGACATTTCCTTCTAGTTTAATTGCTTCCATACAATTTATATCTGCTAGTCACGCTAGGGCTCTCACTTCTAACACATGGTGTTTCAAAGGCGCTCTTGTCCTTTTATAACCCCCTGAAAGTCAGTCCAGTGAACTATGGGCAAGACCCATGAGTTCTGAGAGAAACAACCAGGTTTTTTCACTTCATCTAGGACATATTGGGGCAGGAAGTGAGTCAGGTCTAACCACGAAATTTTCCGCAGGCAATGAACGGAAAAGCGGTCCAAAGCAGCCTGCTAAGAGATGCGGCATTACAGCACTGACCTACAGTAATAAAGCAGTTCTCTACTGGCAGGCCACAATCACATCCGAGAAATACAACAATACACTGCCATATGGAGAAGACGTGCTGGCCTGTTTCTCTTTTTATGAAGAGAGAGTTACACAACATTCTGCTCCGACTGCCAGTCTTGGTTCAGACACATTTCATTGTGAAGACAGGCCTCACAGTTGGGGGAATATCAAAGTGCAAGTGTCATATTTATTCAAAAACCATATTGCACTTGGAAATGAGGCCCACCAAGGCAGTTTACCCTGGACTGGGATGGGTTTGGAAAGATGTAGAAAGTCTGAGAAGCCAAGTAGAAAAGCTAGACATTAGAAGAGGCCAAGACGTAGTTCTAACGAAAGTCTGGAGCATTATTTTAGCATGAATGTGAACCAACAAGAGGTGTAACAGGAAATCTAGAATGGTTGGATGCCTCTGTGAATTCTTCTGATGTTACACGGACGGAGGCTTGTAAGCAGTACATGGACCTCGTTCTGAGCTGTAAATAAGGGAAAATGTTATGTTGCCAATAGTAATGTACATTGTCTACTTATATAGATGTATTTTTTAGCTGTCCAGTAGGAAACTCTATGCACAGAACCTAAGCTCAGTATTCTGGTGTATTATTAGTTTGCACAATTACAAATTTAACCAAAAAATATCTAATTCCCTAACATAATATCATTAAATGGGCTAGATCTAAAAAGGTTTTTTTAATCAGAAATGGCTCAAAATTACAAAGGTTATGTGGCATAGATAGTGATGAGCTATCTAGAGGATGTGATCAATCAAAACTCGGTGGAGGCTGACACCCGGCACACTCACCAAGCCGTTGTAAATTGCCAGTTTCTAGATGTAAACACTTTGAATTGAGATGTTGAGCGCAGCTCCAATAAAAATGTAGTGAATTTAAAGGAAGTGAGGCTGTGTCGCAGTACTCGGCAGCGGTTGGTACACTCTGGAGCTGCCCTCAGCAGATCTGTTCAAAGTGTTTACATTTGATAGGCATCAATTCTCGGTGGGAGAATCGAGTTTTGAAGTTCCCCCGATCTTCCATGGATCCCCTATCCTGTCCTGTAGGTGAGTTCTTTAATACCTGTGCCCAAACCACACATTTAATATGAAGATTGGAGAGATTTTAGTAAAGTCTTAGAGGGGAACATGATTCAGTACTGCTGATCATTCTGGAATCAGGAGTCCAGTGGGCAGACCTTATCAATAACGGACAATTATTTCTGTATAGCTATACATGCAGGAAAGCCTGTCATTAATTGGTAGGATCGCCCACTTGTCTCCTAAGACTAGATGAGTAGGGATTTAGATGTAAAAATTACCAAGTTGTATTAAATCATTTTACACAAAATGACTGGCTGTAGATGCTGGTGTCCAAAATGTAGATCGAGCAGGATGTACAGAGACCGGCTAGGCATCCAAGAAGCATCTGAGCCGGGGCGTCAGAAGTCAGTAAGGGTTGGCTGATTTGTTATTTTACACAATTTTGAATATTATTAGATTGTAAGGGCAAGAAAATGCTGCGTCATATCTAGTTTATATCATGTGAGTGTACTATTGCTGTAGGCCAGGATCATCATGAGAGATTGTTTCACAATTTTTGCAAAACTATTTAGTTCCTACAATACAAATCTGTTTCTGTATAAACCCAAATGTGACTATTTATGAATGGCATATAAACTAACAATGAAAACATTCAGAAGTCAAAAAACAAACCATTTAGGTTGTAGAATCATAGAGAAAAAGTTCACCAATAACGGGAAAAAAACTATAAAACTGTTTCAAAGTATAAAAGGAAGTTAGTGTGGGCCCATGTTTTCTGAGGTATTTGGGCTTAAAGCCTGCTTTACACGTTGCAATTTCGCATACGATATCGTATGCGATTTGCAACGCCCCCATCGTATGTGCGACATGTTCAATTTGTTGAACGTGCCGCACAAACGAGTAACCCCCATCACACGTACTTACCCGTCCATACGACCTCGATGTGGGCGGCGAACGTCCACTTCCTGGAGTGGGAGGGACGTTCAGCGTCACATCAACGTCACGCGGCAGCCGGCCAATAGATGCGGAGGGGCGGAGCTGAGAGGGACGTAAACATCCCGCCCACCTCCTTCCTTCCGCATTACCTGCCGGGAGCCGCAGGACGCAGGTAAGATCTGTTCAACGTTCCCGGGGTGTCACACACTGCGATGTGTGCTACCCCGGGTACGATGAACAATCTGACGTTCAATCCATGAGGAATGAACGACGTGCGTGCGATGAACGTTTTAATGTTCAATCGCAATCGCACGTAGCTGTTACACACTACAATGTACCTTACGATGCTGGATGTGCATCACTTACGACGTGACCCCGCCGACACATCGTAAGATACATTGCAGCGTGTAAAGCTGGATTTAAAGAGTTTTCCCAACTGGACAACCCATTTCAGAATGGGCCAGCCTAAATAATAAAATGGATGTGCCTGGCATTTTTTATTTATAAACACTTGAATAAAAGTGGTGTTTGTTGATGAATGTCATGTGGCAGCTAGGTGCGTTATCTAAAGCTGGTAAATCTGTCAGTCACCCTTTTATCACAATGGCAATAAATGTGCATGCTTGGCAAATACAAATGTACAAGTTTGTGGAGCAGTCAAGAAGAATAAGCCCATCATACACATTACATGGCCATCTCAGCTGTGTCTGTCAAACACAGGAGCACAAGGCCGAGCGGCAGTCAAGAGGAGTAAGGGTACCTTCACACTTAGCGATGCAGCAGCGATCCGACCAGCGATCTGACCTGGTCAGGATCGCTGCTGCATCGCTACATGGTCACTGGTGAGCTGTCAAACAGGCAGATCTCACCAGCGACCAGTGAACAGCCCCCAGCCAGCAGCGACGTGCAAGCGACGCTGCGCTTGCACGGAGCCGCCGTCTGGAAGCTGCGGAGACTGGTAACTAAGGTAAACATCGGGTATGGTTACCCGATGTTTACATTAGTTACCAGTGTGAGCAGGGAGCAGGGAGCCGCGCACACTGAGCGCTGGCTCCTTGCTCTCCTAGCTACAGTACACATCGGGTTAATTAACCCGATGTGTAATGCAGCTACATGTGCAGAGAGCAAGGAGCCGCGCACACTGCTTAGCGCTGGCTCCTTGCTCTCCTAGCTGCTGTACACATCGTGTTAATTAACCCGATGTGTACAGCAGCTACATGTGCAGAGAGCCGGAGCCGGCAGCACAGGCAGCGTGAGAGCTGCAGAGGCTGGTAACTAAGGTAAATATCGGGTAACCACCTTGGTTACCCGATGTTTATCTTGGATACAGCTTACCTCAGCTGTCAGACGCCGGCTCCTGCTCCCTGCTTGCTTCATTTGTCGCTCTCTTGCTGTCACACACAGCGATCTGTGTGTCACAGCAGGAGAGCGGCTTTGAAGAAAACGAACCAGGGCTGTGTGTAACGAGCAGCGATCTCGCAGCAGGGGCCAGATCGCTGCTCAGTGTCACACACAGCGAGATCGCTAATGAGGTCACTGCTGCGTCACAAAAAGCGTGACTCAGCAGCGATCTCGGCAGCGAGCTCGCTGTGTGTGAAGCACCCCTAAGCCCATCATACACATTAGATGGCCATCTCAGCTGTGTCCGCCATACACAGGAGCACAAGGCCGAGCGACAGTCAAGAGGAGTAAGCCCATTATACACATTAGATGGCCATCTCAGCTGTGTCCACCATACACAGGAGCACAAGGCCGAGCGACAGTCAAGAGGAGTAAGCCCATCATACACATTAGATGGCCATCTCAGCTGTGTCTGCAATACGCAGGAGCGCACGGCTGAGCACTCCTGTGTTCTCTATGAGAAAGCTGCTGAATGACATCTCTACTGGAACAAAGCGATCGGCAGTCCAAAATCGGAAATGCCCAATCGACGTCTACTCTGACGATCAGTTGACCTGTGCCCCATTACATATTAGAGTGTTAGCCAAACTCAACAATATTAGAGGGTTCAGCCGACATTAGTCTTATGTGTATGGGGGGCCTATAGGTGATACAGTAGATAACTAAACTCCAATCTAATGCACTTGTCTGCATTATGGATCACACTGAGCTGTAATTCAAGCCCTGTGACTAATATACTGTAAGTCCATAGTGTACTTCTGTATGAAGCCAATGCATGCAATGTTAAACAGCCATTGTTTCAAGATGCTTCCTAGGAACGTTAAATACATTATATGGTGGAAAAGATTCACAGGGACTCTGTGTGCCATTGCTAAGGATTTCTGACAAAAATCAAATTAATAAAATTAATAAGATAAAAAAAACAAACAAAAAAATAAATAGTGTCCAATACACAACTTCGCACACCATGATGTTCTTAGTATTTTTTTATTGGAATTGGTTGGTGGAAGTTTCCAGGTTTTGGTAAACTTTTTTTTTTTTGCACAGTTCCACCAAATAAGAGGAGGAGCCAAAATGAGAGAAAACATGTAGGTTCTCTGAGAACCCAAGCAGGAAAAAAAAAATAAAATCACAGCTTTGTGTGTCATATCCTAAAAAAGCAGGCTCTGTGCTTCTCTAAAACTTGTTTTTACAACACAAAGCTCACTTTGTTAAGGCAGGCATTTCTACGCAGCATCAGTAAACCCAATCCGTGACTTTAAGTTCAGCAGCTAGAGTCAAGTTACAGCATGTTAACAGAGAGCGGTCATGGCCCCTCTTTATACAGCAAGTTTACAGTCATGACTAAAATAGAACCCCGGCTCTGGAGAACAAGATATACGTGCTCTGCAAAATGGCTGCACGGCCCTTTAGGCAACGCAAAGACCAGACACTGCAGTTGTTCCCGAATACCTCTATAAAACACTCCCCAAAGACTAGACAGAGAGTTGTTCTATAAAATACACTCCATAGCAACACACATCCATAATTAACTCTGCCACAGCTTTAGCCATTGTCTACAACAGCCTTTCTACCCTCAACTCTATCAAATCAAATACCCCTGATCAAACTACAACAAAGTACCCCTAAGGTTAGGATCCTACATTGCGCTGTCTAAGTGAGAATACAGTATAAGCCTGGTCTCAGCATCTATGACAGGTTGAAACCATTCTGTAAAGTTTTGGCACCTCCTTGAAAATGAAGAGACCTTCTGGTTTCTTGGAAGGCACCATCTTACTGGTGCCTTCAGTGCCTCCTGAAATGTCCTAGAAAGTGTTCCTGGTGTAGTGTTTCCTATATGTGGCGCCATGATGCTCCATCTTGAAATGGAACCACAGTGTCCAAAGGTACAAAATTGTGGGTGTGGGAGCGTGATTGTAAAAAATATACTTTTCCAATACTCTCTAGTGTTCCTGCTGGTGGAGGAAGAACAAAGGTCCAACTGGCACATAGGAGACCAGAATTCTCTTGTTACAGATTCACCATTGTAGGCCAGCTACTACAAGTTACTCATCTACTTCTATTTCTGCATTTTACTGAAGTCCCAGCAAATATATGAAACACCTGTTTCTCCCGGACAACCTACAAGTATGACAGATCGACTCAAACCCCCATCTTCATGTGACACGTAATAGTCTCAGATGTAAAAAAAACAAAAGTCTAAATAGTAGAATTCAGCTGTAGCGAGAATCGTAGAAATAAGCTCCCTTCAAAGATGGATCCTCAATAGCTCACCTTTCCATATTAACAGAGACAATCAGAAGACATTACCAAATAAGACGGAATTACTGACCCAGCCAGAGAAAACCTAAGTAGATGTTATTTATGCCAAGCAAACAACTTTCCCCGAACTACCTGGAAATGTCCTGCCAACTTATGATAATAGATGCCAGCATGGTGTTGTCCTTTATATCCCAGGAATGCAGCTCTTTTCTCAATGTTAAATATAATCTCAGTTAATAATCACCAGCAACTCAATAATTATTAAAATTTAAGCAAGAGACAAATAGGAAGAACAATGAGGGCTCTATGTACACGACTCTCTATGTCCTCCAGTCATGAGCTTTAAATTCCAACTTTTTCAGCACTTCGTGTACAAGTTTATTATTGTTCTGTAACCCCTTCTCTACCAAAAAATGCTTCCTATTAGGAGATTTTGTAGCAGATGCCATCACTTCTAACCAGTGTCAGAATAGGGCGGCAAATATTACATTCACATATTTACCTATGTTTCTATATCATAATCTACTGGGTAGTATGTAAAAATGAATGCTGAGATTCTTCCTTTGTACATAGTGAAAAAGTATATTGTGCCAACTAATAATCATGTTTAGGAGGTAAAACACATACTACTGCAAGGGGCCTGTGAGGCAAATCCCGGGATATGAAGATGAATTATGACTCCAGTCATAATCCCTCATCACTCCCTGGCAGTGCCCCCCTCCCTTCTTGTTCTCAGTGTTCCACTTACACCTCCATGGCCATGTCCTGTGATATGGAAATTAGGTGGCTTAGGGACAATGGACACAGGATGACTCCCTGCCGTGACCCCGTAGTGGGGGCTGCTAGCTAGTTAGCAAGGCTATGGAAATAGCCAGACAGAACGACTCCAGTAAAAAATGGTTCATATCTCGCAAGCCATATTTCCGATAAATATGGCAACCATAAAAATGGTGTCTCCGCATGCGGACGATGCCGGCACACCCTTTTTATGGGAGCAGGACATTGGGAAATGCCCCAGGCGTGATATCAGCCAATGGGGAACTGGCAGACAGGTCATGAGTCCCCTCGTTCTGTAGCTAAATTCATAACTGTCACAATGAGAGCATTGGCGTCCGCCTACGACGCTCCCAGGCAAAGTTATGGCCCATATTCCATGTTGTGGATTGTCCATAACTCAAGCCAGGGGTGGAGCAGTGCTCCCTCTGAGGTCACTAAGGTAGGAGGAGACCTGGATTTGCCCAGGTTGATAACCCTACTTCGGCCATTTTCCAGTGTTCTTTTCGCTGGGGGCACGTGTAGGAAACATCTGTGGGAAGGATCCTAGAAACCTGGGTACAGCGCCCCCCTGTGGCCAGACGCAACAAGGTAACTGCTGGAACTGTGTATGCCTGTTTGTAACCCATGCTTTGATTGTAACTGTACTCTGACATATGTATATTCTGTAGATTCCCTATTGTATATATTGTAGTTTCTAGTGTGCTTTAGGCTGATTAAATTATATAATTAATCTTGGGCTGTTCTGTTATCTCGATCTTGAATCCCACGTCTGTGTGTTCGGCTAATAGTTACCGTAAATCGGTTGGTGGCAGCGAATTGTGCCAAGGATTATTGTGGGGAGGCCAGTGAGATTCGGGGAGATTTTATATATTCCGCCCGCGGAGGTCGGGGGAATATATACCTTACTCTCACCGGGGACCCTTCAATAATCGGCATAAGTAGTATAGCGGCCTCCTTGCTTATGGTCGGGCAATTCCATAATTGGCCTGACTATAAGAGGGGCGCTAGAGAGCGCGTCACATGCTCTGTCTGTCGGTCGGGAGGTATAAAGGAGGGGTGACCCCCACTTGTTACCCCCCGATTGTGACGTACTGGTAGCCAGCGCGGGGGATTTCTGAGTGACCCCCCCGGTGGTTTGTGACATATTGGTGGCATAGCGGTGGGATCGAGATAATAGTGTGTGTGAGTGTGAGACCCATACTCCCAGACACTAAAGACTGCCTGCAGCAGCTGTGGCTGCTGGGGTCTTCAGACTAGCTCAACACTAGAGTGTCAGAGTGCAGATACTGTAAGGTGTGTGGAGGCATCAGGTGTCAGTTCTGTGTCAGTGACCAAAAGTCTGCAAGAATGGCTGATGGCACCAGGAGCAGAGCTATGCAACTGGCCAATGCTAAGGCAGGAGCCGAAGAGAGGGAGGACGGTGCTGTGGACAGCAATGAGGAGGTTGCCCACGAGTCCTCCAGGAGCTCGACGCCAGAAAACCGTTCTGCCGAGGACATTGCGCAACCTGGCACTGCTGGACAAGATGAGGAGGAGCTCACCCAAGGTTCCTCAACGAGCCAGATGCCAGCCCTCCGCTCTGAAAGGGACAGTGAATCGCCTAGCTCTGCAGCGTGCCGCAGATCACCACGTGCCATTCCACCGAGCCTGGGAGGCTCGGATAGCCTTCTTCAAATGGCTATGGCCCTTCTCCAGGCTGGAGACCAGAAGGGCTACAAGGAACTCCTGGCAGAGCGCAGGGCAGAGCGGCAGGCAGCGCGTGACGCTGAGGCTGCGGAGCGGCACGCAGAGCGTGAGGCTGCGGAGCGAGAGCGGCAGGCAGCGCGTGAAGAGCGAGAGCGACAGGCAGACCGTGACTACCAGCTGCAGCTAGCTCAGCTCCGGCCCTCATCAGCCACATGTGACCTTCGAGACACCAAACTTCCAAAGGTCCGTGTTGAGGACTTCCCAGTGCTGGAGAAGGATGGAGACTTGGACTCTTTCTTGACTGCTTTTGAACGGACTTGCTTGCAGCACCATCTGGACAAGGACCAGTGGGCCAAATACCTGACCCCCCGTTTAAGGGGTAAGGCCCTGGATATCCTTGGGGACTGGCCTGCTGAGGCAGATCAGGGCTACGACACCATCAAGCGGGCCCTGATCCAACAGTACAACCTCACTCCAGAGTCCTACCGCAAGAAGTTCCGGAGCCTACAGAAGGGACCAAAGGACTCCTGGGCTGACCACCGGCGGGCACTTGCCCGAGCTGCCGACCACTGGACCCAAGGCCTGCAGCTTTCCACCGGACCGGAGATCCTGGACTTGTTCATCACGGAGCAACTCTTGTGGAACTGCCCTGAGGATCTCCGCCAGTTCATCCGAGACCAGAAGCCAAAGGGGTCCACGGCTACAGCTGCCCTTGCCGATGACTACACCAACAACCGGGCCCCTGAGGCCAGGAGAGCGGCCACCAGCAGCACCTGGAGAGGGGGTAAGATGAATTCTGCGACTGCCCCACCTGCCCCTAGACTGCAGGGGGTGTCCCCCTCAACTCCCCTCTCCAGGCCCGTGGCGGAACCAAGACGGTGCCACCAGTGCAACCTACCTGGACACTTCAAGGCCATGTGCCCTCAGCGTCCCAAGGCCCCGGCTCCGTCCCCGTCCCAAGGGCCGCCCAAGGTGTATTGTGTGGGTGGGGGTGGTGGTAGGTCCCTGGACAGCTTCCAACCTGTCACCGTCGGCCGGTCTGTGACCATAGGACTGCGAGACAGCGCCTCGGAGGTGACTCTGGTGCGGCCTGAGATGGTGTCCCCCCAAGACTTGATCCCTGGAAAAACCCTCGCTGTCTCCGGGATTGGAGGCATTGACCCGGCGCTGCCTGTTGCTGACATTTATGTGGACTGGGGCGCAGGGCGAGGGGTGAGGGAGGTGGGGGTAACTGATCGGATCCCCGCAAACGTGCTACTTGGGACAGATTTGGGGCAGATAACCTCCCAGTTTGGGCCCCAACCAAGGGCTGAACCTTCAGCCAGTACTGACATGCCTCCGGACAATGTTAATGTGTTATCTATGAATGATGTAAGGGAGGAGGGAGTGAACTCTGATATTTCTGCTTGCATAGACACCATAGACACACACTCAGCTGCAGCTGTGACAGGGGAGGGGGTCAGAGAAAGGTGTGACAATGCCTCTACAAGTAATCAGCCTGTGAGCTGGGATCTGTTGCCCTCTGAAGGGATAAGCAGAGAGCAGGGTGCTGCAGGGGGAGGACCAGTGTGTGGGGTGGGGGCTACCACAGCAAATGTGGGGTCCCCAGAGATTTCACAGCGGGGTTCTGTTGCTGCAGGAGGGGAACAGGCAGGTGAGATTGGGGCCGGTCCAGGAGCGGAAGTGCTCCCAGGTAAGATCTCGGTGCATGGTTCCCCCACAACCGGGGTGTCAGGAAGCCAGGTAGGTCTGCCTGAACCGGCGACTTGGTCAGGAACGGAGGAGGAGCAGGCACGACCCACGGTCGCAGCGGCTGTGGCCGCCGTCACCCGCAGTGGGAGTGCTGGGAGCCAAGGGGCCTCCCGGAGGTCCGATAGCTCTTCCCCTTCTGACCAAGTGGCAGCCGAGTCAGGTGGAGGCCAGGACACAGGTCCCGGGGTACTGACCGAAGATCTGACAGTCTCGTCGATTCTGGCCACATCTAGTCAGGGGTTTCAGGCAGCGTTAGAAGCTGACGACAGCCTGAAAGCTCTTAAGGAGCAGGCGGCACAGCCTCCCTTGGACTCGGACCCGGAGCGAGTGGTCTGGGACCAAGGACGGCTGTACCGGGCCACGGTCCAGCAGGGTTCACCGGAGGCGTGGCCCAGGGACCGACAGTTGGTGGTACCCTATCCGTTCTGGACGGAGTTGTTGCGGATCGCACATGAGATTCCGATGGCCGGACACCTAGGGATCGCTAAGACCAAGGCCAGGTTAAACCAGCATTTCTACTGGCCAAAAATGGGGGCCGATGTGGCTGCCTACTGCCGTTCGTGTGAAACCTGTCAGAGAGTGGGGAAGGCGGGGCCACGCCCCAAAGCCCCACTGGTATCTCTGCCAATCATCGATGAGCCTTTCAGGAGGGTGGCTGTGGATCTGGTCGGCCCGCTGGCCATCCCCAGCAGCTCCGGGAAACGCTTCATACTGACGGTAGTGGACTATGCCACCCGGTACCCAGAAGCAGTGGCCTTGTCGTCCATTCGGGCTGACAAGGTGGCCACCGCATTGCTGGAGATTTTCTCCCGAGTGGGTTTTCCCCAGGAAATGCTCACTGACCGGGGGACCCAATTCATGTCCCAGCTGATGGAGGCCCTCTGTAAGCAAGTCCAGGTGCGACATCTGGTGGCCAGCCCGTACCATCCACAGACTAATGGCCTGTGCGAGCGGTTCAATGGCACCTTAAAGCAGATGCTTAAGATGTTGGTCGACTCCCATGGGCGTGACTGGGAGCGGTATCTCCCACACCTGTTATTTGCTTACCGGGAGGTTCCACAGGCCTCAACAGGATTCTCACCGTTTGAGCTCCTGTACGGGCGACGTGTGCGGGGCCCCCTGGCTCTGGTGAAAGAGGCTTGGGAAGGGGATTTGGCCACCCCTGGAGTGTCGGTTATCGAGTATGTCATGCGCTTCCGGGACAAAATGCAGGCCTTGACGCAACTGGTACACGACAATATGGCTCAAGCCCAGGCCGATCAGAAGCGTTGGTACGACCAGAACGCTTGTGAGAGGACCTACCAAGTGGGTCAAAAGGTGTGGGTACTGGTCCCCGTACCACAGGACAAGCTTCAGGCAGCCTGGGAAGGCCCATACCTCGTGTACCAGCAGCTCAACCCTGTGACGTACCTGGTCACCCTGGACCCTGCCCGTGGAAGGCGGAAGCCCTTCCATGTGAACATGATGAAGGCACATCATGAGCGGGAGGCATGTGCGCTCCCCGTGTGCAACCTGCCCGAGGAGGGAGAAGCGGAAACCCTCTTGGATATGCTAGCCCAGGTTAGGGCAGGCGGATCCATTGAGGATGTGGAGGTTGGCCACCAGCTCTTGGAAGACCAACGGTCCCAGCTGTGGGCCACCCTCCTCCCCTTCCGGGGGTTGTTTACCAACCAGCCCGGAAGGACTGACTTGGCTGTCCATCACGTGGACACTGGGGATCATCCCCCGATCCGGCGTTCAGCATATCGGGTCTCCCTGGAGGTGCAGCAACACATGCGCCAGGAGATTGACGAGATGCTGAAGCTGGGGGTGATCCAGGCATCCAACAGCGCTTGGGCCTCGCCTGTAGTCCTCGTCCCTAAGAAGGACCGAACCACTCGGTTCTGCGTGGACTACAGGGGGCTCAATGCGGTCACGGTCGCCGATGCGTACCCAATGCCACGCATCGATGACCTGCTCGATCAGTTGGCCGGGGCTCAGTACCTGACCATCATGGATCTGAGCCGGGGATATTGGCAGATCCCCCTGACTCGCAAGGCCAGGGAACGCTCTGCCTTTATTACCCCATTTGGACTGTACGAGTCCACGGTGATGCCATTCGGGATGAGGAATGCCCCTGCCACTTTCCAGCGGATGGTCAACACCCTGCTCAAGGGACTTGAAGGGTACGCGGCCGCGTACCTGGATGACATTGCCGTCTTCAGTCCCACCTGGGAGGACCACCTAGAGCATCTAGCACAGGTGCTCAGGCGGATCCACCGGGCAGGTTTGACCATCAAGCCGGGAAAGTGTCAGCTGGCCATGAGCGAGGTCCAGTACCTCGGTCACCGGGTAGGTGGGAGAACACTGAAGCCCGAGCCTGAGAAAGTGGAAGCCATCGCATCCTGGCCCACCCCCAGGACCAAGAAGCAGGTGATGTCCTTCTTGGGGACCGCTGGGTACTATAGGAGGTTTGTTCCATGCTATAGTAGCCTGGCAAAGCCCTTGACGGACCTCACCAAGAAGAAGCTGCCCTCTGCAGTCGATTGGACAATGGACTGCGAGACAGCCTTCCGGGCCCTAAAGGACGCCCTGTCCAGCCCGCCCGTGCTACAGGCAGCCGACTTCACGCGGCCGTTTGTAGTACAGACCGACGCCAGTGACTTCGGCCTCGGTGCGGTGCTCAGCCAGGTGGACTCTGCGAGCCAAGAGCACCCAGTCTTGTACCTGAGCAGGAAGCTGTTACCAAGGGAAGTTGCCTATTCCACGATGGAGAAGGAGTGCCTGGCCATAGTGTGGGCCCTGCAGCGTCTGCAACCCTATCTATACGGGCGCCACTTCATCGTGGAGACGGACCACAATCCCCTCAGCTGGTTGCACACCGTCTCTGGGACGAATGGGCGATTGTTGCGATGGAGCCTTGCGCTCCAGCAATACAACTTCACCATTCGCCACAAAAGGGGCCGTGACCACGGTAACGCAGACGGGCTGTCCCGACAAGGAGAGGTCGCGGACGGGCGCACGGGGGAACACCGGAGTGTGCTGCCCCCTAGCGCCCTCAAAAGGGGGGAGGTGTGAGGCAAATCCCGGGATATGAAGATGAATTATGACTCCAGTCATAATCCCTCATCACTCCCTGGCAGTGCCCCCCTCCCTTCTTGTTCTCAGTGTTCCACTTACACCTCCATGGCCATGTCCTGTGATATGGAAATTAGGTGGCTTAGGGACAATGGACACAGGATGACTCCCTGCCGTGACCCTGTAGTGGGGGCTGCTAGCTAGTTAGCAAGGCTATGGAAATAGCCAGACAGAACGACTCCAGTAAAAAATGGTTCATATCTCGCAAGCCATATTTCCGATAAATATGGCAACCATAAAAATGGTGTCTCCGCATGCGGACGATGCCGGCACACCCTTTTTATGGGAGCAGGACATTGGGAAATGCCCCAGGCGTGATATCAGCCAATGGGGAACTGGCAGACAGGTCATGAGTCCCCTCGTTCTGTAGCTAAATTCATAACTGTCACAATGAGAGCATTGGCGTCCGCCTACGACGCTCCCAGGCAAAGTTATGGCCCATATTCCATGTTGTGGATTGTCCATAACTCAAGCCAGGGGTGGAGCAGTGCTCCCTCTGAGGTCACTAAGGTAGGAGGAGACCTGGATTTGCCCAGGTTGATAACCCTACTTCGGCCATTTTCCAGTGTTCTTTTCGCTGGGGGCACGTGTAGGAAACATCTGTGGGAAGGATCCTAGAAACCTGGGTACAGCGCCCCCCTGTGGCCAGACGCAACAAGGTAACTGCTGGAACTGTGTATGCCTGTTTGTAACCCATGCTTTGATTGTAACTGTACTCTGACATATGTATATTCTGTAGATTCCCTATTGTATATATTGTAGTTTCTAGTGTGCTTTAGGCTGATTAAATTATATAATTAATCTTGGGCTGTTCTGTTATCTCGATCTTGAATCCCACGTCTGTGTGTTCGGCTAATAGTTACCGTAAATCGGTTGGTGGCAGCGAATTGTGCCAAGGATTATTGTGGGGAGGCCAGTGAGATTCGGGGAGATTTTATATATTCCGCCCGCGGAGGTCGGGGGAATATATACCTTACTCTCACCGGGGACCCTTCAATAATCGGCATAAGTAGTATAGCGGCCTCCTTGCTTATGGTCGGGCAATTCCATAATTGGCCTGACTATAAGAGGGGCGCTAGAGAGCGCGTCACGTGCTCTGTCTGTCGGTCGGGAGGTATAAAGGAGGGGTGACCCCCACTTGTTACCCCCCGATTGTGACGTACTGGTAGCCAGCGCGGGGGATTTCTGAGTGACCCCCCCGGTGGTTTGTGACAGGGCCCACCGGAGGATTCTCCTCCTCTCCTGTGGGCCAGTCCAAGCCTGATTCTCACAGTAAAAAATAGTCATTTTTTAAGTGATAATAACAGACACCACAAAATAAACCCAAAAAAACGGAAATATAATTTTGCGACATGAGTGTCCATCATTGAAAGATTCATCTCCTGCATAAATGCTTTTTCCTGATCCTGGAACAGAACACAGATGTGAACGTGGCCTAAGGAGCTCCTTCTTATTTTAGTTTTAGTGCTTCTGTACAATTCTATTAAAGGGGTGTTTTCAAGTTGTATATGAAGGACCAAACCACTCCCGGTCCCCGGCTTCCTACTTTGCGTTTGCGGGTCCACTCCTGAAGATTGACAGTTCAGACCAGCGGCATGGTTACACTAGTTTAAACAGAGTTATATGCCGGAGTGAATTTAGCCTCTGCAACATGAAAGAAGCACAGGAGGGCTGAAGCTGCCCGTTTCCAGCAGTGCGGACATCTTCATGTAGGCGTCTTTATGTAGGCGTCTTCATGTAGGCGTCTTCATGTAGGCTTCTTCATGTAGGCGTCTTCATGTAGGTTTCTTCATGTAGGCGTCTTGATGTAGGCGTCTTTATGTAGGCTTCTTCATGTAGGCTTGCACTTTGCACTCCTTGCCCAGGTAACTGGCCGCTCGCAGACCGCAGAACAGAGAGGATTTGTAATAAGGGCTATATTGCAAAGTTGCTTGTTTAAAATAAATAAAAATAAATACTTAGCAATTTTACCCATTTCTTAATTGAGACAAACCCTTTAATGTCATATATAACTTTATACTGTGTAAACGTGAATCATATTAATAACTGATGTGAAGTTGTTTCAAATGTAAGTGGAATCAAATGTCTATGACAGCTAACAAAATAAAAAAATGTTCAAGAAATGTATCATTTACAGACATCTGCATCCATTTTTTTGGTTTAGGAGACAGAACAAAAAACAAAACCAGTATGAGACCTGTCATATGACAGACAACAATGGTGCACAATTGAAAAATGGGGTCTATTTGGTTCCATCATGGTGTCTGTCATTATTCAGGAGAATATATTGTATCTCTCTGTATGCCGTGATATTTTTTTCCATTAAATGTGACAAAATGTGAAACACAAATGTGAACAGAGTCTAATAATTTTAAGACGCCATAAAGGGGTTGTCTTGTGAGGAGCAGTTGCTGTTGTGGTGGACTTGAGACCTTATATTATCTACTGATCATCCCTGTGCAGCTTCTTCAGGCTAAATCTGCTGTTTGCTGAGGGCACCCTGTAAAATATAACTTTTTATGGCATTTCTTTCTGTTGTCAGCCAGAACTTTGGCCTTCAACCACGTCTATGTACAATCCTGTCCTCCTCTTGTGTATGATCACAGTTACTTGGGGGCAGTAATCTATTTGAGTAGGTAGTACTTGGCTTACAACTATTGTGAACGAGTTTAGTCTTGATTGTTCTGCCCATCTGATGCCTCGTTTAACTTAAAACATTTGCTTTATATTTACGTACATATATGCGATTAATATTTTTTGTGAAGTGCTTTACCATAGTTTCCAACAGTTTTATGTACATTTATTTACTAAATCATTGCCTTCAGGAAAGCTGTATCCATCAATGTCTGAAATAATAATGAAGCAGTGACTCACTTGGGGTTTTATTGAAATCACAACATTCCCCAGATAGTTTAGAGGAAAGAGTCATTGAGACTCACTAGGGAACCTGATATAGTACAAGACTATATCAGAATAAAATGCCAGGGTATTCCCCCTCCAGACACAAGATTTGTGCTCTTTACACTGAGGCACTCATACAATTATCATCATCTATGTGTGTATGTATATACAGTATATAATACGGACTAGTGCAATGCAAGAAAATCTTGCATTGCACTCTGACCACTGTTAGGCTAGTTTCACACTTGCGTTGGGCGAAATCCGCTGGGTGCGTTGCTGCGTCGTTTTGACGCATCTGTTATTTTTGTGCTGTCAACGGATGCAACGTATCCGTTATTTCACAGGAATCCGTTAGCTGATTCCTGTGAAATAACGGACCCGTTGCATCCGTTTGGCATCCGTCTAACGGAATGCGTCGGCTCTGTTTTTTGTTTTTTTTTCCATTTTTTTCATTCTGGGCATGCTCAGTAGAAATTAGCGGATTCCGTTGTAAAGCACTTTGCAACGGATTCCGATACCATAGGGAGCCATTATAAATTTTAACGGAAGCAACGGAATCCGCTGGTCGGCGTCATTTTGACGCAAGCAAATAATGTTACATTCAGCGTTGCTTCCGCTCGGCGGAAGCAACGGAGCGTCGGCCAACGGAAGCAACGCAGGTACTTCTGGTACAATCCATCATCAATGCAAGTCTATGGGAAACAGCGGAATCCGTTAACGGATTCCGCTGAGTCCCAAGACAGCGGATTGCGCCAAAAAAAAAAAACGGAAGTGTGAAAGTACCCTTATTCAATGAGGCAGAGTAGATTTGCTATTTCTTTTCTCATGTCGCATCTGCTTGAGAAAAAAAAATATCACAGCATGCTGCTATAGCTAGTGTATATCGGATCGTACAAATCTATGGCATCCGAGTGCTGTCCGATTTATGCAGAGATAGACAATGGAGAAGTTGGAGAGATTAAAGGGTATTCCCATCTCCAAGATCCTATCCCAATATGTAGTAGATGTAGTAATAATAATAATAATATTAGCAAATACTAAATCTAGTATAGTTCTCCTGATATCGCCAGGTCTCTTACCTCATGTGCAGGGGATTGCAGTTAGGTATCCATGGTTACAACCACAAGTAACTACCTAAGGCCGGTGTCCCACTTGTGATTACCGCGCGTATATCTCGCGCGAGTTTCACGGTCCAACAACCATCACGGACTCACACTCTGCTCACAGGAGCGGGTCGGTTGCATGTATTTCTACTCTATAAAGCCAACCCGCTCGTGTGAGCAGTGTGCGAGTGTGCAGAGTGTGAGTCAGTGACGGGTGATGCACCGTGTAATGATCCGCGCCGAGTGTCATTACCATATCGCATCTTATTCTTTCACATTAGAAGCTGTACACCACTGTGACTCCAGCCTTAATATGGGTGTACCTACCAAGGTTATAGAGATAGCAGATGTCCCAGCAGCGGAGAGGTGAAGGCTGGTTATTGATCACTGTGGATGATGAGGGAGGAAAGATATCAGGAATTTATAAAGACTGGACTTTCATACATGAACAAAAGCGGCTGGAGTAAGATGCACTAAATTTATGAAGATTCACTTGAGCCTCTCAATAAATTTGGCACATTTTCAGCTATAGGTGCACAGATTTCTGCTATCATTTATACCAATGTCTGGCATAAAATATAGGTAATCTGTTGGTTGGCACCACTCCTTCCACTTTTGAATAAAATGAAAATGTTGGAGCAAAATAAAAACATTCACCACATTTTTGGTGGCACAAAAATTAGAAACTTTTTTAATATGCCAGTCTGGCATATGGGCAATGATAAAATAAATATAAGCACAATACTGAGGGGAAGAAAAGACACAGGAGACGATAAAGACATTGATATTATGACTCATTCATCTGTTATTCATGGTGTCATTGGCAAATGGAAACCAATTCTCAGTTTTAATATAGGATTCTACAGTTAGCTGTTATATTTCAGCAAATCCTTACATGCCATATGACTAGTCAGCATTTAATACACTTAAGGGTGCTTTACCCGCTGTGACATCGCTAGCAATCTCGTTAGCGATGTGACACGCAAGATCGCAGATGCGATCTGCCGAGATCGCACATGTGACCGGCGCTTAAAAACATGACCTATGTGCGATCTGGCATGTCACATCGCTAACGAGATTGCTAGCGATGTCGCAGCGTGTAAAGCACCCTTTACTGATCCACCAGTTGTGCCATGGTAGGCGAATTGAGTGAATGTTGACAATATGACCTAGTAAGTTATGCTAGGTCCATGTTATGTTGTGACCACTTTCTGGCACATACACTGAGGATTAGTGATGGGCGAATCCGAACTGTAAAGTTCGAGGTCCATACCGAACACATAGTGTTCGTGCACGCAATCCCAAACACGAGATTTCCTGGAAAGCTCATGTTACAGTTCGGGTCCAGGGGCTGTAAAAAAAAAAGTACATTATTAAAAAACATTGTCATTATACTTACAGGTCCCGCAAGGCATCCTGCAGACTCTGTCTCCTGGCTGCTTCTGCTTCTGTGTCCGATCATTGCTGTGCCCCTGGGTAACCACCACTGACAAAAGGACCTTCCATGACGTCATAGCCATGTGACCAGTCTGGTGTGAATGTTGTACAGACATTGGCTTACAGACTGGCCACAAGGCTATGACATCATGGAAGGTCTTGTTAACTTCTAGGGATATTCACTGTACTTCTCGTCACTCGGCAGTCTTCGGCTGTTTTCGGCTGTGTTCACCGTGCCGTCAGGGTTTTACAGCCCCTCGCCCCATCACATAACTGTAAAGTCCAAGTTCAGTGTTCGGATGCAAATTCACGTTATCTCAGAACCTGAACTGGAACTTCACAAAACGTTCGGGCGAGGCTCCCAATCCCGAACATCGGAGGGTTCGCCCGTCACTACTGAGGAGGTATGCGCCCTATTAGGGTAGAAGTCAAGATGGATGCTGAGACATCCGTCCATCTTGGTGACTGCGCTTTTTTTTACAGGTAAACAGTCGGAATGTCAGTACATACTAGCAAGGCTGATGGTGAAAGGACACACTTTTGGTCTCCATCTGGTGATTGATGGCCTACAGAAACACTACAATATTGGTCAGGAAAAGCTCCTGACTATACTGCAGGCTGAGAGCACAGACGCAGTGAGCACCTAGCCTCCGCCACATACTTTATGCTTACTTCATACAAGCCTTGATAGGTATGAAGCTTTATAATCACTATGGCTGACAAACATCTCCAGTGAAAATTTGGATGGATCCGTGTCCCTATTTGTCTCCCCTGTTGCTTGGAGAGACAGCATGTGCTACGTGATGAGCGGCTTCATGGCATTCCACTCTACTTCAAACATTAAACCCAATCCTGGAAGCCTCAGCAACTGTGCATTGCAGTTGTTTCCTGACCTCCAATGTTAGGTTTAGTGTAATTATAGAAAGCCGGTCTGGGGCATTTGGTTTTCCCCACCCTGCAATGCGGGTCAGTGGCACTGGGGCCTGAGAAAAGCAACAGACTACATTATCAATGAAAATAAAAAGAAAGGTAATAGTCTTCACTGCTCCATTTTATTGATTTACTGATGTTGGTTTAGTAGAGCACTCCTCCATAAAGGAAAGTGCTAGCACAGCTTTCTACTTGACATGACTTCTCCTTTTAAAAGCTGGACATCGACAACCATTCCTGCCAGTGTTTGGGGGGTTCCAATTGAGGACCAAATGATCTTTTAGATCTTATTTCATGTTAAGGGGACCATTGTCCTATTGAAAGCTGCAGAACTTTGTGGGTATTGAATCATTTTGGTGAAAGCACCACTCCAGTGTTTTTTTTTTTATTTCACCACTTTAGTAGTGCTTTAAATCTAAGGCCCCTGCCGCCATCTTCATCTGTTATCGCCACCGTTGCTGTCTGTCTCTGTCGATTTGTGACCTGCTGGTAGTTCCAGGATTTGCTGGAGTGCGTCGGAGATTACAAAACAATACAACTCTATGAGAGCCTCATTCTGGCTCTCAGAGTTGTATTGAGAGCTTATGACGTAACTTCTGACTAGTCTAACGTCACAGTCACAAGACGGGACTGGAGTGGCACTGAAACAGCATAAAAATGCCAAAGGGTGAGTATGAGACAATGGGCAGAAGGCTAACATTAAAAAGGGCAACACCAGTGCTAAAAAAACGCTTGAGTTGTGTTTTACATATCCTTGGACTGTGACACTTTGGAGACAGCTCTTTTTTTTTAGTTACGTAGGAAATTTCTGTTTACCCACAATACACATTCCAAGGGTTCTCCAAATAAGACAAGTTATTAGTTACTTAAGAAATTTCTATATACCCACCATACACATTTCTTAAAGGGGTTCTCCAAATAAAACAAGTTATCCCCTATCTACAGGATAAGTGATAACTTGTTGATCAGTGGTGGTCTGACAGTTGAGACCTGAGCAAATCAGCAGAATGGGGAACTTTTATTCACATACTCACTCTGCTCTCCAGTCATTCCTTCTGGGGCTGCTGAGCACTAAGTTCGGCTTTTTCCCACCAGTACCATAGAGAGCGGATGGAGTGGCAGTTGGACGTCTAACATGCTGCGCCATCTTAAAATAGTGGTAAACATACCCCATCAGGAATAAAAATTCTATGATCTGGTGATCGGTCCCAGCGGTGGACACCCACCAGTCACCAACATGTCACTTAGGGTACCTTCACACTTTAGCGATGCAGCAGCGATCCGACCAGCGATCTGACCTGGTCAGGATCGCTGCTGCATCGCTACATGGTCGCTGGTGAGCTGTCAAACAGGCAGATCTCACCAGCGACCAGTGACCAGCCCCCAGCCAGCAGCGACGTGCAAGCGACGCTGCGCTTGCACGGAGCCGGCGTCTGGAAGCTGCGGACACTGGTAACTAAGGTAAACATCGGGTATGGTTATGTGGCGCCCCTGACCTGGTCAGGCACCACTGAGTACTGCACCCATGCTGGGGACAGTACAATACAGGTAATCCAGAAGGCTGACCGAGGTGTGACTACACAGGCGCATAGTGATCAGGTCTCACACATGTACCTATGAGAGGACCCCTGGGGATCCCAGGAGGGGGAAAAGCCTTCACCTCCACTGGAATAGTGGAGGGGGCCAAAAGCCTCCATCTCCTCTCAAGGGGTGTGGTAAGAGAATCTGGTTGCTAGGTGGCGTAGGCAGGCACAAAAGGGAAAAGAGAAGGAGGAGTAAACAGTCTGCAGCAGAGTGTGGAGGAGTGAGGAGCAGGAAAGTGAAGCTCTGACAGGAGCAGCAGTGAAGGTCCCAGATGTGAGTCAGTGCAGTGCAGAGTCCAGGGAGCTCCGAGAGGAGCTGACCCCTACCCCTGGGGCTGTTGCAGTCTGACAGTGCCCGCGCAGTGGCTACCGACGGGGGAGAACGGTCACCTAGGAGTGCTACCCGAAACCCATCTCCAGCTAGAGAGAGAGCACAGAGTGGGAAGTAAGGAGACTGCTAGGGAGTACCAGGCCCAAACGGGCGGCAGATCCCGGAGCGGGGATAGATCCACCTTTCCTTGCTAAACCTGCCGGTGTGGGGCCCTCAAAGCCCACACCACAACACCACAAAAGCCGCAGCCACGTAGCCACAGTTAGGGCCCATAGTTCACAGGAGGCAAGCAGCTGGAGTGATCTGGTCCAGGCAACAAGCAAACGGCAAACGAAGGGGAGAGAGGCTTCAGCAACTTCCCTGGGTGACCCCCATAGGGACTAAAAGTCGGGGTTACCCCAAACCACCAAGGGCTAAGGAAGGCGAGTTGGTAGTCACCATCAGAAGTCAGCCTGAAGGATACCTGGTTCCAGCCTGGTTCATCCCAGCTACGCCCGGGTTACTCACCCTGCCATCAACTGTGAGTAAAACCCCTGAAAGACATCCTGCGTGTGTGGAGTTATTCTGCGCCTTGTGGTACTACGCACCTACACAGGGCCCTGGGGCTTGCCTCACTCTCAGGAGGCTATTCCAACTAACTGCACTCACCATCAGCCCCAGGCGTCCCTCAACCTGCAGTGGCGGTCCCCACTGACCGCAATACTGAGAGTGGCGTCACGACAAATAGAAGATTCCCTACCTGTGACGAGATCCAGCCGAGTGGAGTCCCTGAAGGTAATGCACCGACACAACACCTGTGGGGCTTCACATCTGGCGTCACGAACAGGATAAGGACTAGACCTGTTCAGACAGGTGACCATGTGCCTGGGCGGTCCGCTTGAAAAATTGGAAGCGCCGCCATATTGCCACCATGAAAAGCGCGCTGAAAAACAACAGCAGCCCGCGCTGGGAGAAGTTACCGCCCACGAAGAGGTGTGGCTACCCAGAGATCCCCTGCAGAGTTCTGACCTCGCTTGTGAAGAGAGCGGAAGCGTCCAGAGACGGCGGAACGGAAAAGAAGCCAGAAGTCTGCTGCTAGAGAAAATGGCGTCTGAACACCGAGACCCAGAGCCAGGCTCCGCTGCCTGGTGGTGTCGGGAGCTCGCCGAGTTCTGCGATCAACTGGAGGCCAGGGTCGGAAGGCTGATCAGAGAGGGACGTGCGGAGTTCCTGGGAATGACCGCGGCGGTTCAGGCCTATGAAGAGAGAGCCGCGCGCCGAGTGCCAGACCGGGCGGTGACGACTCAGACCCCGATGCTGCCACCGATGGGTGAGTCCAGTGATGCCCCTGCCAGCGCGAGTGCCCCGACCCCTGCTGCCACGTCCGCGGTCCCTGAAGAGGTGTCCGGCGCGGCGACGCTGAAGCAGGCCGCAGCCACGCCAGGTGCAGCCCGCCAGGCTCAGGCCGCCGCAGCGATGCCCTGCTCGGCCCACCAAGACCCGGTCCCTGCAGCGACGCCCAGTCCGGCCCGCGGAGAACCGGCTGCCACCGCGACCCTCGTCCGCGCCGCAAGTGAGGTGCTGAACCAGGCCGCAGCCCCGTCAGGTGCGGCCCGCCAAGCCCAGACCGCGGCAGCAACGCCCAGTCCGTCCCGCCAAGCACCGGCCACGGTAGCGATGCCCGCTAAGGCTCCGGCTGCGACAGAAACGCCCATCCAGGCCGCCGCCATGCCAGGCGCGGCCCGCCAAGACCAGGCCGCCGCCATGCCAGGCGCGGCCCGCCAAGACCAGGCCGCCGCCATGCCAGGCGCGGCCCGCCAAGAAAAGACAGACGTACCATTATTTACCCCGGCCTGCAAGGCCAGAGCAGACACCGCTCCCCAGCCCAAGGAGGTCCCTGCTAGGAAGTCCCTGGTAGGTGAGGACCCTGCATACTGGCAGCTGAAGGCTGACCTGGAGGCCAAGTTCCCACAGGAGATGGTGGACCGGTACATGCTCCCTCCGCATACCCCTAAGACGACTCCTGCAGCGACCACGCCAAAGAGTCCCCCGCCCGGGCCGGCTGATGAAAGTCCATCCCCAGCACTGCCACGACAGGAGTGTGCAGAAGAACTAAGGGGGAGGGGAGGCCAGAAGGCTGAGGAGCTGACTCCGGAGCCATCAGCAGTGGATTCATACCCCGAGCCAGAGATGTTGCCATACTCCCGCTGGGACGAAGAAGACCCGATACCCTCTGCTGAAGAAGATCTACCTAAAAGCCTCACCTGGGAGCTTGTAAGCTGTACCTCGCAGAATCCAGCCCGCAAGACACGGCGCCGTAATAGAACCCAGTCTTTCCCTGCACCGCAGTCCCCAGAGCAGAGAGATGACATAACGGCCAGAGACCTAGAGGAGAAACGGTTCCTGAGAAGAGCCAAAGCCCAGGTCAGAGGACCCCTTTGTAGAGGAATTGTGGAAGACTTTAGCCTGAAGTCAGGATACGGATTCATCGTTGCACCTGGTATAAAGGAAGGTATCTTCGTCAATAGAAGAGACGTTAGAGCTCATTTGCCCAGAGGACATCCTGGAAGAAACTTAAGGATGGGAGACACAGTGCAGTTTACCATGCATCAAGGAGAAAGAGGCTGGTATGCGCTAGATGTTACACCATGTCCTAAAGAAAAAGAAACAGCCACAGAGGAAGAAAGGAAAGATAGAGAAAGAAAAGACAAGGAACCTACTGACGAGACTACCACTGATGACGACAGAGAGCGAGAAAGCAGCAGGTGCCGCAGCCCTACAGGCCCAAGCCCTGGTGAGGAGGAATCCATGTAAATAACATAAGAAATACAGCAAGTTACCAGTTTTGAAGTTTTTGCAACGTTTTAAAGTTTAAGAATGTGCCTACATAAACTAATGTGAGAAATGAACCTTAAGGCTATGAACTGGCTATAGCCACAAACTCTCGCAGTGTAAATAGTTACACCAGAGGGCACCACCACCACCAGAGTCAGCCTGTTTAGGGGCTTGGCTCGTCTGCAACCAGGGAGCACGTCCGTATATAGGGCCTTGGCTTACCTGCAACCAGAGAGCATGCCTGTTTATGGGGCCTGGCTCTCCACCACAAAGAGGGTACCTGGTCAGCACCAACTGTGGAGGCCGCCTCTACATCCTGCCAGAAGAGGCTGAAGGCGCGGATCCACCAGGCCAGGTATACCCTGAGACCACCAGACCATGAAAGCCGCCTCTACATCCTGCCAGAAGTGGCTGAAGGCGCGGCCAACGCGAGAGGGTTTGGGTGGGTTAACGGACTTGTGGGTGGAGGGTGGTGATGTATGGTACCTGGTGCTTTTAAAAATGTTTTACATGTTTTAATGTTTTATGCATTTTAAAATGTTGTCTTGCAGCCCGAGGACGTGCTGGTGATAACTAAGGGGGAATGTGGCGCCCCTGACCTGGTCAGGCACCACTGAGTACTGCACCCATGCTGGGGACAGTACAATACAGGTAATCCAGAAGGCTGACCGAGGTGTGACTACACAGGCGCATAGTGATCAGGTCTCACACATGTACCTATGAGAGGACCCCTGGGGATCCCAGGAGGGGGAAAAGCCTTCACCTCCACTGGAATAGTGGAGGGGGCCAAAAGCCTCCATCTCCTCTCAAGGGGTGTGGTAAGAGAATCTGGTTGCTAGGTGGCGTAGGCAGGCACAAAAGGGAAAAGAGAAGGAGGAGTAAACAGTCTGCAGCAGAGTGTGGAGGAGTGAGGAGCAGGAAAGTGAAGCTCTGACAGGAGCAGCAGTGAAGGTCCCAGATGTGAGTCAGTGCAGTGCAGAGTCCAGGGAGCTCCGAGAGGAGCTGACCCCTACCCCTGGGGCTGTTGCAGTCTGACAGTGCCCGCGCAGTGGCTACCGACGGGGGAGAACGGTCACCTAGGAGTGCTACCCGAAACCCATCTCCAGCTAGAGAGAGAGCACAGAGTGGGAAGTAAGGAGACTGCTAGGGAGTACCAGGCCCAAACGGGCGGCAGATCCCGGAGCGGGGATAGATCCACCTTTCCTTGCTAAACCTGCCGGTGTGGGGCCCTCAAAGCCCACACCACAACACCACAAAAGCCGCAGCCACGTAGCCACAGTTAGGGCCCATAGTTCACAGGAGGCAAGCAGCTGGAGTGATCTGGTCCAGGCAACAAGCAAACGGCAAACGAAGGGGAGAGAGGCTTCAGCAACTTCCCTGGGTGACCCCCATAGGGACTAAAAGTCGGGGTTACCCCAAACCACCAAGGGCTAAGGAAGGCGAGTTGGTAGTCACCATCAGAAGTCAGCCTGAAGGATACCTGGTTCCAGCCTGGTTCATCCCAGCTACGCCCGGGTTACTCACCCTGCCATCAACTGTGAGTAAAACCCCTGAAAGACATCCTGCGTGTGTGGAGTTATTCTGCGCCTTGTGGTACTACGCACCTACACAGGGCCCTGGGGCTTGCCTCACTCTCAGGAGGCTATTCCAACTAACTGCACTCACCATCAGCCCCAGGCGTCCCTCAACCTGCAGTGGCGGTCCCCACTGACCGCAATACTGAGAGTGGCGTCACGACAAATAGAAGATTCCCTACCTGTGACGAGATCCAGCCGAGTGGAGTCCCTGAAGGTAATGCACCGACACAACACCTGTGGGGCTTCACAGTTACCCGATGTTTACATTAGTTACCAGCGCACACCGCTTAGCTGTGTGTGCAGGGAGCAGCGCACACTGAGCGCTGGCTCCTTGCTCTCCTAGCTACAGTACACATCGGGTTAATTAACCCGATGTGTACAGCAGCAACATGTGCAGAGAGCCGGAGCCGGCAGCACAGGCAGCGTGAGAGCTGCAGAGGCTGGTAACTAAGGTAAATATCGGGTAACCACCTTGGTTACCCGATGTTTACGCTGGTTACAGCTTACCGCAGCTGCCAGATGCCGGCTCCTGCTCCCTGCTCGCTTCATTTGTCGCTCTCTCGCTGTCACACACAGCGATCTGTGCGTCACAGCGGGAGAGCGCCTTTGAAGAAAACGAACCAGGGCTGTGTGTAACGAGCAGCGATCTCGCAGCAGGGGCCAGATCGCTGCTCAGTGTCACACACAGCAAGATCGCTAATGAGGTCACTGCTGCGTCACAAAAAGCGTGACTCAGCAGCGATCTCGGCAGCGAGCTCGCTGTGTGTGAAGCACCCCTTAACCCGTTGTTTGTTAATAACTTGTTTAATCAGTCAACCCCTTTAATGGCTGCTGTACATACAGACAGCTTAGTCTCATTTGACAAATATTGTGCTTGACAAGCAATCTGCAAATCACTTTATTAAAAAAGCTAGCAGCAGAGATGCAGAGGCAGATTCTAGGTAGTGGGGGGCATGGCTTTGGCTTTTTTGCTATCCTGTTTGTTAGGCTATGTGCCCACGTAGCGTATTTTCATGCAGTTATGCTGCGTTCTGCACCGCAGCGTAACTGCATGCGTCCTGCGTCCCCAGCATAATCTATGAAGATTGTGCCTAATCCATGCCCACATGGTGCATTAGAACGCAGCGCTTCGGCTGCTGCTGAAGCAGTGCGTTCTAAGAAGTGACATGTCATTTCTTTCATGCGCTTTGCATGCAGCCCCCGCTCTGTCTATGGGAGGGGCTGCATCCAGAGCGCATGGAATCGGCTTTTCAGTACGCACTGTTTCTGCAGCGATTTGAAGCGCACGTGTGCTGTTCAAATCGCTGCAGAAATTTCTCCAGGGACAGAACGCAACGTGGGCACATAGCCTTAAACTGCATGAAAGCATAACAGACAGATGACCTTTCAGTTCAATGCAAGCAATTATTGGACAGAAGAGAAAGCAATGCATGAGGGAAAGGCTGGTCCGCTAGTCCTGCACCTAATGTGCTGGCAAAATAGCAATGAAGAGGAATTGTCCATTCAGAAAGTATAAATGGCAAACTACAGAGTATGTAAGCTACTATGTACAGCACTCTAGAATACTGTATATAAGATGCGCAAGCCGATCTGTATAACATAAAAAAGACATTTATTATTCTCACCTAAGGGTTGGTCCAGTCCAATGGGCGTTGCTTGTCTCGGGTGCGGTGCCTCCTCTATTCTGTGCAGTCGCCGTCCTCCTTCTCAGCCTCGTGTGGATAACGCATCCTACATCATCCACACAGGTCGGCAGTACAGTCTTACGCAGACGCACTTTAATCTGCCCTGCTAAGGGCAGATTAAAGTACTGGAGTGCGCATGCGCGGGCGGCCTTTGACCTTTCCTCACGCCTGCGCATTACAGTACTTTGATCTGCTCCAATGCCAGCCTGTGTGGACTACGGAGGAAGCGTCATCCACATGGAGCTAAGAAGAACAAGGATGACTATCACAGCAGAAAAGAGGCGCCAGACCTGAGACCAGCAACGCCCATCGGACCGGACTGCCCCCAGGTGAGTATAATAAAGGATTTTTTTACGTTCTACACAGTGGCCTGGGCTCTTATATACAGTATACTATAATGCTGTATATAAGGGCCAACTGGTGGTGGCCGCAGCTTATAATGGACAAATCTGGTGACAGGTTCCCTTTAACCCCCTATTTCCCAGTCACCAGAAAACAAGCTCTGTAGTCAGAAAATCTCTTAATAAGGCCATGTCATGAGATTATCTGAAAGTGAACAAGCCCTTTAATGAGCTGATTTTGAAGGCAAAACAAAAGTGCTTAAGACCCCTACATAAAGCAACAATAATATTTCCCTTAATCAATCACTGGTGTCTGTACATTGCCATTGTGACTTGTAGGGATGCATTCCTCCCCAAGGCGTTCTTGTGTTCTTGAAAGTAATTTACTTTAGGCAATACAATATACATGGCAGCAATGGCAATATGAATGATATATCTATCTACTGTTACAGCCTTTGTATCCTACGTTTATCTGAAATGTATAATTGGAGGAGCAGTGACAATGGGGTGGTGTACCCACTGAATACATGAACAATGGGGTGGTGTACCCACTGAATACATGAACAATGGGGTGGTGTACCCACTGAATACATGAACAATGGGGTGGTGTACCCACTGAATACAAGAACAATGGGGTGGTGTACCCACTGAATACATGAACAATGGGGTGGTGTACCCACTGAATACATGAACAATGGGGTGGTGTACCCACTGAATACAAGAACAATGGGGTGGTGTACCCACTGAATACATGAACAATGGGGTGGTGTACCCACTGAATACATGAACAATGGGGTGGTGTAACTACTGAATACATGAACAATGGGGTGGTGTAACCACTGAATACATGAACAATGGGGTGGTGTAACCACTGAATACATGAACAATGGGGTGGTGTAACCACTGAATACATGAACAATGGGGTGGTGTAACCACTGAAATTTAAATGATGAAAAAATAATCCAGATCTAAAAATATTCGCGCTGATTTCATAATAGTTCATTCCTGCAGGGGATATGTGGGCTGAAGCAGGTTATTTGCTTCTTATCTGTGCATAAGTGATAAATGAATTAGCGGTCTGCTGGCAGAGCATTGCCCCTACATCACCCATCCTTACCACCCAGATGCCGCGGCTGAGCACACACTGTTAATAGCGTAGATTATTAGACAGTTACTCAGATGTTCCTAGGGATACAAGATACATATTTATGTTTGGAGGATAGCAAAACCTGATAGCAGTAGATGTGTGGATCATACAGGCTACTGTGGTCTCAGGTTCTCCAATGTGCAAATCCCCGCCATCTTGACTTCTCATTGGCTTCAAATGACCGGACAGACCCGTCTCTTCCTCTTCACCCCTGGCAGCTCCTGCACACTGCAGATCTGATCCATTTTTATTTCCTTTGAAATAATGGTCATGAGAGGCCTTATTCAGAGAGATCATGGCCACATAAAGTCACCAACTCAGAGACATTAGTGTGCAGTGAACTAAAATATGTTTTTCAGAAATTCTAAATGATCTCTAGAGAGTGTTGGTAAATTATGCTTGTTTGGCCCACAACTGCTTCTCCCGACCCAGCATACTCATGGATGCTCTGCTCGGCCATGGGGAGAAGAGAATATCTGCTTCTAGACATCTCTATCAGCAGTTTATATGCAGGAACAACAAAATGATTACCGTAAGGGGTACTTTGCACGTTGCGACATCGCTGCTGCGATGTCATCGGGTCAAATCGAAAGTGACGCACATCCGGCGCCAGTAACGACGTCGCAACATGTAAAGCCTAGATGTACCGATAAACGATTGCAAAAGCGTCGTAAATCAGTGATCTGTGTAGTGTCGGTCATTTTCATAATTTCGCTGCAGTGACAGGTACAATGTTGTTCCTCGTTCCAGCGGCAGCACACATCGCTGTGTATGAAGCCGCAGGAGCGAGGAACATCTCCTTACCTGCATTCACCAGCTATGCGGCAGAAAGGAGGTGTGCGGGATGTTTACGTCCCACTCATCTCCGCCCCTCGGCTTCTATTGGCTGCCTGCCGTGTGACGTCGCAGTGACGCCGCACGACCCGCCCCCTTAGGAAGGAGGCGGGTCGCCGGCCAGAGCGACGTCGCAGGGCAGGTAAGTGCGTGTGAAGCTGCCGTAGCGATAATGTTCACTACGGCAGCTATCACAAGATATTGCATGTGCGACGGGAGCGGATACTATTGCGCTCGGCATCGCTAGCATCAGCTAGCGATGTCGCAGCTTGCAAAGTACCCCTAAGTGTTAAAATTCAAACTGCCCGATCCCTTTCTATCCGGCTGTGAGAGAATAGGGAGCTTCTCATGAACATTAGATGGACAGCCAAACCCACCATAATTCATAGGATTGTCCAACTTTAATGTGCATTGGGGGCCTAAAGGTATCATGCACAGGGCCATGTTACAGAAATATTTTTTTACAATATTATTAAGGCCCCCATGCACATTAGATAGCTATCGTGTCTTGGAAGTCCTGTGTCCCCTTCTGGCAGTAGCTTATCTCCCTGCAGAACGGAAAAATTGTCCATGAAATTCAACAGGCCGGATCCTTCTCTCCCCCGATATAATTTGTCAGGATAGAGTTGAGAACATAATACATGTTTGACCGATATCGTCAGGTTTGTCCACCTTCAGTCTAATATGTATAAGTGTATGGGAAACTCAACTTTACTGACCAGTGTCAGGCAGCTGCTTCCAAGGCTAATAAAATAATGGGATGCATTAAAAGAGAGCATCGTTAACAGTCGCTCGTTGGTGTCACACACAACGACATCGCTATTGATGCCGGATGTGTGTCACGGAATCCGTGACCCCGGCGATATATCATTAGATAGGTCGTTGCGTGTAACGGGGCCTTTAAGTCTACCTTTAACCTTCAAAACTATGTAGCGGGGCCTTTAGAGAATATTCTCTCCAAATCAGATTACATGGAGATTTTGTCCTAGAACACAACATCTTAGGCAGAATATGCCAAATTATGGCGGCTCCATAATTATATAATACAGAGTGCTTATGTATTTTTATTACTAAAGCAAAAGGACACCGTATACCGAGCTATACTCTAATGAAAAATAATTCCAAAAACAAGAATTATCAATTTAATCTGGAAAGAATGAGCGATTCAGATAAGAGGGGTCCTGGCAATCTCGCCTGGTGCAGAGGATCTTGTGTGCGGAGTAGTTTTGATATGTTTGACTTTCTTTTCTTTCAGGGTGGAATTAGCTTACAAACACATGCTGCTATCGTCTCATAGATGTTTACCCCCCGACTAGACATCCAATACTTTCCTGGTTGTCTTTATTCTGAATGTGGCTCTAACTGAAATCTCAGAGATATAAAATACAACAAAACTAAGCTGTGGGATTGAGGTTGGAAAACTTGCATTTCACTGACTCCTATGAGATATTTGTCAGATTTTTCATTAAGCCTTCTTGTTGCTGGACAGGGCCCTATGGCATGGAAATTCCCTTTGAAGTCAATGTGATTTTCCATTCATTACACCTCTGACTGGCGCCTTCAAAGCTTTAAGAGACAGTAAATTGATATAAATAGACAATATTCAAGCCAACCTGTGATTGGATAACATTGTGTATATTGCCAGCCTAAAAACGACTGGCTTGTAGTGTGAGTATGGCTTATCTATTTCATCAGTGCAGAACTATTTACACACAGTCTACAAAACCTAGGTGACACCCATAATGGCAAGATTGATTGTCCCAAACTTTGACATTCAGAAGCCTAGAGAATTAATCAGGTGAGAAGGATGCTTTCAAGTGGGAATCTGTCACCAGGTTTTTGTTACCACATCTGAGCAGCATAATGTAGAGACAGAGACCCCGATTCCAGCGATGTGTCACTTACTGAGCTGCTTGCTGCAGATATGAGAAAGGGCTCGTGCGCACGTTGCGTACTGACATGCATTTACGCTGCGTATTGCACTGCAGTGTAAATGCATGCGTCCTGCATCCCCTGCACAATCTATGTATATTGTGCATGATACGTTCGCACATTGCTTTTTTTGAACGCAGCGATTTGGATGCTAAAATTTTGACTGAAATCCGTGCGTTCATAAAATGAGCATGTCAATTATTTGTGCGTTCTGGATGCAGCTCCCACTCTGTCTATGGTGGGGGCAGCAGCCATAGCGCATGAAATCAGCTTTTTTTAACAAAAATACTGCATCCATTACGCAGTGTTTCAGCAGCGATTTGAAGCACACATGTGCTGTCAAATCGCTGCAGAATATTCAGCAGTTACGTTCGCATGAGCCCAAAAACTGTTTTATCCGCTGAAGATCTACCAGTACTCTGAATGCTGAGCTCTGAATAACCCAGCCCACACCACTGATTAATAGCTTTCTGTACACTGTGCATAGGCAGGAAGCATTTCTACACTGTGCATAGACAGAAAGCTAACAATCAGTGATGGGGGGGTTTTATACAGATTTCATGAATATGGAGGACTACATAGCAGGAGGTTTACTAATCCTCTAGACATAATCTCCTGCTGATAAAATACTGATTTTATCAAAACTCCAGTAATCAGCCCAGTAAGGGGTGCTTCACACACAGCGAGATCGCTGCTAAGATCGCTGCTGAGTCACGGTTTTTGTTACACAGCAGTGACCTCATTAGCGATCTCGCTGTGTGTGACACTGAGCAGCGATCTGGCCCCTGCTGTGAGATCGCTGCTCGTTACACACAGCCCTGGTTCGTTTTTTTATTGTTGCTCTCCCGCTATGACGCACAGATCGCTGTGTGTGACAGCGAGAGAGCGACGAAATGAAGCGAGCAGAGAGCAGGAGCCGGCATCTGACAGCCTGCGGTAAGCTGTAACCAGGGTAAACATCGGGTAACCAAGGTGGTTACCCAATATTTACCTTCGTTACCAGCCTCCGCCGCTCTCACTGCCTGTGCTGCCGGCTCCTGCTCTCTGCACATGTAGCTGCAGTACACATCGGGTTAATTAACCCGATGTGTACTGTAGCTAGGAGTGCAGGGAGCCAGCGCTAAGCAGTGTGCGCGGCTCCCTGCTCTCTGCACATGTAGCGGCGTTATGATCGCTGCTGCGTCTGCTGTGTTTGACAGCTAAGCAGCGATCATAACAGCGACTTACAAGGTCGCTGTTACGTCACAGAAAATGGTGACGTAACAGCGACGTCGTTGTCGCTATGTGTGAACCCAGCTTTAGTGACAGATCACTGGTTAGGGTATCTGTCGTTATTCCAAATGCTGTTCTCAGATTAGGTGGCAAAACCAGATGACAAAATCCCTTTAAAGAGTAAAATTATCAAAATTAAGTTAAAGAATGCACTAACCTAATGCAATTGATAGATTCAATAGCATTCACTTCAATGTATATTATCTGAAAATGAAAGATGACTACTCGAAATGTGGGTCAGTACTAATTAGTACACATTAGTAATAATAACAAGAAATGTCAGCAAATCTGATCTCATCTGGGAAACTCGTCCTTGCCAGTGGAAATATGGGTGACAGTTAATCTGCTATGGTGGCAATATTGCTTCAATACTGCAGATCCAATGAAATAGCTGAATAGCACTTTTAAATACATTATATAAGTTAATACCTCAAGATATTAGACCACGTGCACACGTTGGGGATTTCACGAGTTTTTTACCTCAGCATCTGTAAGCCAAAACCAGGAGTGGGACAATCACAGGAAAATGGAAACACAGGCACAACTTGTGGATTTTGTTTCCCACTTCTGGTATTGGCTTACAAATACTGAGGTAAAAAACTCCCCAAATGTTCAGCCTCCATCTTAGGCCACGAGCACAAGAGTATTTGGGGAGATTTTTTTACCTCAGTATTTGTAAGACAAAACCAGGAGTGAGTGAAAAATGCAGCCGTGGTGCCCATGTTTCTATTATACTTTTCCTCTGATTGTTCCACTCCTAGTATTAGCTACAAATACTGAGGTAAGAAGTCTCACCAAATACTCAACGACGTGTGCACGTGGCCTAAAATGGAGGCTGAGTATTTGGGGAGTTTTTTACATCAGTATTTGTAGCTATATCCAGGAGTGGAACAATGAGAGGAAAAGTATAATAGAAACACGTCACCACTTTTATATTTTATACCTTCCTGGTTTTGGTTTATAAATAATGAGGCAAAAAAACTGCCCAAATGCTCAGCCTCCATCTTAAGCCACGTGCACAAGAGTATTTTTTTACTTCAGTTTTTGTAGCTAAAACCAGAAGTGGAACAATCAGAGGAAAAGTATAAAAGAAACACGTCACCACTTCTGGATTTTATACCTACACCTGGGTTTGGCTTACAAATACTGAAGTAAAAAACTCACCAAATACTCTTGTGCACGTGGCGTTAAGATGGAGGTTGAGTACTTCAGGAGTTTTTTACCTCAGTATTTGTAAGCCAAGACCAGAAATGGGAAAAACTGTATAAGTGGTGCCTGTTTTTATTATACTTTCCCACTGATTGTTCCACTCCTGGTTTTGGCTACAAATATTGATGTAAACAACTCACCAAATACTCAAGGTGTGAACGTGGCCTTAGACTTCCAGGTGATATTTTTTGCCGTGCCGATACGTGACCTGTGTGAGGTCGCTGCTCTGAGTCTGTCAGCAGAACCCCTGCCGGTTGTGTCTTCTGCAGGACTTCCCCACTCCTATTTATTAGGGAATTACTGTGAAATTAATTGCCGTTTTCTTTCCCTATATTAAAGTTTTTGTTCCCCTTCTATGTTTATTTTAAAAACCCCAAATATATAAATAAAAAAAACATCTTGCCCTGAGTAATTTTAGGCTGGTGTACTCCGTTCACATATGAGCTAGATGGCCCACTTATAGACACCCAAAGAAAAAGATCATATTCCTATCCCAGCGCTGACCCTGGTGGTAGAGCGTGAACTGCTGACAGGTTTGGGGAGTACACTGGGGGGATGTAGACCGTCTATATAAACATACAAACTAGCAATCCTAAACATGCCGGTTTTCTTTAGTTTGCAGTGTATGAAAACCGGCAGAAAATCCGCAGTTGCTAATGACTTTTACTGCAGGTGGTGGGGTAGAAAGGAATGTGTGAGGAGTCAGAGGTTAGAGAGTCGTCACAAATCTCCTGCACTGTGAAGTGTTTGCTGTTGCAAAGCTCCAGAGAATCCAGATCTGGCGCAGTATCTGCTGGTTATGGGCCACCTCACCTCCCTACAAGTTCACTTTGTCAGCTGTTTCATGTAAACATTGACAGACAGCAAACCAGAAAATCCTTCCATACATCAGTGTAGCAGAGCCGGCCCGTAACGCTACAAACATTTATTTACACACGTAGTAGAGCCGATATAGTCAGCTCTGTAATGTCTCTCCATTTATTAAAGGGAACCTATCACCAGATTTGGTGACTATAAGCTGCGGCCACCACCACCGGGCTTTTATATACAGCATTCTAACATGCTGTATATAAGAACCCAGGTCGCTGTATAGAACGTAAAAATGACTTTATAATACTCATCTAATGGTCACTGCGGTGGAGTTGGGTCATATGGGCGTCTCTGTTCTCCGATGTCGGCGTCTCCTCTTTTGGCCATCTTTGTCATCCTTCTTCTGAAGCCTGGGTGCATGATGTGTCCTATGTCATCCACACTCGCCGACATTGAGGTCCCGCACAGGCGCACTTTGATCTGCCCTGAGCAGGGCAGATCAAAGTATTGTAGTGCGCCTGCGCGGGACCAGCGAGTGTGTTTGACGTAGGACGCGTCATGCACACAGGCTTCAGAAGAAGGACGAAGATGGCCGAAAGAGGCGGCACCGGCACCAGAGAACGGAGATGCCCAGATGACCCAACTCCATCGCAGCGACTGTTTAGGTAAGTATTATAAAGTGATTTTTACGTTCTACACAATGGCCTGGGCTCTTATATACAGCATGTTAGAATGCAGTATATAAGAGCTCACTGGTGGTGGCCGCAGCTTATAGGCCCCAAATCTGCTGACAGGTTCCCTTTAAGGCCTCCTTCAGATGGCCGTAAATCACATCTGTGTTTTGCAAGGATGAAACGTGTTCCTTATAATGTATGTGGCTATTCACATGTTCACGCTTTTTTCATACAATGAATTCCGCAAAAAATCAAGGAGATGTCAGTTTTTGATACCAGTAACGGATCAAAGTTATTTATACTAGTCTATGGGTCCCTGAAAATCAGGGACAGCTCACAGATGATGTCCATGTGTTGTCCATTATTAACGTTGTAATGTATAGGGGAAGCTTTTTAATTTATTTATCTGATGCTGAAAATTGACACAACACTGACCAAACACTGATGAAACGCAGATACAAAACATTGATGAACAAAGTCCCATGATTTTACACGCAAGAACAATTACTGATGCCAGAGTCAGGCCTAAATCAAAGAACTAAGATAACGCTGTGCCTTCACCAGCAGTCCTATGTAAAATATACAGATAACACACAGGAGTTGTGCACTAATTCCCAACTGCTCTACTTTTATAGCTACAAATAGAGATTAATAATGGTCTGATCATTTCTAGAGGGGAATAAGGTGGACACTTGAAGTTTTTCAGCTGTTTGAAGTTCTACAACTTCCAAGTTGAGAGATATCAGAGAACAGCTGTCACATCATAGGAATCCAAAATTATGGGATGCCCATAAGGTCTTAACCTGTTTGGTCACATATGTTACTCAAGCAGCACCTTATTTTAGGGGTCAAAATGGGAGCACAATGACACCACTGGTATAGAGGACAGCCATGGTAATGATTGGGTCTCTAAAAGAAGGCAATGATGTTACAGTTTGCAAATTTAGACTTAAGTCTAGACTTAGATCTGGCTGAAATAATTCCCACTTCCAGGAATCTGTTGGAATAAAGTACAACTTCTTAAGAGGCGGTGTAATTTGACAGTGTGACCAGACAGCTACAATGCGTCCTAGCACTCGTTGAACTATGGACGCTATATATTCTCTATGGAATACAAACATGAAATATTCTGGAGAACCGCACGAAGTCCATGACCTAGGGGTGGGCACAGACAGAAGAGGGCCCCTGGGAAAGAACAGTATATGAGCCCTTTGCAGTCCAATAGTTCATCATAATGGACCCCTTTATGTGTTAGTGACACAAGCTGCTTTGGAGGTGGTAATGGGGCCCCTTACCTGTTGCCCCCCCCTTACCTGTTGCCCCCCTTACCTCTTGGTATCATTATCTGTTGGCCTCCTTACCTGCTGGTCCCATTATCTGTTGGCCCTCTAACCTTTTGCCCCCCCCCCTTACCTATTGGCTTACTTACCTGCTGCCCCCCTTTACCTGTTGGCTATTTTACCTGTTGCCCCCCACCTGATGGTCTCCCTTACCTGTTGCCGTCATTATCTGTTGAACCCCTTACCTGCTAGCCCTTTTATCTGTTGCCCCCCCCACCTGTTGGCTCCCTTACCTGTTGCCCCCCCTTACCTGTTGGCTCCCCCTACCTGTTGGCCCCCCTCACCTGTTGGCGTCATTATTTGTTGGACCCCTGACCTGCTGGCTCTATTATCTGTTGCTGTCTTACCTGTTCCTCCCCCTTACCTGTTGTCCTCCTTACCTGTTGGCGCCATTATCTGTTGACCCCCTTACCTGTTGCTCTACCCTTACCTGTTGGCGCCATTATCTGTTGACCCCCTTACCTGTTGGCGCCATTATCTGTTGGACCCCTAACCTGCTGGCCCCATTATCTATTGCCGTCTTACCTGTTGTCCTCCTTACCTGTTGGCTCCATAACCTGATGCCCCCCCTTACCTCTTGCTCTACCGTTACCTGCTGGCCCCATTATCTGTTGGCCCCCTTACCTGTTGACCCCCTTACCTGTTGGCTCCATAACCTGATGCCCCCCCTTACCTCTTCCTCTACCCTTACCTGTTGGCGCCATTATCTGTTGGCCCCCTTACCTGTTGACCCCCTGTGTGTCTGCCCATGCCATAACCATGTTATTATATATTATCAATGACACAATTCAAGTTTTTGATTTTTGTACCTAACTTTTGGCTTTGTGTACAGCAAATTAATGCCCCAGATTTGTACTGGTAAGTTAGTACCCGCTGATCAGTAAGGATAAGGACAGTCTATCCTGGCATGATGCTTGAAGTTCCCTGAAATGTTCGGTCTAGATCTGCACTCAGCATGTTAGGCCAGGACTAACCATAATACCCTCCGTTTCTCGTTACATACACTGATGAATATGTTTATCGAGTCCTTTTACTATATTATACTTTTAGCTGATACGTCACATATTAGGAAAATGTAGGATCCATTCACATTCCTATTATGATACAAGAAATTCTATGGCTGGGCTATGGTTTTGGCATAATGTAGCCAGAACAATGTCTCAATGTCTGACATATTAACCTTTTGAGTAATTGGTGCAAACTATTCTCTTGTATGTATGAGGCTGCTTGCATCATGGATACTGTTTAATGCCACCCTGTCCCATGCATTATTAGGACCACTCTACTTCATCCAGGGCAGGATCAGATTTATGGTGGTGACTTGCACAGTTTTCTGTGCTGAACTTCACTCGTGTCTGTCAGCTAAAGAGTTAAAGCTTCACTGTACAGACACCCCTGGTTTATGGGATTGCATAATCCACTGGCAGGAAAGGAAATAGCAACATTCCTTAGCAGAGTCCTGTGGGTGGAAAGGGGTTAATGCAATTCCCTCTCTTATCCGCAATCCTACATAATGGTATTTAGCATGCATGAACCCTAAACAACGATGTAACCCCCCAAATTGTGAATGTCCACTTACTTTAGGAAATATCTCTGGCCAGTGTGGGTGAATGCCATCTCCCAGCCCGGTGGTAAGGGCAGCTCATCTGTCACATCGTAGGACTGCTGGCGGAGGTGGGCATGCTGCTGAGCTGGGCTGGGGACGGTACCGGTACCAGCACCTAGCTGCAGGGAAGCAGGAGACGAATGAGATCGGACGTGTTGGATCCCAAGCCTTGGGGGGTGACTTCCAGAATCTGTGCTAGATTGCCTGGAGTGGGAGCCTGAGTCTGGTTCCTGAAAGAAGGACTCTGGTAGGATTTTTTTCCTCCAGGAATTGGGTTTGGGGTTCATGACAGAGTTAAACAAGTTCTCCAAGTCTGTGTCCAGATCCTGGGTGACATGGATCACTTGCTGCCCTGGTGGGGGGAGACCTGGATTCTGGTTCATTCTTGAAGAACCAAAAAAACAAGTACAAGAAGCCTGAGGAAGATCACAGATTGTCCTGGTTCACACCAAGAAGCAGAAATAGAAAGCGAGAAGAGCTGAGATCCAGACACTGAGCTGTGGACAAGTCCTAGAAGGCAGAGAGTGTGAAGGTTCCCCAGAAGTGGAGCATTGTAACGTCACAGCCTGGAAGTCCTCTCCTCTCTCTGACCTGGAGCAGCCTCTGGGAACCTAAGGTCCTCTCCAAAGCCTGGTGTGTGGGTGGCTCTGCTCCCAGATCCTCAGCTGCTGTCTTCACAGTGTCCCTAACAAAAGTAAGAAAATGTCAACTCACAGGACAAGGAGAGGCGTCTCTTCCCTGAATAATGCATGAGCTGTGCCCTGCCCTGCTCAACCTCCTCCTCCTCCTCCAGACCGGGACTTTACCTTACAGGGCAAGAGCCTGAGGCTCCGACTCCCACATGCAGTTCGGGTTACAAGTGTGGGTGAAAACGTGCAGGAGTTTGCCTAGAGATCACTTTCTGAAGTTTCACCAGCCATTGCCCTCACCGAAAGTTGTATAACATGGAACTTATCATTAAGTATTTATATAAAAAGCAAAATATAAACAATAATAACAATACCACTAAAGTGTCTTTAGTGTCTCGATGTCTTTACATCGACCCGAGATTGCACTAGCCACAAAACGTATATATATATATATATATATATATATATATATATATATATATATATATATATATATATATATTCGTTTATATTTAATATAACTGTGTACAAAATAGAGTGTATTAACAAAAATTTATTCTGCACACAAAAACCACAAAACAGATAGAAATGTGATTATTAAAAGGCAAAAACTAAGCTAATAGAAGCATTTCACAACATATATTTCAATACCACAGATATTCCACACAGATTTAACTAAATTGGCCAAGTAATGTGCTCCGTCTGTCTCTTTCCAGGTCTGTCTCTTTCCCCGTCTGTCTCTTTCACCGTCTGTCTCTTTCCCCGTCTGTCTCTTTCCCCATCTGCCTGTCTCTGTCTCTTTTTTTGTCTGTGTCTATCTGTTTCTTTCCCAATCTGTCTCTTTTTAGGTCTGTCTCTTTCCCCGTCTGTCTCCCCGTCTCTTTGTCTGTGTCTTTTCCTGTCTGTCTCTTTCCCTGTCTGCCTGTCTCTGTCTGTCTCTTTCCTTGTCTGTCTCTATTTCTCTGTCTCTTTCCAGGTCTGTCTCTTTCCAGGTCTGTCTCTTTCCAGGTCTGTCTCTTTCCATGTCTGTCTCTTTCCATGTCTGTCTCTTTCCATGTCTGTCTCTGTCTCTTTCCCCGTCTGTCTCTGTCTGTCTCTTTCCTTGTCTGTCTCTATTTCTCTGTCTCTTTCCCCATCTGTCTCTATCAAGGTCTGTGTCTTTCCCCATCTATCCTTGTCTGTCTCTCTGGCTGTCTCCTCCTTTCCTGTCTGCCTGTCTCTGTCCCTGTCTGCATGTCTGTCTGTCTCTTTCCCCATTTGTCTCTTTCCAGGTCAGTCTCTTTCCAGGTCTTTCTCTGTCTGTCTCTTTCCAGGTCTGTCTCTTTCCAGGTCTGTCTCGGTCTGTCTCTTTCACCGTCTGTCTCTGTCTGTCTCTTTCACAGTCTGTCTCTGTCTGTCTCTTTCACTGTTTGTCTCTGTCTGTCTCTTTCCCTGTCTGTCTCTATCTCTCTGTCTATTTCCCTGTCTGTCTGTCTCTGTCTGTCTGTCTCTGTCTGTCTCTCTCTATCCATCTCCCCACCGACATCTTATTACCTTACATATAAGCTTCTTATACTATGAATGTCTTTTGTTCCTATAGCAACCAATCACAGCTCCTACTAATAACATGTAGTTCCAGGCTCCATTTACTTTAATGGAGGCATGTTTTTTGGAGAGTAACTGTAAAGCGCGGGGTTAAATTTTCCTGTCAAAACATAGTCTACGACGTTCCCTGGGTCACGTGAGGTGTCTGTGCAAAATTTTGTGATTGTAAATGCGACGGTGCGGATACACTTTTCGTTTTACTTTTTCCCCATTATGTGGATAGGGGCAAAATTGATTGGTAAATTGGAATGCGCGGGGTTAAAATTTTGCCTCACAACATAGCCTATGACGCTCTCAGGGTCCAGACGTGTGAGTATGCAAAATTTTGTGGCTGTAGCTGCGACGGTGCAGATGCCAATCCCGGACATACACATATGCATTCAGCTTTTTATATTAGATTTATTTTTTATAAAGTAGCAGCAGCAGCACTCCAACGAAGAAAGTGAATCTGATTTCCTCATCCGTTGTGTTTATAGGCATATAAACATATAGGTTACTACAGAAGGTTCACTTTATCCTCATTTTGGAGTGCTGCCACCTATATAATATATGTACAGTGCCTACAAGTAGTATTCAACCCCCTGCAGATTTAGCAGGTTTACACATTCGGAATTAACTTGGCATTGTGACATTTGGACTGTAGATCAGCCTGGAAGTGTGAAATGCACTGCAGCAAAAAAGAATGTTATTTATTTTTTTATTTTTTTTTTTTAAATTGTGAAAAGTTCATTCAGAGGGTCATTTATTATTCAACCCCTCAAACCACCAGAATTCTGTTTGGTTCCCCTAAAGCAGGGGTCAGGAACCTTTTTGGCTAAGAGAGCCGTAAATGCCACATATTTTGAAATATAATTCCGCGAGAGCCGTACAATATGTTTAAAGGGCCATTGACAGATCAATCGCTCCAATGTTCACTTAGTACAGCAAGGAATGCTCCTCCTTGCTGTATAAAGCCACAACTGGACTGAAACAATGGTAATTAGCAGTAAAAAAATCAAATAAATAACTTACATTGTGAACTTGCGATGCATGACATCAGTCCAGCAGTCTGGCTTCTTCTTTTTCCTGCGCATGACTGGAAGCTGGCATTCTTTCCACCTGATGTTGAGAGAATGCCAGCTTTGAGGCATTCGCAGAAGAAAGAAGCTGGAATTTTGGACATGTCACACAACGCATTGTCAGATATGTCAATTATCTATTTTATTATTTTACAGCGAATTATTGTTTAGGTCCAGCGGTGGCTTAGTGCAGCAGAGAGGAACACTCCTTTTGTGTACTAAGTGACCGCTGGAGCAATTGTATCTGTCAGTGGCCCAGACACCCTGCTTCCCATACAGCCTGCACCCCCCATATCACACACACACACACTGCTCCCCATACAGCCTGCACCCCCCATATCACACACACACACTGCTCCCCATACAGCCTGCACCCCCCATAACACACACACACACTGCTCGTCATACAGCCTGCACCCCCCAGATCTCACACACTACACCCCCATATGTCACATACCCTGCTTCCCATACAGCCTGCACCCCCCCATATCACACACACACACTGCTCCCCATACAGCCTGCACCCCCCAGATCTCACACACTACACCCCCATATGTCACATACCCTGCTTCCCATACAGCCTGCACCCCCCCATATCACACACACACACTGCTCCCCATACAGCCTGCACCCCCCAGATCTCACACACTACACCCCCATATGTCACATACCCTGCTTCCCATACAGCCTGCACCCCCCCATATCACACACACACACTGCTCCCCATACAGCCTGCACCCCCCATATCCCACACACTATACCCCAATATGTCGCATACCCTGCTCCCCATACAGCCTGCACCCCCATATCACACACACTACACCCCCATATCTCACACACCCTGCTTCCCATACAGCCTACACCCCCATATCTCTCACACCCTGCTTCCCATACAGCCTGCACCCCCCATATCACACACACACACACTGCTCCCCATACGGCCTGCACCCCCCATATCCCACACACACACACACTGCTTCCCATACAGCCTGCACCCCCCAGATCTCACACACTACACCCCCATATGTCACATACCCTGCTTCCCATACAGCCTGCACCCCCCATATCACACACAATACACCCCCCATATCTCACATACCCTGCTCACATATCTCACCCTGCCTGTACCCCAACTTACCCCTCTCAAACACTCTGCACCCCTTCACATCCTTCTGTCAGTCTGCAGCCCTCATATGCCCCTCACCCTGCAGCCCCCCTCACCCTCATGTCCCCTCTTTTCTTATTACCAGTCATGTGTCCAAATCTCCTTCAGGATTCAGTTCTCTTGCTTTCTGCCGGCAATCCTGTGTCTCCCCCCACACAGTCACATGGGCGTGACATCATCGCAGGTCCTGCAGGATGGAGATTCCGTCTGCTGTGCAGGTCAGGACTTACTCCTGCAGCTCAGACATGGCTGGTGGCCTCTCCAGGTCAGGGGCCCCTCTACTGACACTGGGCTCCCCTGACTCACAGTTCGGCCACTACACAGCAGCACTACACATAGACGCAGAGCGGCTGCCGGGCCCCTATGTGTACTAGTGCCGCTGTGTAGTGGCCGGCCTGTGAGTCAGGGGAGCCCAGTGTCAGTAGAGGGGCGGCTCACTCGTTCCCCCGCTGATCCGGTCTCCTCGGCGCATCGTCCATTGCTGTCGCTCGCTGACCTCTCAGCAGGCGCGCAGTGATGACGTCACCGCGCTCGCTGCAGAGCTGTCAGAAGAACGCCGACAGTCACAGCGGGGAGAATGATAAGAGAGAGAGCGCGCCGCTCACTCTCTCATCATTGCTCTCAATTGTGCTGGCGCCGGCCCTGATCCTTCCCATAGACAGGTAGGAGCCCTGTCTGCGAGCCAGATACGGCCATCAAAAGAGCCATATCTGGCTCGCGAGCCATAGGTTCCCGACCCCTGCCCTAAAGTATTAAGAAGTATTTCAGGCACAAAGAACAATGAGCTTCACATGTTTGGATTAATTATCTCTTTTTCCAGCCTTTTCTGACTAATTAAGACGCTCCCCAAACTTGTGAACAGCACTCATACTTGGTCAACATGGGAAAGACAAAGGAGCATTCCAAGGCCATCAGAGACAAGATCGTGGAGGGTCACAAGGCTGGCAAGGGGTACAAAACCCTTTCCAAGGAGTTGGGCCTACCTGTCTCCACTGTTGGGAGCATCATCCGGAAGTGGAAGGCTTATGGAACTACTGTTAGCCTTCCACGGCCTGGACAGCCTTTGAAAGTTTCCACCCGTGCCGAGGCCAGGCTTGTCCGAAGAGTCAAGGCTAACCCAAGGACAACAAGGAAGGAGCTCCGGGAAGATCTCATGGCAGTGGGGACATTGGTTTCAGTCAATACCATAAGTAATGTACTCCACCGCAATGGTCTCCATTCCAGACGAGCCCGTAAGGTACCTTTACTTTCAAAGCGTCATGTCAAGGCTCGTCTACAGTTTGCTCATGATCACTTGGAGGACTCTGAGACAGACTGGTTCAAGGTTCTCTGGTCTGATGAGACCAAGATCGAGATCTTTGGTGCCAACCACACACGTGACGTTTGGAGACTGGATGGCACTGCATACGACCCCAAGAATACCATCCCTACAGTCAAGCATGGTGGTGGCAGCATCATGCTGTGGGGCTGTTTCTCAGCCAAGGGGCCTGGCCATCTGGTCCGCATCCATGGGAAGATGGATAGCACGGCCTACCTGGAGATTTTGGCCAAGAACCTCCGCTCCTCCATCAAGGATCTTAAGATGGGTCGTCATTTCATCTTCCAACAAGACAACGACCCAAAGCACACAGCCAAGAAAACCAAGGCCTGGTTCAAGAGGGAAAAAATCAAGGTGTTGCAGTGGCCTAGTCAGTCTCCTGACCTTAACCCAATTGAAAACTTGTGGAAGGAGCTCAAGATTAAAGTCCACATGAGACACCCAAAGAACCTAGATAACTTGGAGAAGATCTGCATGGAGGAGTAGGCCAAAATAACTCCAGAGACCTGTGCCGGCCTGATCAGGTCTTATAAAAGACGATTATTAGCTGTAATTGCAAACAAGGGTTATTGCACAAAATATTAAACCTAGGGGTTGAATAATAATTGACCCACACTTTTATGTTGAAAATTTATTAAAATTTAACTGAGCAACATAACTTGTTGGTTTGTAAGATTTATGCATCTGTTAATAAATCCTGCTCTTGTTTGAAGTTTGCAGGCTCTAACTTATTTGCATCTTATCAAACCTGCTAAATCTGCAGGGGGTTGAATACTACTTGTAGGCACTGTATGTGTATATTATATGCTCCTTTTAATATCGGGTAGAGAAACATTCAAAAAAGTTTATATACTCATTCTAAAATAGATTTACAGAGTTAGTACAGTAGCTTCATCAGGTCTCAGCAATCAATTTAACGGGAATCTGTCACCTACATAAATACTATATACCTCCAAATATAGTGGAAGTGGTGTAACTAGAGTCTGATGTGCCACTTGCTTTTATGTGTGTCACCATCCTAGTATATATGTCCTCATCCTGGACCCATCATTGTAGATCTGTCCCCCATCCTGGCATATGTCCCCATCCTGGGCCCCATTATGGTATACAGTATGTCCTTATCATAAGCTCCTACCTGTTATATCCAGTCCCCGTTCTGACCCTAATGCATAAAAAAAAAGCATTCTGCTCACCTCCCTGCATTCTCACGCCGCACCGTGTTCTTTGTAGCCAGCATGCAGTGGTCGCAGCTGACATCGGCATGTGCTCCATGGTCTATGACTTCACTGTCACATCAGCTGCTGCTCACTTTTTGGCCTGCAGCTTGTATTGCAGTGCAGGTAATGCGAAGGCCGAGGGACCACCGCTGTGGTGGGATTGTGCTCGAGGTGGGTCAGGGGATTGTTATTTGTCCCAACCTGAATCTTGGTCCCTGTTAGAAAGCCAGCAAACTTTTCGGTCATGGCCCATACTAGGGCAAGGAGCTCTAGCCGGAAGGAGCCTTAAGTATGGGAGCTTCTTTTGGTTTCCCATAGGGAACTACTGCCTTACACAGTGACTCTCATGGAGGCTGTCCTCCGTGTACAGGAGGAGCAATTTGTCAAAGTCAGCGTAATCCAGAATCAGGCCTGATGTGAGAGCATCCTTGTCCTGTTTCTAAGTCCAGGGGATACTTCGGTTTTTCTGCACTCCGGCCATCCCCCTCAGCAACTCATTCAGGGGACATACCAACTTTGTGAAGTCTTTGACGAATCAGCGTTAATATCTGGCAAGTCCAAGGAAGTCCTTTAGTTCTTTCACAAATCGAGAAAGCGGTCACTGCTGGATAGTGGCCACTTTTCCTGGGAAGGTAATACTGACACTGTATGCCCAGATACTCGATCTTCCTCTTGAAGAGGTGGTACGTTTTCAGTTTCACCTTCAGGTTGTAAGTCGACAGTCATTCGAGTACCTGCTCAAGCCAGTCAAAGTGTTCTTGGAATGAGAAAGAGTATACGATGATGTCATCCACGTAAATCAGGAGTATCTTCAAAGTTCAGGTCCCCCAGACACTTCTCCATCAGCCATTGAAACATGCCTGAAACATTGGACAACCCGAATGTGGAAACGTATTTGGCCCTCTCCAGTGCTGTCAAGGATTCCTCAATTCAGGGTAAGGGGTACGAGTCTCAAACAATGCATGTGTTAATTTTCCTGTATTACACACAGAACCGGACAGTCCCATCTGACGTCTTGACGAGTACCACTGTAGCTGTCCATGGGTCTGACCCACTCCCAATCCCGAATCCAGCATTTATCTCAATAATGTCTTCACTTCTTGATACAGCTTGGGTGGAATTTTCCAGTACTATTCTCGGATCGGGCGAGTGTCCTCCATCAGTATCTCGTGAGTAATGACCTTGGTACAACCAAAGTCTTCAGTGTTCTGAGCGAACATGGCCTGGTTTTTCCACAGCGTAGCTTCTGTTGCCCACACCTGCTCAGGGCCAAGAGACTTCACATCCACCTCCGTTTGTTCTAGGATGGTTCGTCCACTCCACTCTGGAGTCAGCGTCTCTTCGGCTCTTGCAGTGACTGCCAATGTCAATACTGCATTTTCCACTGGAGACAAGGTTACCTCCTCCTGTCTCACCACTTCACCTCAATGTAGGTATATATTGGCCAGCTGTGTCCTTTGCAGTAAGGTGACTCATCTGGAGCCCACATTCACACCTCTAATAGGAACTCATTCTTGTTGGACCACAACTAGAGTGAGAGCTATCATAACCTCCTTGCCTACTCTTCCCGGGACCACCGGCTCGACAAGCACTTCCATTTCTTCGAGGTTGCGGTAGGTCTTGACTGGCAGATGTAACACGATTTCTTGCCCAGGGGGCAGGACCACAGGTCCTTTCTTTAGGGACCCTCATGACCTCCACTGACTGGTGACCTGGGACGCTCTTCTGTGTCCCACAAACACGGATCAGTCGTTGGAAGGATCCTTGGGTTGGCTTTTGAGGAGTGGCCCGGTTCCAATGGCCAGACCACCGCTTTGTAAACATGATATGGTCCAGAATATTCATCCCCTTTATTACAGGTATATCTTCTTTGCCGGGCTCCGCGGTTAACAGGATTTCTTTTCTTCCCATTTCTTGCCCCAGATCCAAACATTCATCGACACGACCCCTGTGACCGGGATCGGTTGTCAATTAAGCTGCAGTCATCTAGACCATGGTTTCTCTTTCTGAATTAGACAGTGTCTGGAAGTGTTGATTGAAGTATGCCTCAGTCATCATCATTACTTGTGACCCGGTATCCACCAAACAGTCCACAAGGACACCCTCAAATATGGCACGTAGGATGGGACTGCCAGCGATTAGATGCTCATTTTTCTGAGGAGTGATCTCCTTTCTCACCTCCCCTACAGTGCGCCGCTCTATTGGGGGATTCGTAGTTTAAAGGCAGCGCCCGTCGGCCTTAGGGATCATTTTGCCACCCTTTAGCAAGATGCCCCTGGTTTCTGCATCTTCAGCATTGGCTGTCTTCTCTCCGCCGGTGGCAACTGCCTCAGCCTGAGTTCCAGTCTCTGGGGGCTGATAGGAGGGGGCCTGAACACACTGGCCACATACTGGTTGGGTAGGGGAGGAGTTGCATGGATATGGCGGACCAGAATGACATGACTCCATCACGGAAGTGAAGTGCCATGCCCGAATTTACAAGGCTGGAAAAGGAATCCGGAGGAGGATAGATTTTCTATTTTTCATCCATTTGGGTAAACTTTTCTTGCATGCTGGTTAGGGAGCTCTGTAGGTCTTGCGCCACCTTGACCAGTACCCCTTCTCTGTTCAGGTTCACCCAGGGTTGGCCGCCTGGATGTACACCACCCTTGAAGCATAGCTGTTTTCTTTGCATCAGGCCACCGCCTCAGCCAGAATTTGTCGAAACGTAAGGGCCGGATTTGATTGCAGCTATTCTGACAGGACTCAGCTCAAGAGTGTGCTGTAAAGTCCCAGAATGAACTGCTCCTGGAGTATCTGGATTGTGGGACCCATACGACTGATTCCATCTGCCCCCTTCTTCTGCACCTCCGTTAGCACCTTTTGCAATGCTGACACATACTGGGAAACTCCTTCCTCTTCCTGCTGCAGCCTAGAGAAGAACGTGGCCTGGAGGTGTCCCGCACTTGCAGTCTTGCTTTAAATCTTTTCCGGGAACTTCACTAACTTTTTCAGAGTACTGTGCGTGGGCACCAGTATGTCTCTACGGGCTTCCCCATGCAGGGCAGTCAAAGCAATATCTACTTGTAGGTCTGGGCTGATATCATAGACATTTATGGCTCCCTGCATCCAGGGCACTCAGTTGGACATATTATTACCATCAAATTTGGGTAGCATGCTATGCTATGGTGGCCATCGTTAGGGTCCTTGTAGGGGTTCCACCATTGCCCACAACAACGCTATTAACATTAACGATAGTATTCCCTGCAACCACGATCGTTACGCCCCTGTACTGAGAGTTGACTATTACAGCCTTCTGAATCACCGCCATGTGTGGACAGGACAAGCTGCAGGGAAAATAAAACTTTGTATTCATTTATTTGTTAGTTCATTCAATCAATGGTTGTTAAACCTTACAACACCTTTAATCTTTAGTATGTTTAGAAAGTGGTATTAGACTACAGTATGTTCCATGATAAGCTTTTGGTGAGTTTTTGATCTTGCAGATTTTCTGTACGATTTCTGCACCTATTATTTTAATTAGGTTACTTGCGTTTTTTCATTGTGCTTTTGAGTACGTTTTTTTAATGTGTTTTTGTCTCATTTTTGACGCTTTGCTTTTTGCCTCTTCTTGGTATGCCATGCTTTAAATAAAGATATTTAATTTTTAACACTTCCTGGTGTTTGGCTTTGACAATACTATAAGTGCGGATTACATGTGTTTTTGATGCATTTTGATGTCATGGAAATGCACTAAAAATGCATGTGCGTTTATTACCTGTCTAACATCCCTATTTCTCCATCTATTGCAAGTCTGAGGTGAAAAGCTGCACAAAAAGGTCTGCGTATTCGCAAGAGAAATTGATATGGTGAGGATTTGAAACATGCACCGCACGTCAGTTTACGCTGAGTTATAAGGCTACATGCGCACGATGTGTTTTTTGCCACATTTTTGCCGTGTTTTTTGGTGCAGTTTTGTTGTCAGAAAGTTCTCACTTTTGCCATGCCCTCTTCCGGGCCAATGATCCCAGGGCCACCTGGATCCTCTCGGGCCAGGACCACAGCCTCCGCTGCCGGTGAAGACGTCAGCGGGCCAGGCGGGGAGTGGCGGCGGCCAGCGCGGGCAATGGGACAAACCACATAGGGGCCGGGGGCAGACCGGGTCCCTCAGCTGCAGCGGCCGGTCCCTCGGGGACATAGGGGCATGGGTCACCTACCCGCTCCGCAAGAATGGTCTCCACCTCGTACAACCGTGCGACCGTAACCAGCTCCTCCACCTCGGCTGTCCATCGATCCATCAGGCGGCGCATTTCAGCTCGGTTGCGAGGACACAGCAGCATCGTCTGGACCTCCAGCCACGCCGATGTTTCGGGCGCGGGCTCCAGGGCTTCAGGCTGCTCGGACGGGGTGCACATGGCGCTGCACCTTCAGGGTCCAGGAACAGGACGGGTGCAGAGTCTTGGCGTCCCTGCTTCTTATCCCCGTGATCACATGAGACCAGCTCTTCGCCCGCCCCCCCTTGGTTTTTCTACAGCACTTCTCTCTTTGGGGGGCGGAGCTTCACTTTCGTGCCTTCACTGCTCGGGGAAGACGACTCAACCGGGATACTTTTGCGCCCAAGATGGCGGATCTTCAGATTTTTCAGCGGGACGCCGCTGACGGGAACTACAAGACGCACTTCTACCGGTAAGTAGACTGGTTCAATCCTGTTCGTGACGCCAGAAGAGTCGATGTATACCGCCCCGCGGTCTCGGCTGAGGCTGCCGAACCGCTCGGATCCGTGCACGCGTTCTATGGGTGGTGGCTCGAGCCTCTCACGGACCCGGGGGTCACGTCGCTCTGCAAGAGGGGTTGGCTCTACGCGCGGGGGATATGGGTATTTGGTTTTGGGATTATAGTTTGTGACGCCACCCACGGGTTGTGGTAATTGTGGACACCACCGCTGCGGTGAAGGTTCGGGGACTCCCGGGAGCGGTGTAGTGGCGCAGCTAGGTGTTGACCCCTCCATGGGTAGGGGATGTTGGTCCCGGGGCCCGGTTGGCGAGGTGGCCGCAGTGTTGCGGTGCAGCGTGGTGCAGTGCCCGAGGGCACTGGTGTACTCACTCTGATACAAGACACTGGAGGCGCTGGTAAACCAAACGGGGTGATGAACGGGGCCTGCAGCCGGCTGCAGCTTCTCCAGTCAGGTTGGCAATGTCCGCCTTTCTCCTGCACCTGTTTGTGTTTCTTGACTACTGTGCCTCGGCACTGGTAGTTCGCTCCCCGGCGTATAAGTGTCGTAGGAGCCCGTTTGCCCGCAGACGCTGGCCCTTTGGATCTCTGGCCTTTGGCGGTGGCACCTATCCGGACGGGTTGGGCTGTTGCCTTCAATCGGGACTTAGGTGGGAATGAACCCCTGAGGTCCAGACCGCAATCAGTTGATTTGACTATGGTGGTGGCTTATAGCCTAGTTTGGGGTCTGAGTACCCTGCCTGGTGCTCCGGTATCCAGTTGGCTCCCCGGTTCGGTTCCGGCGGGCCACTACCCTGTCCCAGTCCCTTACAGTTCCACCGGTCATATTCCCGGTCTCCTGCAGGCGGCCACTACCGTCTGCCTGCCTGACTGATCGGGGGTCCTAGGCTCCAACCCAGGCCCCGCGCATAACTGTCCTCCTCTCACTCCTCTCTCCTAAATTAATCTGCTTGTGACTCCTGCCTCAGGCCAGCAGACTCCTCGGGGGACGTGTCTATCCGCCTGACTCCACCCACCTGGTGTGCCTGTCTTACCCTGAGGGAGGCAATCAGGTCTTTGTTGACTGATGGTACCTTACTGTGGTGGGGGTGTATGTGGTGTGTGTAGTGACCTGTGACCCTTCGGGTTCCAGGGCATCACACTTACAGCTGCCCCTGGTCAGTCCTGTTTTCTGGACTATTTGGAGTGCACCACATTGCATCAAACTAGGAAGCAGAGGTTAACCTTCAGTTAGTTGCACCAAAATACTTAGGCTAGGTTCACATTTCCATTGTTTTGCACCAGTCACAATCCGCCGCTCTGATAAACAACGCAATTTGTTCGGCGGATTCCGTTGTTTCCCATAGACTTATATGAGTGGCGGATTTTGACTGATGCCCTTGTGTTGCATCCTACGCCCAATTGATCAGTCGTGGAACATCTGACCGTCGAGCGACAGGAACGCAGAGTGTAACCTTTTTTTTGCAGCGGAATCCTTAGAATTTCGCTGCGCATGCTCTCTCTCGGCGGTCGAACGATCAGCTGATCGCCCGGCAGCCACCTTCTGTGAACGATCAGCTGATCACCCGGCTTCTGTGAGCGATCACCTGATCACCCGGAGGCTGGCTTCTGTGAACGATCAGCTGATCTCCCGGCGGCCGGCTGCTGTGAGCGATCAGCTGGTCACCCGGCGGCCGGCTGCTGTGAGCGATCAGTTGATCTCCCGGCTGCTGTGAGCGATCAGCTGATCTCCCGGCAGCCGGCTAATGAGAGCGATCATCTGTTCTCTCTCTAAAGCCGGCAGCCGAGAGATCAGCTGATCGCTCTCAAAAACCGGCGGCCGGCTATTGTGAACGACCGGCTGATCGTTCTCTCGCTCTCGTTTTACAACGGAATCCGCTTTCTAATTCCAATTATTGTCATCCGTTGTACAACGCATCACTCACAAGCATCAAGCAACGCATGTGACTGATGCAAAACAACGGAAATGTGAACCTAGCCTTACATATAAGGGACTGTGCACACATTGCAGATTTGTTGTGTATAAGGGCTCATGCGCACATAACTGCTGAATATTCTGCAGCGATTTGACAGCACATGTGCGCGTCAAATCGCTGCAGAAACACTGCATAATGGATGCAGTTTTTCTGAACAAAAAAAGCCGATTTCATGTGTCGCAGGCGGGGAGGAGGGTGTCAGCACACTTCGCTCACCCCTTCTGCTCGGGTCCGGTGGCTGCTGCTCAGTGGTGGCTCGAGCTGTGGGCCGGATCCCGGGGGTTCTCGAGCGGCACTCCTCGCCCGTGAGTGAAAGGGGGTTGTTGGGTGTGGGAATAGTTTATTGTCCGTGACGCCACCCACGGTTGTGGTGATTTCACCACCGCTGCTCAATATGGGGATCCCGGGGATGGTGATGCGGAGCAGCCAGGTGTTGTGTTGCCCCTCCGTGGGTAGGGGTTGGTGATCCCGGGGCCCGGTGATGGTGAGGGAGGTGCAGGGCCTGGTGGGCGCAGGGACGTGGGGGCAGCGCTGTGCCTTGCGGCACTGTGGTACTCACTCAGCCTGAGACGTTGACACAGTTTTACGGTAAACCACACGGCTGGAAAGACGGTTCCCACGGACGGCTGCACTTGCTCTCCCAGCAGGTGACGGTGATGTCCCTTTTCCTTGCACCTTTGTTTCTGTGTTGGTAGCGATGGATTCCCACCGGTAACCCGCTCCCCGACTTCAAGCTGGGCCGGAGGAGCTCTACTCTTTGCCCGCAGGCGCTGGCCCTGAGAGACTGGTGCCCTGGCGGTGGCGGTGTCTCTCCTACTCTGGTTGGGCTGTTGCCTTCAATCGGGACTTGGTTGTTGGGGGATCTACGTCCCCTTCACTGACGGATTTGGCAAATTATGGCGACTCCTAGCCTTGCCAGGGTCCGAGAGGCCCCTGCCCTGGTGCTGACTGTCCTTCGGTACACTGCTCCAGACCGCCGGGCCACTACCCATCCGCGGTCCTTCCAGGAACTTCCACACGGTCCCCCTCCAGACAGTCACCACCGTTGCTGACCTTGCTGACTTGTCCTGCACACAGCTGGACTACTTCAGGCTTCCTTTCTGTCACCACTCTTGCTTTCCTCCTTTACCACTTTACTTCTTTCTACTTTCACTACTTGTCTACTCCTCTTACTTAGCTCCTCGCTCTAGCTTTCCCTGAGCTTTCTGCACTCGAGCCCTGCCTGGGCTAATCTGCGTTGTTCACTCCTTCATGTCCCTCACTGGACTCCTTACTCAAGCTCTTCCCTGAGCTGACTGCCTGGTTTCTCCCGCCTCCAGAGCTGTGAACTCCTCAGTGGGCGGAGCCAACCGCCTGGCCCACCCCCTGGTGTGAATCATCAGCCTCTGGAGGAAGGCAACAAGGATTTTTGGTTAGCTGTGGTGTTCTTAACTGGGATGTAGGGTGTGGTGGTGTGATGACCTGTGTCCCCTGGCTTGCCCAGGGCGACACATTCCCCCTTAGCAAAATGCAGACCATCCGCGGGCTGCCGTCCAACACCGGTTTTATTTTTCTGTAAAAGATAACAGGGTAAAATAACATATTTACATTTTTAATGAATCTTCCCATAACGGGAGGCACATTTCTTAAACGTTGCAAACGGTTTACGGTTACGGTTTCCGCTCTCTCCCACCCAAGCAACCTGGCCCTGATGCTGCCCCTAAAGCCCAGGCAGCACCCCTTGACCCACAGTCCAGCACAAGTTACCCGAGCGGGATCTGTCCTTTCCCTCCAGAGGGTAGCCACCGGTTCCTTTGGTGGCTGGGCCCCAGCCTGCTCTGCTGAGGGCCCTCCCTCCAACCTGCCTCTCCGGAGGCGGCATTGCGGAAACGGTAACGGCAAACAACTTATTTACAAGCCACTTAACGTTTGTGGTTGCCCTGCAAGTTCACGGGCTTGTCCATGGATAGTCCTCCATGCAAAACAACTTTTTTAAACGGTCCCCACGGGGACAACGGTGCCGGCTCCGGCCGGTTGCAAATCACTCAGATAATCAGGTTAAACTTCGGTAATCATTTTTCATCATTTTCAGAACTTTCCAAACTTTTCAACAAACAAACTGGTGGTCCCAACGGGGACTGGACAACGGTGCTCCGCTGCCCTACTCCAGGCCTTCAGCTTCATCCGAGGGAGGGGGTGCAGGACTGACTCTGCTCTCCTGGCTGCCCCGCAGCTTCACATCCAGGGCAAACCACCCCCTCTCTCCACAGTGTCGGGTGTAACGAACAAGGTCTCCCGGCATTAGGTTGCGGCCGGGATGCTCCTCAGGCAGGTGGGCATTCACATCCCGCCGGGCTACAAACACTTCGGCCTCCAGGCCCGGCTCGTAGATGAACCCGTAGCCCCGGCGGACATCAAACCGCCTCACCTGCCCCTCGTACAGCGGTCCCCGGACACGGAACGTGGCCTGGCGGAGACTCTCCTTCTCCCTTATCGCTCTGGCCACCAGCTCGGCCTTCCTCCGTTCCCTCTCAGCGATCTCCAGGCCCAGCGGTACCGGCTCCCTATCCCAATACGGCGCTACTGCCAGCGCCGGCGCACGGGTCGGGCCCCGCGGGACATCCTGGACGTTGCCGACTGTCAGGAATCTGGGCGGCATGTCCCGCGGTGTCTTGGCCTTGGGCGCTGCCTTACAGCAACAACCCGGCGCTACCTCAGCCGAGGTGTGGGGGATGAGCTTAGGGGCTTTCCGCTGCTGGGCCTTCGGCTCGGAGCGGGTCATCGGCTCCGGCTCGGGGGATTTTTCAGGGGATGCCTCCGGTTCAACCTTCGGAATCTTCCACGGTAACACCTCCGGTTTACTGCGGGCTCCGGCTACAGGTCGGTCCGCCTGGGCGGGGACGCTGGGTATTGCTACCGGTTGCGGTGGTAGCAGGCCAAGTGGCGGGGTCACGGCCTCCGAGACGGGTGGCGAGGGAGGCAATGGAGGGAGAGGGCTTGGACCGGGCCCCGCAGCCGCGATGACCGGCCCTTCCAGGGCATCGGGACGTGGGTCACTCACCCTCCCTTTCTCCGCTTCCTCCTCGCGTCTCCGCACGGTGGCTATAACGTCCGCCATGTCGGTCTCCCACTCCTCCATGAGGAGCTGCATCCTGACCTGCAGCCTTTGGTAGAGCTGCGCGGTTCGGATTTCCACCCACGCCGCGATTCCAGGCACGGGGGCTACGGTGTCGCGGGACGGCATCCACATGATGGCTTCTTCTTCCAGGAACGGTATGTTTGCAGAGTCCTGGCGTCCCTGCTTTTATAGCTGCAGCTACATGCGTCCAGCCGCCATCGCGTCCCCCTTAGCTCTTTCCGGCCCCTCCTCTCTCGGGGTGGGGTTTTGGCCTTCGCGCCTCTACTACTCGAGAAAACGCTCGAGCGGGAACTTTTCGCGCCAAAGATGGAGGCTTCTGAAATTTTTCTGCCGGATACCTCCGGCGGTAACAAGGCGCACCTCTACCAGACGGCAGAGCGGTAAGATCCTGTTCGTGACGCCAAGTTGTCGCGGGCGGGGAGGAGGGTGTCAGCACACTTCGCTCACCCCTTCTGCTCGGGTCCGGCGGCTGCTGCTCAGTGGTGGCTCGAGCTGTGGGCCGGATCCCGGGGGTTCTCGAGCGGCACTCCTCGCCCGTGAGTGAAAGGGGGTTGTTGGGTGTGGGAATAGTTTATTGTCCGTGACGCCCCCCACGGTTGTGGTGATTTCACCACCGCTGCTCAATATGGGGATCCCGGGGATGGTGATGCGGAGCAGCCAGGTGTTGTGTTGCCCCTCCGTGGGTAGGGGTTGGTGATCCCGGGGCCCGGTGATGGTGAGGGAGGTGCAGGGCCTGGTGGGCGCAGGGACGTGGGGGCAGCGCTGTGCCTTGCGGCACTGTGGTACTCACTCAGCCTGAGACGTTGACACAGTTTTATGGTAAACCACACAGCTGGAAAGATGGTTCCCACGGATGGCTGCACTTGCTCTCCCAGTAGGTGACGGTGATGTCTCTTTTCCTTGCACCTTTGTTTCTGTGTTGGTAGCGATGGATTCCCACCGGTAACCCGCTCCCCGACTTCAAGCTGGGCCGGAGGAGCTCTACTCTTTGCCCGCAGGCGCTGGCCCTGAGAGACTGGTGCCCTGGCGGTGGCGGTGTCTCTCCTACTCTGGTTGGGCTGTTGCCTTCAATCGGGACTTGGTTGTTGGGGGATCTACGTCCCCTTCACTGACGGATTTGGCAAATTATGGTGACTCCTAGCCTTGCCAGGGTCCGAGAGGCCCCTGCCCTGGTGCTGACTGTCCTTCGGTACACTGCTCCAGACCGCCGGGCCACTACCCGTCCGCGGTCCTTCCAGGAACTTCCACACGGTCCCCCTCCAGACAGTCACCGCCGTTGCTGACCTTGCTGACTTGTCCTGCACACAGCTGGACTACTTCAGGCTTCCTTTCTGTCACCACTCTTGCTTTCCTCCTTTACCACTTTACTTCTTTCTACTTTCACTACTTGTCTACTCCTCTTACTTAGCTCCTCGCTCTAGCTCCCCCTGAGCTTTCTGCACTCGAGCCCTGCCTGAGCTAATCTGCGTTGTTCACTCCTTCATGTCCCTCACTGGACTCCTTACTCAAGCTCTTCCCTGAGCTGACTGCCTGGTTTCTCTCGCCTCCAGAGCTGTGAACTCCTCGGTGGGCAGAGCCAACCGCCTGGCCCACCCCCTGGTGTGAATCATCAGCCTCTGGAGGAAGGCAACAAGGATTTTTGGTTAGCTGTGGTGTTCCTAACTGGGATGTAGGGTGTGGTGGTGTGATGACCTGTGTCCCCTGGCTTGCCCAGGGCGACACACATGCGTTATGGCTGCTGCCCCCGCCATAGACAGAGTGGGAGCTGCATCCAAAGCGCACAAAATAATTGACATGCTCATTTTATGTTTAAACTGTGTTTATTAGTATAACATATTGACATGTATTCAATTACATTGAATCTTTCCAGTAATAATTGTACACAAGGTATTTTGGGCATTATTGCTTAACCAACATCATACTTTCTAATATTTTAGATACTCTATATGAACTCCTTAACATGAAACATAAATACAGAGTAAAAAAAATAGGAAAAATACGTAGAAACAGATAAGTATTTGAATAAGGAAAAAGAAAGGTTAGTTTAGGAGATTAGATAAGAGTGAAGGAAAGAAAAGTAGGGAATAAGAGTAGGGAATAAGAAGGAGCAAAGGGAAAGGGAAGGAAAAGGGGGGGGAGAATCACCTCTTCGGCTCACACTCCTTCAAATATCTCTCTGAACTCAGGGGAGTCTAAGAACATGATCCAAGGCCCCCATATTCGAGTATATTTGTCACTTGTCCCATCCTTTTCTGCAGTGAGATCCTCCATCCTCTGAACACTGGCCATCTTCCCCACCTAGTCCCCCACAGCAGGGTACTCTACCGAGCTCCACAATCTTGGGATAACCATCCACGCTGTGGTTAAACAGAATCTCAGTAAGTCATATCTCTGGGACTTAACTGAACCCAGGAGAATAGAGAGAAGAGCTATCTGTGGAGATCTATCCACCTGATTCCCAGTCATATTGCAGTATATTGAAAATATAGACTCCCAAAAGGGTTGAATCTTGGGGCAGCTCCACCAAATGTGCAACTTGGAACCTCTATCCACTCCGCACCTCCAACATCTTTCAGATACCGCATGAAAGATCTTATGTAGGGTCGCCAGGCAGTGGTACCAGCGAGTTAGAACTATATAATTTTTTCTTGCGCTGAGCAAGCCATTGATAATTTGTGCATCCAAAAAAACTCCTGCGTCCACTCTTCCTCCTCCACATCCACTCCAAGCTCCTCCCTCCATCTCGCAGTGAATTTGTGACTGTCTGCTTCATTTCTCTGATTCATAAAATTATATAGAAGTGAGATAGAATGAGTAGGTGCCGACCCCAAAAGGAACAATTTTTCAAACTGAGTTGGATACGCCCCAAACACCCTCTTCCCCCCCCCTTAGAAAGAAAAGACCTCATCTGTGAGTATTCCATCCAAGACACCTCCCCCCTTGTAGCTGCAAGCATCTCCCGAGGGGGCAAAACCTGACCCCCAAAGATATGATAAAAACGAGGTTCTTCTTCCCGACTCCACCCCAAAAAACATCTTGAAGAGAGACCAGGAGGAAACTCTTGGTTGCCAAAAAGAGGGGTCAGTGGTCCCCTCCCCAAGGATAGTCCACCAGCCTTAACCTCCAAGCCCCAAGTCTTCAAAGCCGCCTTTATGAGCTCCGTCTCCTTTCCTAATCGACCCCTACACGCCCCTCCCAACCATGGGAGATACCTCAAGGGAAGCTCAACGGTAGATTTCTCTAAGTTCACCCACTGTTTAGACCTTCCATGGGACTGCCAATCAAACAGTCTCGTAAGAATGGCCGCCTTGTGGTATAATCTGAAATTTGTAAGCCCTAAACCCCCCCCCTGTCTTTGTGCCTTGATAGGGTCTTAAAGTCAATTCGAGGTCTCCGGCTTCCCCACACAAATCTCGACAGAGCCGACTGGAGTTTGGCAAAAAAAAATTGCTGGCAGTCCCATAGGGATAGTCTGAAACAAAAATAAAAATCGAGGGAGAATATCCATTTTAATTGCGTCTATACGCCCTGTGAGACTGTGACCGGGGTTATCTATGACGGCCGGTATGTCTCGCCCCGGTTGTGCTCACTCCATGATAGAAAGTAAATCCACTCTAGGGTTAATACTGTTTCCCTACAGGCTGAAGGAGGGGTTAAATGGAAAGAGGAACGAGGGCAGGTGTGCCGGGTGTGAGGGAGTGAACAGAACTCCCTGAGTTCTCTGCTGGAGAGGCACATGTATATTGCTGTGGACTTTTGTTTGGACATTAAACTGTGTGCTGTGAACCTTAATGCCTGGATCCCGTGTCTTCTGCTGCGCAGCCGACCGTGCTACCTCACATATGGTGGAGAATCGGCGGGCATGACAGCCGGTGAGGTGTAGCATCCATTCCTGGTGACCCAGTAGCACATGTCCTGGATTCGAGCGGCTATACTACAGCCCAAACCCGGCGACGCCATGGAGGACATACTAAAGCAGCAGCAACAGACTAATGCACAGCTGCAAGAGGCTAATGCACAGCAGCAACAGACCAATGCACACCTGCTCCGGGCGTTGGAATGTCAGCAGCAATCCTTGCAAATGCAGGACAAAAGGCACCAAGAACAGCTGGTTCAGGCCAATACACGTCAGCAGCAAGCCTTGCAATTGCAGGAACAAAGACATCAAGAACAGATGATTCTCCTGGCCAAGTCGATCCGTGCCGGACCGGCAGCAACAACCCCGGGACCGGGTGACGACTGCAGCGTCCGGAAAGCGGTGAGACAAGCGTTGCAAAAGATGACCCC